>NC_136016.1:6922500-7232500 GCF_048128805.1 Centroberyx gerrardi | reverse complement strand
GGTTTCCCCTCATGCTTTTCAGAGGACAATGGAGGATTCCTGGAATTTCATTATGGTCGCCTGTGAGCAGTCACAGTTCATGGCTAATCTGGCAAAACTAATAAAAACCAAGAAAGCAATAGAGATCGGTAATGGAATTAGATTCTACATCACATGCAATCGCTGAAGCACGGCTTTCATGGTTAAGATTACACTATACTTTATCTATTAGGAAGACGTTGTGCGGAAATAGAATGATGTTGGGTCCATATCTAATTAAAAATAACTATTTTGCTTCCATTGAAGATCAGTCATTGACTTTATGACCTGCTTGTTGCATTTGCAGGGGTGTACACAGGTTACAATACGTTGAATGTGGCACTGGCTCTACCTGATGATGGAGTTATGGTGGCCTGTGATGTCAACGAAAACTACACCAACATTGGGAAACCCTTCTGGAAAGAGGTAAAATTCTAACTTTTGCATTTTTGGACCCTGTTTGATGCTCTACTGTGTTGGTTCATCATTGGAACTTTGCAGATACTGCTGAATAGATGTAATCACCGGGTTGAATACATCATGTGTAACACTGCTGTATTATTCCCATTCCGCTAAGTGCTGATCAGTGCAGAGGAGTATCATGCACCACAGGTAATAGACATGATTCTGTTTAAAGCTAGTCTGTGCATCTGCATGTGACACAGGCTCGATTAAACGTTTGTCGTCTATGTGACAACAGATATCAGTCTGCCAAAGGAGGCGGCACTCTAAAAAAAAATTTTTAACTTTGTAATCCTTTTTGGATGATTTGAAGTGTGATATCACTATAAATATTGTGTGAAATAAGCATGATTGCAATACATTTCATTTCAATTAAAAGGAATGTGTGAATTTGCATCAGCACTGCCTTCAAATACTGAATTTACACTGATTGGTGCCAGTCCTGGAACACACACCTCCACCTCCTCGATGACTGTGTTTACAAGCATGCAGTATTCTGGATAATATTTAATATCCAGGTTTAGATGTTATTCGGGGTAAAGCTGTTCATTCATATGCTTCTTCATATCCCTTTCACAAATATCCCTGTATACATGAATAATTGGAATATTCAAATTAATACCATTTAAACTCAGATTATGCAGAAGATGAAAACCTGCAGTATCCAGGCTGATGTCGCTATATCTTATTTAGGTTTCTAAGCCAACAGAAAATTAATATCCTGAATAAAAACAGAATATTGTCATGCATGTAAACATACTCAGGTAAGAAATCCTCATATACAAGGATACATGTGTTGGTCTACCATCTCTCATCTGTTATCAGATTACGTGTGCACCTTACTGTCCCGCCACTTTCAGGCCAAACCCTGGAGAAATGCCTCTTTTGAAAATATTCTTGTTGTTCTTTTTTTGTTTACAGGCTGGGGTTGATCATAAAATCGATCTACGCATTCAACCAGCATTGCAAACTCTAGGTACGGTAAATACAATTGTTTTCTGAAGGCACTGTTTTGCATGAGGAAGTTTGTTTTTAACATGAGGGATGGCCTAAAGGAAAATAGTCTAACTAAATTAATCAATCAGTCACCCTGGGAGTGTAGACAGGCCTATATGTTTGGATACTAAACAGTAAAAAATACCTTAAAATACCAGCATTATTGAGTTTTGAGTTTTTGTCCATCTCTATCACTCCTCTGTTACTTCTTGACCCACTTAAAGCTTTGTGTACTACAAAGTGTGTGCTGTTAGACATGCAATGTGAGGTTGTGTTACCTTTCACTGCTGGTACAATCTGATCAGCCTGAAACTCCATCCAACATCCCACTGGCAGATAAGCCTCTCAGCTCTCAGCTAGTTGACACCATGGACTGTACTTCCTGGATTGTTAAGCAGTCATGTGACCACGCATCACATGGTCTAGCATTAAAGTCTGATTGAATTGGCCCATTAGCTTTTCCAGATCTTCCTTAAATCACAAGTATAATCTCTGTCTCCTTTGTTTTCAGATGATCTCCTGGCAGCTGGTGAGGCTGAAACGTTCGACTTTGTCTTTATTGACGCGGACAAAGTAAATTACGATAACTACTACGAAAAGTCTCTGCAGCTGTTGCGGAAAGGAGGCATCATTGCTATTGATAATGTAAGTGGTGTTTCCAAAGTTTACCAAAGACAAAAGTTTAATTTTGAGCTATGGTGTTCATAGAATCACAACAGAACGCCTATTCTGAACACTTTAGATATTTATGTAAGGATCATATCAAGCTGACACCCTCTTAATTTCTTACCCTGCAGGTGCTGTGGAGTGGGAGGGTGGTGAACCCCGCCCCTGATGATGCGGACACCCAGGCCATAGACAAGCTGAACAAGAAGCTGTACCGAGACGCCCGGATCAACCTCAGCATGCTCACTGTGGGAGACGGGCTCACAATAGCAATCAAACTGTAGTTAAAGATAATCGCAGTCCTTCATGCTACAAATGAAGGTTCTGGTAATGGTGAGAAGTGCTCATCATCTTAACGACAAGAGATCAACTAGTGCGTTACCTTTCAGATTATGTGGAGCATGTGGTGGTACCAGAAACTGAAGTCTACCTTCTAGACTTGTTTCACTGCAGCTTTAGAACAAATTTTACTGTCAAAATTATAGAACAATGTGCATTTATAACCAATCTTAATGTTAGGAAGTGGTAATTAAACTGTCTCCCTTCGCCAAAGTCACAGAAACTCTGAAACTATAGTAACTTCATGACTTTCCCAAATTTCATCAGCTTCAGTTACAATGCAAAATGGGGCATTTGAGTGGTGTTGGAATGATGGAAATAACTCAAATCAACTTGGTAAAGCAGTGTTTACAAATTCCATACGCAATCAAATTCTTAAAACTGATTAAGTGTATATATATAATAAAACAAATTCAAATTTGTAAATTATTTGTCATTGTAGTACATCATTATCTGACCATGTGTTGATTTAATACCATCCTCCATGCTGTGCAAAATGTATTATATTGTAATTTCCCAGGAAAGGAGAACACAAATAAACAGAAAAAACTGATTTAAAGACTTTATTGCAAAGGTAGACATACACACATGCCCACACACACACACATGCGCACAGGGATTTTGTTCCTGATTAGTGTCCCAGTCTTCAAATATGGGGAGGGGAAGGTGGAGGATTCACTCAGATATTCTTTCGCTCTCGTCACACCGAGGAAACAGAAAATCCTTTTGGCATTGTCTTGCAACTTCTTTTATCATTTATAACTTAGAAGCAGGTACTCAAGATAGTAGAGGTGTGAAACTAACCACACAGCATGGTTAAGCCTCTCTAAGATATAAGATAAATAAAGACCAACCAGTAGAATGGCATCATCTTGATAAGCATATTTTTGTAGGAGCGACCCTTTTGACGGCAGAACATCACTACCAAAAGAAAGAACAAACAAAATGTGCAAATAAAACAAGGGAGGAAGAGCTTAAATAAAGGTATATGCTACTGTGCAAAATTACAGCTTAGGTTTACATTCTACAACATTATCGCGCTTGAATAAAGTAATGAGGAACCATTCATGGATTGTCATACCGATGAAGCCAAAGAACATGGAGATGTCTGCCTTGGAGAAGGATACATTTTACTATGGAGGACGAAGTGATACAAGCATTCATTTAATAACACATCTGATAAGAAACATGATGAGTGATTATAACCCAAAATGAAAAAGAGGGTGGTGGAGCGGTGGGTGTCTAACAGTACTTGAGAAGTGGGTTTCTTTTGCTTTGGATTCATCTCTTTGAAAGATCTTTTGCTGACCGGGTAGGAAACACGCAAGGCCGGATTCTGCCGGTACTCCTCTTCAGAAATGGCCGGGCAGATCCTCACGCCTCCAGTTCCAGCCCCAGACCTAGTTTGTGGCCACCGGCATTGATGCTCTTTCCATCCACCAGTGCTGACAGGACTAGTTTCATACCTTGGGGAAAGATGAGAAGAAGTTACTGGAAACAAAGTCCACAATCTTTGGAGGTGGATGGATCATAAAGAGGAGATGGTTCTTACCAGGCCGCAGAGTCTGGGTGTAGCCAATTCCTACCAAGCTGGCGTTATTCACTTTAGCCTGGGAAAAAAAGCATTAAATCGTTCAATAAAAAAAAACAACCAATAGAAATGTGCGTTTCCTCATCATGATGATGTCGTTTGTCTTAATTATTCAGTCGTATAAGATAACTGCGCCATTTAATCTACGTCCACAGAGTAGAAGGGACATCAGGATACAGTAGAAAAGGCACTTACTGACAGGGAGGCACTGGAGTCTAACTGGTATTTGGCAGCAATGCCAAAGCGAGTGCTGTTGCTGCCTGCTGTCCATGCAAGGTTCACAGCAGTCTCCAGTTGGTCGTTTACCTTCTGGTAAATGGACCCGCCAAACTCTGAACCATCATTACTGGAAAGAGGAAAGACAGGCACAGAGACAACAGAACTTCAGTATTCCTAAACAGTCTCACTTGACAAATTACCACATGAGATATTGATCAGGTCAATACTCGACAGTGCTTGGATCGGTCATTTGTTGATGCCAAAACGTACACATTAGTGTGGAGCTGGAAGTCGCCGGTCTTGTAGCCAACTGCAAAGTTGCTCTGGGTCATCTTGGATTTGGCTGTGTCAAAGGTCATCTGGTAGCCAGCCAGCCATCCCTCGTAGCCGGCCACTGCTGCTCCGTGGATCGCAGGACCGGCAAAATCAAAGTCCACATCGACGCCAAGATTAAGGTATTCACGTTTATAGGCTGACTTGACTTTGCCACTCTTCTTGCTGTCAGATGACAAAAACAAAGGAAAATCAAGAGAATTAATTACATCAAGTTTGATTACCTAGCATCACCTTGGCAGGATTTTTTCCAAGCAATATTTTGATGTATAATTATTTTTCATTAAACAGACTGACTGTAGCATACCCAGTATTTGGCGAAAATGTAGTGTCAAAAGTCAGTTTCAGTCCTTTGGTGATCTAAAGAAGAAAATCATTTAGTTAGGTACATTTAATTTAATGTAATTCGATTCGTGAAATCATCAGTGGCATGCCGGTGTTATTAATTTACCTGATCCTCAACACAAATTTCTGTCCCAAGTGTGTTGTCGGTGGTCCACTTCTCTGTGAATGTCAGTCCATATTCACCCCACTTGTACTTGGTTTCCAGGGTTCCATTGACCTTGCTGGTGTCTGTGTTGGACGATCCAGACGTTTTGAATTCCTATAGAGAACAGAGAAGATATTAAGCCGACTTGGGACCTACAGCAGTGTTGAGAACTTTAACTACTGTCACTGGTCAACTGACACATCTAAAAAAAAAGTCAAGAAAGACATTCCTCCTGCTCCTCCTCCCCCATCATCATCATCTGTACAATATCTGATTTGTGTATATAATGTGTGTATAATGTATGTAATGTGTAATCTCTCATGTATATAATGTAACCTGCTACACTAACAACTCCATATTTATTCCAGCATCTTTGCACTCTGCACCATTGCACTATTGTCCTAGTGTTGTTTACACACATACATACATATATATATATATATATATATATATATATATATATATATATATATATATATATATATACTTAGAGTAGAGTATATACTTATTTACATAGTAGTTAAATGTTTAGGTTTACCTCTGTTCATCTTGTTGTCCTTGTTTTTAGCTATATATTTATTCTGTGTAAGTACATTGAGAGCAACGAAAAACCGGAGTCAAATTCCTTGTATGTGTGCATACTTGGCCAATAAAGCTGATTCTGATTCAGATTCTGAATAACATTGTCAATTACCATTCTATGCTGAACTCAATTATAAGATATGGATAAATTAACTGACAAAAATTGTTAAAAGCAGGAGGAAACACTGAAAACCATGAAAATATTGCTATGTAAATTTAGTTTGACTACTATTCTCACTGTTGACCATTAGGTCTCTCCATGACTATATGCCTGGAATAACTGTTAAACTCACCACTCCACTTGAAGACTTGGTCTTCACATCAAGTTTCACCAGTCCAAATCCTGCAAAGACATTCATAGTGATAAACCAATTAGACCTGGTAGTATATTTCAAACACTGCGCCTGTTCTCTGAAGGTCAATAAATACACACTTATCAAAATGCTTTATCATGCTTTAAATTACCATATCCTTTGTTGAAGATATCCTTTGCAGATTTTCCAAGGTCTGCATATGGTGGAGGGACTGCCATTATGCCTGTCACACAAAATTTGGCAGAGCATTAAATAGTGACATAGGCACATCTCCTTAACCATCATGAAGCACAGCATGTGTCAAATGAAAAGCACTAACCCAAAGGATGTAGTACAAACTAGTCTTATGATGGAAAACACTACCACTGTTTTGTTCAGGGGAAGAGAAGAGATTCTCACCCTTCCCAGTAATGTTAAGAAGTCGACTTTACTTATCGTCCGACTTAGTCTGTCATCACTTATGCAAGTGTTGCCATTGCCCTACAGTATCTCTCTGTTTGTGTTGTCAGACAACTGCACGTCCACAGAAACCTTACTTAATTCATTGTAAGAAATGCTAACGGGATAGGAAATGTGTCGCATAGTTGTGACGTCAAACAGACAAACGACAGCTAACGTTTTTATCTCCCTCATGCAGTCAATTTTGAAAATGCCAAATAGTTGCTGTGCACCAAAAAAGCATATATCAAATGTATAAGAGTATATGTGCACGTCACAACAACCGTTAGCCAATTAGCATTTTAGTGGTTTAAGACAACTGGGTTTCACTTGTCAAGTTGTCATGCATCTGGTTCTCAAATGCGTGGCCGAGGACAAGACAAAGATTTCGTATTCAATGTCCGAATACAAACAAAGGTTATGGCGGTTTCAGTAGCAAGAGACAGAACAGTGAATTTTAGCGTTAATAGGGACTCTCCTGTGGTGTCTGCCTTGCCCTTCACTAGCGTCGTTCCCCTCTCATTGTCAAGGTTAGACGTCAACGTTGACAGGACACAGGTTTGTGAACACAATCACTGTCTGTACTGTACAACATACAGCAGCCACTGACACCACCAGTGATGTTGGCGTGATGGTTAGTGAGCTAGTAGGGGGATACCCTCGATATGTGCCGTTCTACTACATTCAAAAATCTGGCAATTTAATGTTCTTACGACAAACGACACATACCTGGTTGCACACTCTTAAGACCTTTTCTGAATTGATCCAACTGTTAAATTCAGCATACATATAATCCACCAAGCAGCAGTTTATGCAGTAAGATTTTGAAGGAAGTCTATGGCAATAGAAGGTGAACCAATTCTAAAGGTCGAAATCTTATTCAAATCAGTAACTACTTTGTGGATTAGATGCATGCCGAATTGAAGAGTGTCCGCCAGTGATTCATAAAATATTTAAAGTCATGTTTTACGAGCTGTGTACGTTTGCCGATGAGAAGGACAACATTAGACTGACAGTTTGGCGTGACGTTCCCTCCATGCAAGAGGGAATCTACCTAGTAGGGGGCGTTTTTCTGGCTAGCAAATGAGACGTTTGATAGCCATCTTGCTAATACTGCAAACACATATTTGCAAAAAATCATCATGCGCACTTGCGAATTGGAGCGTCACAGCATAGTATTTTCAACTAAAGTAGTTACTTACCGAGGCGCTGTGGTACTTTTAATGTTACTGTCAACTTTGGTGAAGAAAAACACCCCGGACTGCTGTAGGGCGATGTGAAGGAGACACCGCAACCAACACCCTCCTGACCTCGGCAGCGCAGGACCCCAAAATATAGCTGTTTATTTTTATGCCCATTTGAAATTGAAGCGCGACGAGTAGTTGGTGTGATTCTCCGCCAGTGTATTAAATATTTGGTCGGTTATTCAAGAGCAATAAACTTAATTAACATAACCTGCAAAAGTCAACATTTTCTTATTACAATTTTGTGCAACTCCTACACGGCAACCGGAAGCCCTCTATATCACCATGGTAACCGACGTGCGTGTATTTAGGCTGATCGATATTCAGAAGCACTGCAAGTTAAGTCCATCCATACTCTTGTGAGTGGTATTGGATTTAATTGGTTGTATTGCCTGGTAAACATTAGTATCTTTTTAAAACGTCTTACATGCTGAAATCTCTCTTCCTCTCACACACATACACACGCTCAGTCACTCACTCCATGGCTATAAAAAGATAAGAGTCCTGCCTTTGATTTCAACTGTTTAATGATGGAAAAGACTGAAAGACACATGGAATTAGTTAATGTGGCTATGCAAGAGCGTATCAACACAACACCATCATGCCTCAGTGAATGGATGGTTTGTAGCTAAACTCCATTTAGAAAAATCATGTAGGCCTATGCTAACATGCCATAATGACCAAATCAATTACAACTCAATTATAGTGGCAAGTTATATGTATTAACTAAATTAATTGCGGAGGCAAATCTGAAATCAACCTTACACTTAAAAAAAAAAAGCACATTGTGTTTAAAACAAATACATAGTTATTATGAGCAACTGTAAACGTATTTCTCAATGTGCATGTTGCAATAACTTTGTATATGAAATATAAAAATACCTATTGACATTTACAAAATGAAATAAATTAATACAATATAAACAAATACATACAAATTTAAGGGTCCTTCTGAGGAACTAATACTAGAAATTCAGAAAACAATGCCAAGGGATTCATATCCTGATTCAAATTGTACTTCAGTCTGGTCATTTACACCATATCATACTGATACAAAACTATACAACTACCCAACATTACACATGAAAGATACGGGACATTTTTTATACAGACAAACGTATTGTAACACCTAAGGTAATTGGCAAGTGGAATGATATTTAAGACAACTGTAAAACATTTTTCATTCCATATTTTTGGCTGATTTCGAAATTTTCTTGACCCTATTCTTCGCTAGGCCTGGTAAGGAAACGGCAGGATAACCGAACGATACAAACAAAGGAAATCCAGGTCTGCTGTAGTTTATTTTACAATGAACCATGAATTACTCTTTCAGCCTTTAGTAACATGGTCAAAAAGCACAGAACGATCTCAAGGAATGCAGAAGACTTCGCAATACTTTAAAGCAATGGCAGACAAGTAACATCTGTTGCACAACATGATGAACTATATATTGCTATACAGAAATGAGCAACAGTGTTATGTAGATCCTTTAAATATTGCTTTTACTGTGGTCCATAGAGTTTTGTTTGGATAGATTACTAAAGGGGAAATTAAGACAAAATTTTCATTGATGTATCCTGATCCAAACCCCGACATAATCAGATCTTTTACTTGGACAATAATGCTAAATCGCTGAACAGGATTTGGTAAAATGATGCCTGAGGATTTTTGTTGTGGATTCCCTTTACCACTAACATGTGCTATCCGGATACTTCTAGCCAGATACTACTGCATGTTGGGAGGTACTGAAAAATGCAACGCATACTACAAAAACGTTTTCCTTTTTGAGGGAAAAATGATGAACTAATAAATGCGACATATCCCTCATGTTCACTTTTCAAATGACGCAAAGGGAGCCTATAGGACTTTTAACTCTTGTGGATTTTGTTTAATCCCCCCTGAAAATAGTGACAGGGAGAAGCACGCAACAGCTAATTCCCGGAATATGAGGAGTTATGACTCTGTACCCTGTCAGACCATGGCACTGATAGGATCACGTAAGCCGCCTTCAATACTCTGGAGTTATGTCAATGAAGCTATCGCGCACCACCACAGTTGGCAAATTGAGAGAGCAGACAAAATAGCACAGGCTAAGCAGTGTCTATCAGTCCTGCGGCTGCTGCAACCTCCTACCCAATCAGCCTCCTCATCATAGCGGGCCTGGAGAAGGGCCAGCCGTACTCGTTGGGCACAGGCCCGTTGACGTTGCACTCGAAGAAGGAGAACATGGGGAACCAGATGCGAGCGCGGCGGCTCTGCTGGTAGGCGCGGGTGTTGGCTAGAGTGTGGTAGTACAGGAAGAGTCTGGTAGTGATGTAGAACGCTATGAAGACGTCGATGGAGTAGTGTTCATGGGCGGCCAGGATGAAGAAGATGCCAAACAGATTGAGGACCCAGGACAGGGTGTGAATGAAGTTCCAGCTCCTTGGAGTGTCTGTCAGGGAAACAAGAAGCAAAGAGAACAATGTCAGAATTCTGGCTCTAGCTGTGGATAGTTTAAATCTCTGAGCTTTGCAAAACACTGGATTTTTACATCTCCCCTACATCTAGCACTTCCTTATTGGACAGACCAATATTGCACAGTCAGTCTGAGGCAAGTCTGGTTGTTTTTTGATTTTAGTTGCAGTACCAATGAAGGACACCGGATGGCAACAAAAGGCCAGTGTTTCCAACAATGGTTACACTGTTCTTCCACCTTTGTTTCCCTAAGTACTGTAACATCCACCACATATCAAGAGGGGCCACTCACACTCAGTGACAAAGAAGTTGAGCATGGTGAGGACCACCGTGTGGCCGCTGAACATGTAGTCACCACATGTATGGACTCCTGTCAGGGTCATTCCAAAGCCACTCCAGATGGCCACGGCTCGTTGCAGTTTGGCCCACATATCACCGTATATCTAGAGAGGGAGAAGAAAAGATAACTCTGTCAATGCTGCAGCCTCTGAAGGAGACAGTGATGTGTTTAAGAGATGGTACATACATCAGGGTTAACAACAAGCTCTAAGTGAGAAGTGTCATTTATATAGTCAACCTAATGTTACCTTTCCTGAGCACTGCAGGTGCTGTCCTGGCACAGACAGGGAGGTGACAAACATGGTGATGCAGCGCAGCATGAACACCGTCCCCATGAGGCTGCACAGGCGCCGCAGCAGGATTGACCTACAAGTTGTGAGAACATAGTTGACCCGGGTCCCCTGTGTTATTGATTTAAGGGGACATACGTATCTGGCAGCACAGTCCTCAAAGTGACAACGTTACAGTGAAGTGAGAGATAAAACAAAGTAGGTGGTGATTTATTAATGCTCGTGACTGTCAGTACTCTACCTGTGTTTATGCAGCAGCAGAACCAGCAGCCAGATATTGCAGAGGATCACTCCGCATGCCTCGGCCATGGCAAAGGCCCATGGTATTCTAGGCACACTGTTAAAAGAAAAAGATTTATTTTGTTGCACACTGTACTGCATCATTTTGCTTTGCTACTGATAGTTAATTAGCTAGATATAGGTACTTGAATACTTCTAAATGCAAGCTAAGAAAACTTTAACTAACCCTATCCCTAGTATGAAACAACCAACAGATTGCTTTAGGGGTTAATCAATTAAACACTAGTTAAAGCTAAAATATATTTACGACAGCCTCTAATTTCTGTGTTCAAAAATGACCATTTCCACTTTCATGACTGATTTCAAATAGGCAAACATGCACTTAAGTGATACACTAAAATCACTAGATCCATGCACAATCTATAAGACTAACTGAATGTCACATCTTAAGTTTAAGTTACGATAACCAGTTATGCAGCCAAAGCATTGGGAGCCTGGACAACCTGCCTCACAATGCCTCATCTTGCCAAAAGCACGCTGGCATTTTCCAGAAATTAGCTCTCACAGCAAGCCAAGACATTCCATGAGCAGCTCAAAACCGGCCATAAACAATGGGTCATACCGTTTACCGCAAAGTAGGTCACTCTAAAAGATCTCTTTGAACCAAAGCTGGCCTATCAGGAATACGTGTGGACAATAATAGAAACTTGCTACTAGAAAGTAGGGCAATTATAGTGTCCACCATCTGGTATGATATTCCGACAGTTGATTAAAAAAAATCTTTCTTGCTTCACCCTGACTTTGGCATTTGGGAGCTGACTAATTCTGTCATGAAAGCAATGTTTTTGTTGTTCTTCCTGGGCTACCTGGATAAGACTTGAGAGTGTCTTCATACCAAATGAGAGCAGTCAGAAACCCACCTGTCAAGGAAAATATCTGGCAGCGGGGGGTACGTGCGCATGTCAGGCACCCTCTCGTGCACTATGACCATGACGAAGGACGTGAACCCGAACACGAACACCACATAGACAGAACTCAGCACCGTCTTCCAGTACTCCGGATCCAGGCGCCTCGTCTGCTGCTTGTACTTCCCATTAGTGTACTGGTGGTACTCCTCTCCAACCGGTGCCGTCTCAGTGTTGTCACAGTCTCTGCCTGGGTCTCCGTTACACAGCCAGTCCAAACTACCTCCAGAGCCTGTCGGAGAGTGGCCATCAAAGGGAAGACCTAGCTCCTCCAACACGTCAATGTTCTGCTTCTGGAGTTTGCGGATGGACACCATCAGCCGCTTGATATCCCCCAGCACCTTGAGCTCCAAGGGCGGCGAGCGGAGGTCATACTCACTGAGGGTCAGCAGGCTGGTGCCGTCCAGGCGGTGCTTGTTGCAAAGCAGGTCTACATAGTCACAGAAGCCCTCTTCCTTCAGCCACTTGGCTACGTGTTTGGTGGTCCAGCGACGGACACTCAGTTGGGTCATTTCCTCCTCACTCTGAAGGCTGGGGGGAGCGAAGAAGATTTCAACACATCGGACGCTCTAAATGCAAGTCAAACAATTGTTTCCCCCTCTTGTCAATATCAGCGACATGTCGACTTGCTGACAAAAAACAGTGGAATCCTAAAGAGAAGTAGGAACTATTAGGCACACTTTATTTCCACTGAATCAGCAATATGGAATCCACATGAACCATGCAAGACTGCCACATAGACAGAAAATAACTTTAGTTTCAGACAAACAAGTTCAAGACAAGTCGTGACCTAGACAGGCAAGCAGAGATTTTCATAACTTGAGCAAACTTATGAGGCAAGCTTTCGCAATAGAATCTGAAAAACAATAGTTTGCACAATGAAAACCACACCCTCTATTGGCTCCAGTGATGTAGGTGAGGGGGCAGGCAGTCCTTAGGCCAGACCCATGACACAAAGAGCTTCTCTGCTTGTCATGGATTCACGTTCCTGAATTTCCCCAAGGGGATTAATAAAGTGCTATCTTATGTTATCTTATCTTATGACTTACTGTTACAGCCCTAACGTTACCCCAAATGCTACACTTGCCATAAGCAACATTAGCATCGGTCTACTTGTGCCATCTAGACTGATCAAATCTCAAACTTTTGAGCCCAACTACACTGTTATTAGGTTTAGTGTTTTATTAGTGTTTCACAAGTCTGTCCTCAACAGATAGACACTACATTCATACAATGACATTTCTCCCGGGTAAGATGTGAAATGATACGATAGCACTCTGACTACCGTTATGTTCGAGTGTTCACAACGCTGTCATACAGCTCATGATAGACGGTCAGCAGTCCAGTTAAATCCATCTTTGTTCAATGCAAACAACACACATCAATGGCTATACAAAAGGTGGGGCCAGGGGATGATGGTGCTGGCTCAATGGGTAGTAAATTGGCTAACCTGCTAGTTAACAATGTATCTGACAACATGCATGTTTAAGGGTGGTATGACACCCAACCAAAACACCCCCTCTGCTATCACAGTATTATTGGCCAGCAGGCTAATTCAGCTTATGCTGAGTACCCTTAGCTAGCTAGCTAATGTTAGCTAACCATTTACTAGCGTGTTAATGCGGGTACCATGAACTCACCGGGATTCAGATGTAACAGAAGATGAAGCGACAAGCTATTTGGTTAGCTAGCTATATGGCATCTCACAAGAGTCTGAAGAAATCGTATTGACATTTGCTACAATGATAGCAGCTTTGTTGGAGATCATTTCGCCTTGGCTTCGCTGGTTAGCATCACTGTAGAAAACACACAGTCGTAATATCCAGAAAAGCTGCGCACATGAATTCAGGTACAATGGTCCTGACACTAGCTAGCAAACAGTGACGGCTACTGGTCAAACGCATGTAGTGCAGTGTGGCTAGTGCTGCAGTGTTGTGACTGTCCTTGCAAAAGGCAATTCGCTCTGCAGCTGTAAGATATTGTTTACAATCATGGCTGCAGACAAAAATCAGTCCGTAAACATCTTTAGATCTAAACTTGACCAACATTCAGAAATTGGGTCACTGTTTTAATTTTAGACTATAGGGACACCTGTCCTTGTCACTACCAACATGGTTGTAGTAAAGCCCCAACGGACTTTGAAAGTAAATGTAGGGATAAGAAAGCTCATTGATGGATAGTTTAACTGCAGCATATTGTTGTGTGGGCTACTATTAGGGGCCAGTCAGTCATGAACAATCTCCAGGAAAAGAGTGATGCCTCCCCTGACACTCCTTCTGTGAAAGACTTGGAGAAGGTTTTGTATGGTGGAAAGAGGTTTGGCAACCATGTGGATGAAGTTTGGCCTAACCTGTTCATTGGAGATATGTAAGTTTAACAATCTCAACAGCTTATAAAATAAAATGCAAGTGAATTCACCCTTTCCTCTATGTCTTGTTCTGTAGGCTAGGTCTTTTTTTTTATAGCAGATTATTTGCTCCATTATGTTTTTATGGCAGGGATTCCTAAACGTTCTCCTCTCTGCACAGGTCAGTTGCTAATGATCGCTACAGTTTATGGAAGCTGGGAATCACTCATGTTCTGAACGCGGCTCATGGGAGGATGCACTGTCAGGGAAGTCATGACTTCTATGGATCCACTGTGGATTACCATGGAGTGCCTGCTGATGACTCACCATCCTTTGACCTCTCTCGCTACTTCTTCCCCTCTGCTGAGTACATTCAGAATGCACTTGACACGCCTGGTGGTAAATACCCCATCCTGTTGCCTTATTATCTGTTTTTGTGTCAGACTGTGTACAAAATAAAAATCCCAGTATCCGCTCATGCTTTAGACTCATTTTAATCTTCTTCTTCCCCAGCCAGGATTGTTGTCCACTGTGCAGTTGGAGTGAGCAGGTCTGCCTCCCTGGTCCTGGCCTATCTAATGATCCACCACCGCTACTCTCTGCTGGATGCCATCAGAAAGATCAAAGAGCGCAGGTGGATTTTCCCAAACAGGGGATTCCTGAAACAGCTTCGTGCTTTGGATATGAAATTACACAAGAAGACATCATGAAAAGAGAAAATGAACAATGGCTGCACTCTAACCACAGTCATGTCAACAAAAAGTATCCATCTTTTAAAAGTTATTTAATCTGGTATTGAATCTTAAAAGCTTGTTGAGGGAGATAATTTCACTTTTAAGAACTTTACTGAATCAAGTGTCATTTTCTTGATACTAGTGCAGTATTTGATCTGCATTATTCTGCCTTGTTTCAAGATTTTGACCCTTGTTGTCATGAATATGAGACTAAATGAAATGTGAGACTTTTTTTTTTTGCAGCGTGAGGACTATTTGGTATTGGGCGCAGCTCACAGCACAGCTTACTCTCTTTCCTCTACATCCCATTTGCTTTCATGAGACATTTGCTCTGAGCAGTCGGAGCGGTGAACCCGCTGCATGAGCCATTATTTCTCCTGCAGTATTACAGCGCGCTGTCTGGGATCCAGTGTAAGCAATGCACTTTAACATTTGTCCATAATTACATCCAATTATCACTGCTTTATGGAATGATTCATCTCTGTTTGAGGTTTATTAAATTAGAGTCCCACAGTAGTGTGGAAAAACACGGCCCGGGCTGCGGCAGTTGTTGTTATGCCCTCTGCATGAGTAAGACTACACGCTAGGTTAAGCACTAAATTGGGTAACTGTCCAGTGACAGCAGATGAACACCTGCTCATACAGATCATCCTGAGCGGGAGTAGACAGTAACAGCTTTAATACAACAAACATTTGGGATAGTAATTGATCCAAGAGGGGGATTTTGAATTAAAATGTCAGCACTGAAAGACAAGAGGAAAGAGTATCTCTCTGTGAAGGATCTGCAAAAGCTTTTGGACGCATGCAGACTGCAGCTAAATCAAATTGACGAGGTTTGGCCCAACATATACATAGGGAATGTGTAAGTATGCATTTTATCTCAACTTTGCCCTATAAGCAAATGTGAAATCATGCCATATACATCTTTAATGTGATATAAAATGAAACTATTTCCCAAGGTCATATTTCATGACATATCTACTGACAAATTCTGACATGAAATACTGTGCTGTCATGCTTCTCCGCATTCACACTGGTGTTGAACCTTTTTTTGTCTCTCTGTCTTGCTAGGGCAATAGCCCAAAACAGGACTGCCTTGCAGAAATTAGGCATAACTCATGTATTAAATGCTGCTCACTCCAAGCGAGGCAGCATAGGGGACCAAAGGTTTTATGGCAACGACTTTGTGTATTGTGGCATTCCAGCAGATGACTCCACTCACTTTGATCTGGACGTGTACTTCCAGCCTGCTGCCGATTTCATTCATAAAGCACTGAAATCATCTGATGGTAAGACTCCTTGAGGCTTCTCTCCAATAATATATGAATTATTACAATTACTGTGCGGTGAGTGATTCAATGCCATTCAATAGCTATAAAGAAGTCTGATTGAGTAATTTGATGCAAAATATGGCAGTTCTTTTCATTGGAGTTTCCTGCACATCACATCATATCCTTTATGCCACTTCATAAATCCTTAATAAACCCGGTCATTCAACTTCCTAGTGTCCCATGCTGTCTTTTCAAAGTCACCGGTCGTCACAATGCAACGCAGCTTGTAATGGTATAGAACTTATTAGAACCTTATTTTCACCCAGCAGTAATAATAAGGGTCTTACCTTGCAGAATTTAAGTCTATAATGTGGCCATGGCTCCTTTCAGAGTAGCTATCAAGCAGAGGACAGGATGGGATTAAAGTGACAGTCGGGCCCAGTCTGCAAAGGGACCTCAAATGAACAAAGGCGATGAATTGTGGACACTATTTTTAGCTCACAGCGGGGGAAAAGAGAAGGGCCACAGTTTGAGACGGGCAGTCATGTATGATATTAATAAGATGGAGGCCTCTCGCTAATCCTTCCTCCACGTCCCTCTCTCCCCCTTCGTCCCCTCTATTCTTCAGGGAAGGTTCTGGTGCACTGTATCATGGGAATGAGCCGGTCATCCACCTTGGTGCTAGCGTACCTCATGATCTACCATCACCTCCCCCTCAAGCGGGCCCTGCAGAAGCTGGTCCAAAAGAGAGCCATCTACCCCAATAGGAATTTCCTGGCGCTGCTGCTGGATCTGGATCTTCAGCTGACAAGGAAAAAGAAAACATGTCAGATCCTGTGATGATGGGAATTTTGTACATTTTTTTTTTGGGATGTTTTTGGAAGCAGCAAAAAGAAAAAAACAAGAACGTCTTACCAAAAATGGAGTTTGGTTGCAGAACCAACACAAGCTTACTGTGAATTAAGGATTAAGGATAAGGGGATGTGATGATTACTTAAGTCTTGAAACCTTTATCTCTCATGCTTGTGCGGTGGTCTATTTTACAGCACCTCATTTTGTATTACAGCAGAATGGACCAAATGTTATAAAGGAAAATGCTTGACCATGCATCACATTTTTGTAAACTCTGTAGGTGACACATCATAGAAAAGTCCAACAATGCAAAATTCATAATGGGAATCAATCTACAGCATATCACTTTTTCCACTTTACCTCAGTTGTAAGTGTTAAATAGCTGATAATTCCAATGAGTTATTGAAGTTATTGAAATTTATTGGACATGTAAAAAAAAGTAAACCTCATGTCTGTTTTTTTTGCATTCTTTCACTAAATGATCAACATATAAACTAAAGGAGAGAGATCAGAAACTGGGACACTGACATCACCCAGTGTACATGCGTGGATATAAACATATTTCCCCATAGAGAATAATCACTGTGGCAGAGATATGCACAAATAGCACCTCTGATGTAATCCTCCTGCTATTGAAAAACCAGTGTCCTATCCCACTCCCTGTGCTGGTAGCTCGGATAACCTTTAAGGAATGCAGAAGATGATGCCAGAATTATTTTGAGCTGGGATTCAGATGTTAAAATAGCAAAAAAGGTTGTGGGGTAGATTACCAAGGCGAACGCCGACAGTTGTGCTGTCGACCTACATGTAGCTCTTGCGAGGGAGAGAGAGAGACCTTGACAAGCGGCGTTTCCATCCAAGGCAAGTGTGTCTACTAACAATGTAATTCTTACCAGCTGTGTTGGAGATATAAGCCCGTGTTGCACAGTATTTATCACTATGTACAGTATATATAAAGTGCAGTGTATATATTTACATATTGTACTGTATATGTTCCCTTCATTTGCAAGGTAAACATGTTTATGAAGCACTTTTATAAATGAGGATGTACTTTGATGATACTGCATTGCATGATGGATCACCCCCACTTTTTTTCTTTTATTAATTTGCCCACAAATCCAGACGAACCACATCCGCAAGGCTAAAGAGGGAACTGTAATTCATAAAGCCGGCAAGAGGAGGCCTGGAGGAGGTAAAAAGCCATTTTTATTTGCCCTCCATGTTAACCGTGGGCACTTTCCCATACATAGCATCTTTAATTACACAGAAGTGGAGCAGGAAGGACAGGTTAGCCTAAGGGGGGAAGGCTATGAAAGCAGTGCTGCGGCTCAACATGTGCACCAGGGAAATCAGTTCTCTGCCCTGACTGTGGGAGGGAGGGAAGGGTTGTACTTATAGATCAATGAGGAGAAAGAAGAGCCTCCAGGTACTCTAGGCACATGTTGTACTTGTGCAGAGACACACTTTACGGTGCCTTCAAGATTCATGCAGACTAACACATGCACGTATAGACAAGTGCATGGAGCATTTGCAAGGTTAGATACAGGTTTTCTTGCATATTCATGTTCTTATGCATTTGAGAAGTGACACACATGCATGTATACACTTGTTTAAAGCCCTGTGATGGATAAAGCCATCAAGATGTTTGAGTGCACCTCCATGTGCCATGGCAGCTTTACAAAAGGTCACTGAAACAGATTTGGTCTCAATGACTCATCCCTATGGACGCGACAATAAGTCTCCAAACCCCCACTGCTGAGTGCCACATTATGTCTCCATAAACCGGCAGAATGCAAATCGGCAGCTGAGCCGCCATCCGTTTCTTTACAATGACAATGCATACACAACATTAGTATGGTCGCCAGCCTAGAGCAGAATCACACAGCTGCCTAAACGGATGCAAATGTATACAGTATGCATAGTATAAGCCTCGCCAATGCCCAGTGTGTAAATTGTAAATGCACAGGTCGGGCTTGCCTCGAGGAAATGAAAAGCTGAAGTTTATAGTCCTTGAATACCAATCTGCCATATTTCAAGAGATAGATACATTTACCAAGAGCTACTGTGTGCAGGCTGTGGATAAAAAAAAAAACAAGATCATCATGAAGTCTTCTCACTATTGTGTGTTCCAGTAGTTCTTTCCTAGTGTGGGGTGCACTTCTTGCGTGGTTTAGGATAATCATAGTGTATATTAAAAGGCTAGGCCAAGCTTAACATCTTCTAAGATAACAATTCTAGTAATCACTTTCATCCCACAATGCATTTCACTCCTAATAGTAGCAGTGTCATTTAGGATGACAATACTCCCACTATAAGACACCCTATTAGTCGCCATCAGCAGTCACCCTGTTGAGAATTCACAGGAGATTCAGATGGTGTCTAAAACATTTACCGCCACCAGGCCCAACAAAGTTCACCACACTACAGCCATGTGCATGTGTTTCCTTTATTTTGCCCTTACCCAAAGCATATAGAGACATCTCCTGCCCCCTTTTGATGACTTGCTCATCACTTGGCGCAGGACCATTTCGTAGCACATGCGAATGCTGTCGGTTAAATGACAACGCTGACTGAAATTCTCTGTTGTGGTATTTCGAGATTGCAATACGCGGTGCTTCTATGCAACAGGTTGCAAAGCCAGAAGGTGGATCATCCAGGTATGCCCAGAGGCATCAGCTGCTTGGCCAGTCCTGAGGGGGCGGGCAGCAGGTATGAGACCCCGCCGGCCTCAGAGCTCCACAGGCTGATGTGGACAAAGAAAGGGACCAGCGGCCACCTGGATGAGGTCCAGCCCCGGATCTATATAGGAGACATGTGAGAACTGCGCATCATGTTTAAAGTGGCATTAAACCTGAAATAAGCGATATCAGACCTTATAACCAATCCTTAACCGAATGTGTGCTATGTGGAGATTTCATTGGGACATAATGATATAAACCAATATAAATCAATAAAGCTCCTCCCGGACCATTCAGTAGCTTTTCATTTTTTTAAACTAGCTTGGCTCCTCCCTTGCTGCTTAAAAGCGGCCCTCACCACCAAGTAAACAAAGTAAACTAGTAAACTTGCTGCCTCCCTCTTCACTTGTCATTGTGGGACATGTAAACTTCAGCAGTTGAAAGGTCTGTCAAAGTGAGACTGGTAACCGGTGACATTTCTCCGTAAGTACAGTTAGCTTAGCTTTTAACATTATGCACGGTGCTTTGCAATGTTTGTCCTTGGTAGGCCTCCGTAGTGCAGTGGCTTTGCTGTGTGTTATTTACAAATGTGTAAAGTTGCGGTTTCTGTCACCCTCTAGCAGTCAGAAAATTTTGCTTATTGCAGCTTTAAGTAATCCATGACCTCTATCAACCTCTACAGAAACAACATCGATAGAACTTCCCCTTTAAGTCAACGTGTTTTCACGCCCCATTCTGTTTACAGTCCTGAACTGTGATGCTGTGATGATAGAGATACCTCTTCCTGTACTTATCTCAGCTGACACATAATTCTGCTTTTCCCATTAGGTATGCAGCCAAAGACAAGAGGACACTCCAGGCGCACCACATCACCCATGTGCTTAACGCCGCTGATGGGAAGTTCAGCGTGAACACGGGGGCCAGCTTCTACCGAGACACAAAAATCACTTATCATGGAGTGGAGGCTTTTGACATGCCGTCCTTTAACTTGAGTCCCTTCTTTTACCCGGCGGCCAATTTCATCAAGAATGCTTTGAGCTCGCCCACAGGTGAGGAATTCTCCCCATGCACAGGCTATTTCTCATCATTTTTTAACATGAACTCGTAGAAGACCGTTTTGTTTTTTCTGTAAGAACAGGTACAGAAACATTTGTCAGTCAATTCCCATTACAGCAACCCACAGTTGTATTAGTCATTAAAATGCAAATCAAACACTAAACATAATATCAAGCTAATATCTTTCCCCCACGGTAATCTTCTCATAAGCTCAGACCTTGGACAGGAAAATTGGTTTTAAATGGATTGCCCTGGTAATTTGTAAGCAACACTTTCATTGGACATGGAAATTACACAATTATGTTTGTGGCCTGTGCTGCTCCTGTTATGCAAAGTGAAGGCAGTATCTGACATGACAGTAATAAGATGAGGCCTCCTCCTTCACATGCTGGCTGATCGGGGGCTCCAGTGTGTGGCGGGGCCTACAGTAATCCCCAGTAGAAATACACAGCCGCCAAGACAGTTCAATTACGCGCTCCTCTGCGCCCTAATCCTCAGGCATGATAAGGAACCAGGGATTACCGTGTGTAGAAACATTTGTTGCAACATTGTTGAAAACTTTTAGGCAGTAGTTAGAAGTGCTCCACTCTGTGATGTGCGGGGCTTTTAATCCACGGAGGAGTAACAAATTAGACAGTTGGAATAAAGTTAACAACAATAATCCACTGGTTGTTCCTCAGCTATAGGGTAGAAAATGAGACACGGAGCTGCTAGAGCCGAGGCACGCAGAGGCAAAACCTCACTGATGTTGAGTTTTGTTTGGACCGCTTGCCAGGTAAAGTGTTCGTCCACTGTGCCATGGGCCTGAGCCGCTCCTCCACCTTGGTGCTGGCCTACCTGATGATCCACGAGGACATGACCCTGATGGAGGCTATCAAAGCCGTCAGCGCCAACAGGAACATCTGCCCTAATGACGGCTTCCTGGAACAGCTCCGAGAGCTGGACAAAAAGCTCCGCTGCCAGGGACGATGACGAGCTCCTGGAGCCTCAACGGATGGACTTGAGATACCAAAAAATCCATGAATCCATTACTTTGGATTTCCACGCTGCCTTCTTGTCAATATCTGCTATAGAAGTAGAGGATATGAATGTAAAAAAAAAGCACATTTTAAGTATATTTCATTATATTAATTCCATTTTTGCCCTTTGACACTGTGTGAAGTAATTGAAGTGCTTGATACTGCAATAAATTCCTTACATTAGTTACAATTTGCTTTGAATGAAACCTGACCATATTTTTTATAATGGTGTGATTCAATTACACTATTCCAGCTGGAAACACTGCTGTGGGTGGATAGTAAAAGTTGTCACAACACAAGCAGTCTGGCTTCTGTCATCGTCATCTGAAGAATAAATAGCCTGCACCCCTCCTGCCTAGACATAGGCATACTCAGCTGTCCCTTTCCAACAAGGTGCAGCCTTGAAACAACATTATTCACTAGCTCAGATGTAAGACAGAGCCAGCTACACCAATAGAGTTGACTCTAGTTCCTTTCCGAACGCCTACAGGAAGCAAAAAAAATAACTTGGAGGATCAAAAACAGCAAAAACTTCAGAATTTTGCACAACTTCCCAAACCAAGCAAATCAAAAAAGAGTATTTCGGTAAGTAATCTAACTGTGAAACCTTTGTGTTTGGTATAATTTGCCATAATTATACAATATGACTAAGGGCTATGTGAAGGAAGCAGAGATGAGCCCAGAGGAGGAGCCGGGGTATCAGACACCGCCCACCTGCGATCTGCTCGGCCTTCTGCTGAAGAACAGACGGCCCACCGGCGCCGTCAACGAGGTTTGGCCCAACCTCTACGTTGGAGATGCGTAAGTGACATTCGCACCTCGGGGTTCAGCTGCAATATGGTAATTTCAATGTGACACTGTCGGTGCAAGCACGCTCTGCATTTGGCTAATGAATGGGAAATTTTGAAATCTGTTCGTTTGAAAAATGCATTTACTGAGCTTTACTGCAGGCAAACACAGCTGCCCTTTGTGGCCTTTACAGGGCAACTGCTCAGGATAAATCCCTCCTAGTGAATCTGGGGGTGACGCATGTGGTGAATGCCGCCGACGGGCCGCAGCACATTGACACCGGCCCAGGCTTCTACAAAGACACCAACATACTGTATCATGGAGTGCAAGCAGCAGACCATAAAGACTTTGACCTGAGCCCATTCTTCACTCAGACTGCCGATTTCATTCACAAAGCTCTGGCCCAACAAGGTACGAGTCCAGCTGAGCCACAGACGGATCCGAATACAAGACATTAGGAGCACATGTCCTTCATAGTCAGTTGGTGGTTCTCAACGTGGGGCCCGGGGACTACCAGGGGGTCCTTGAGGGGGTTCCAGGGGGTCCCCGGCAAACTGATGAATTGTTAAACTTCACCATTATTTCATTTACAAGATGTTAACACAATTAGAGAATGTAGAAGAATGACTGTTTTGATCATAGTTCCACTGTTATCTCTCTAGCTACAATACAGATAGTCATGGGATTCTGGACAAAATCATATCTAACAATAAAAAATATTCTCAGATTTGAAATGCGGCCCTAATGTGTAATAAATTAGGGGTCCTTGATATGAAAAAGATTGAGAATCACTGACTATGCTAGTTATTTGGCTGTATGTGCTACAGAGTGCAATCCTTGTAGAAACAGCTGACAGTTGAGGTGGTTTCTCTCTATTGTCCATGCAGGGAAGGTGCTGGTCCACTGTGCGAGGGGAATCAGCCGGTCAGCCGCTCTTGTATTAGCCTTCCTCATGATCAGGGAGAGGCTCACCCTCGTGCAGGCAATCGAGGCCGTCCGCAGGCACAGAAACATCCTCCCAAACGCTGGATTTCTGAGCCAGCTCTGCCACCTGGACTCGTCCCTGGCCCCGGAGAGGAAGAGGAAGTGATATTATTAGAGACTGACGCATCGAGAGAGAGTTTCCTCACAGCCTGGACTTCTGGGTGTTAGGGCGTAGTTTGCGTCTAACGTACAATCAATATCACAACAAATTTCTGAATTTGGCTCCTGCTTGTTAGCGCTGCTCAAACAAACGCAACACAACAGACAAAACCCTTCCCGCGCTTGAACAACACAAAGTCGGCGTCTACCTATAAATAAACAATGCTCCACTTATTTATTCACTTTTTCTCAAAATACTGTGTCTAAACTGCTGAAATCCAGCGCCGTACTATTAAAACTGTGATGTCTTAAGAGGCTTGATACAAGATGACAGAAATATGCCAGCATGGTTTTGAGCGTGTATACAGATTCAGGTCAGACTTTGAAAAGAGATGAAACACTGAAGCCATCTTAATAAGAAATGCTCTCCAGAGCACACGGAGCGAGAGAGAGAGAGAGGGAGAGATGCTGTCAAAATAAAAGGAATTGGATATCACAGGTTTAATGATTTCACTGTCAGAATGAATGATGGCAGAGTATGAAGATATGAGGGAAAAATAAAGGAGTCTGATGGTGTGAAAACTCTGTCTGACATGTTACCAGCTTCATCCAGCCATTCTGCAATACAGCCATCATCACACTCTCACTTTGGGGGCTTGCATTTAGATCAGTGAATGGACCATGCATATCATATAACAGAGAATCAAAGGCATGTGCCATCTTGTGAAAAACCTCATCTGTCTAACAGTCTGACACATTTCAGTTCTCTTTGCCCCGGGGTGCCCGAGAAGATGCAGAACATCCTTAACGGGTATTGTGGAGCCGCTTTCTCCCGGAGTCTAAGATATGCAGAAAGGGCTGAGAGAGACTGACACAATTTCAAGGAGTCGCTCATATGGCTGAGCAGAAGCTCGGAATGCCCTGTTCACTCCAGTGAATATGGGTATCCTTCGGCAAGTGCAAAGTTTGGATAAGCACGGCTTCCTGCCAGCAGCGGAGATTAAAGTTGTGTGTTTAGAAGTGGATGGCAGGGACTGGGTGGAAGTTTTCCCCACAGGCAGGGAGCGCGGCAGCTAAGGTCAGGGGGGGCTGCCACATCACAGCCCTAAAAATATCCCCTGCATTTGATGCCCGTCACAGACCAGTTACACAATCTCTGCCCCGACTCAAGCCTGCCAGAATTAAACCTCAACTGTTTTTAAGGACGGCTTGACAACATGTTATCAAAATGAATAAACCAAATTCTCCTGTAGGAAAATCGAGGGCTTCAATCTCCCGGTGAGTTGTGCTTTGCCTGCATTGTAAGAGCGGAAGCATCGGTGATGCATGTGAAAAAAATATAATGCGAGTATATCATTGTATATGGAAAAAATGGTGGAGGGAAAAGGGAACTGTGGCAAACCGAATCGTGATTTTTTTCCCCTTCCTCCCTCAAGGTAATGCATCATGTGTGAAAGAAAGCTACAGTGAGAAAATGGCTTCTCGCGAGTCAAAGACTGGCATGAAGATAAATGTTGCAAAGGCAGCGGAGGCATCTATGGATGAATATGTCACACCTGGGGGCTATGAGCTGGAGAAAATCCTTAACCGTGGGAGTGTGGCGTACACTCACGTCAACGAGGTCTGGCCTAATGTCTACATCGGGGATGAGTGAGTAAGACAGTAGAAAGCCTGAATAAAACACAAGATAACAGCTGATCCGAATTAGAATATTCACACCGACTTCTTACAGGGAGACAGCGAAAGACAAGTATAATCTGAGGAAGTTGGGCGTGACACACATCTTGAACACAGCAGAGGGGACATGGAACAACGTGGACACAGGAGCCGGTTACTACAGCGACATGGACATTATCTACTATGGCGTGGTGGCAGAGGATGTTCCCACCTTTGACCTCAGCCAGTACTTCTTCTCTGCTGCCCAATTCATTGATGAAACCCTAAGAAATCCTCAGAGTAAGACAATAGACTTGCAAGGACAAACACACACAAAAAAAAATCTGTGTAATATTAGAACAATTCCCTGATTTTAACTACTATCATTTATGTCAGGGTTGGGGCCATTCATGAATTGAATTGAGAATGCATGATAAATTCCTGGAGTTGGAATTGGAATTTTACCCATCTCTAAGGAAACAGAATTGGAATTGAATTGGAATGACTGCAAAAAGAACTGAATTAAATTCCATTAAATTCAAGAGAGGTTGTCTTGACTTGCTAAAAATTATAAATCAAACACTATGAATCAAATAAAAGACAGTTGAACAAATATATTCAATCAAAATGTATGTATTATGATTACGTTATGCATCAAATACCACCTGAAAGGTACTTTTAACATTTTGTTATATTCAGTATTGATAATATATAACACTACGTGTATTCTCAGATATGAAAAGGTAAGAAAAACCCCAAAAACATACATTTTCACAGAATTTCATTGAATTAAACTTCCCCAAATTCCAATTCAATTCTGTTTCCTGTAGTTTTTTTCAAATTCCTATTCCTATTCCAATTCCTCAGTTGAATTGGAATTGATGAGTTCATTCAGGAACTGATCCAAACCCTGATTTATGTATGTGCAGATAAACTCCTGGTGCACTGTGTCATGGGAAGGAGTCGGTCCGCCACCCTTTTCCTGGCCTACCTAATGATCTGCAAGAACATGACAGTGGTGGACGCCATCGAGCACGTGAAGAAACGCAGGCGCATCGTACCCAACTGGGGCTTCCTGAAACAGCTGAGACAGCTGGACACGCGTCTCCTGGAAGAAAGGACGGGCCCCGCAGACGGACAACATGACGAGAGGAAAGATGACCACGACAAGAGCGAAACATGACGCACCCCAAAGGAAGCATTTAATTTGGATCCATTACACAAATACTGCATGTGCACAGAGATGATAGGCTAACAAGTAGGTAGTAAGAAGTAACCTGTATGACTTCAAAATACTTTTCTGTAGCGAAAAGAACTGCTTGCATTACTATAGATTCAAAATCTATCTTGTCAACAAACTTTCAAGGGGGATAAAGGCTTTCAACGTTTGTCCCCTCCCACTCAGTAAATGTATTAAATCAACAGAGCAGAATCATGTACATGGTCAATCATAATTTATTCTTATGCTAAAATGTACAGCATTTTAAGTGACTGACAAAAGGAGAAAAGTCATAAATACAAGAATGTCATTCTGTCCAATTTTTGTGCACATAGCCAGGTATTTCCCCCCTGTTCTTACCAGCAACTCTGTACAGGTACAAAGGCTACAAAAGAGCAATATAAACAAAAACACAAGTACAAGTTGCGTTTTACATGCAATCCATTAGCTTAGTTTGGTCTATTCACAGGCTCTACTCTTCTACACTTCGGTAAAATATAAATCCAACATTTTATAAAGATAGAAAACAAATCTACAGATGGAATGAAAATGTAACTTTAAAGGCATTATGTAAAATATCAACTTTGGACTAAATTTATATTTTTCTTTATTGTTATTCATCATTATAATCATTTAGTTCTTTTTAAATTCTGCCACACTTCCGGACACTTTGAAATGTTTTAGAATTGTCAGGGTACAAACACTGAGATATGCTTTGTTATTTTGACAGAAATCAGTCTGCTTTATAAAACAGAAAGCTGCCTCAAGGAGATCTGTTACAAAAGACTTCAGAATTATACATACATAGCAATAAAACCTCTCAAACAGAACAGAAAACAGGACTAAGTTTACATTTTTTTACATTATTAGAATTAACAAAATATAGTTTCATCTTTCTCCCCGTGGAGGGAAACCTAATAAAGGCCAGATATCTTTAAAATGGCTTGCTATTAAGCACAACACTTGTACAGTACTACTCAATGCACTGTCACTAACAGAGACTGAAGCATGCTAGTTGTCACTTTACAAAATAAGTACAATAATTTAAATATACAAAGGCATGAGTATAGTACAAACTAATTGTCAGCACTGTTAGACAGGTACACTGAACAGGTTCATATAGCCACTAACTCCACTTGTAGCAGGCACATTAAATGGCTTCATTTGAGGCTGCTACACAACTGCAATACCACTGATGAAATCTCTACCCTCGAGCTCTGAACCCACCTGCTCTAAAGACACATCAGAGACACTAACACTAATTAAATAGATTTTCATCGTAATGATGTAAGGCTTCCCATCTGGAGGAACAAAAATACTTATACATAGCTTTAAAGTTTAATCATTGATGAAAATTTTTGCATTCTTTCCAAGTGCTGCTGGTTTTTAAGTAATAACAAACAATGATAACAAAAAGACACCAACAAAAAAAAGGCCAAATCTGTGCATCTTGAAATAGTAAAATGCACACGAGAAGAACCAGCCCAGTCCGACTGAGAGTTACCGCCTGATGAAAGGCCCTTTGAGGGACTGCTTGGACATGCCTGTGTTCATGTAGCCATGGTGACCAGCTGGAGTGTACACCATGTTGCCATGTGGTGGAGCCTGCATGGGCTGCTGGGGGTATGGCTGTGTTCCCATCATGCCCATCTGCATAGAGTACTGGGGCGACTGGTTCATATAGGCATGGTTGCCATGGTAGCCACTGTTCATCATGGGCTGGCTCATGCTGTAGCCATTCATGGCATTGAGGGAGGGCATGTTCATGGAGTTGACATTGTAGGCTGGTGCCGGCATGATGTTTACGCTCATGTTCATGCGCGGCATGGCTGCCAGCGTCCTGGAGGGCGCCTGCATGGCCACAGTCTGGGGCGGCCGGGCGTACATCTGTTGCTGGTGGTGGGACAGCGGGGCCGACTTGGAGCGCATGGAGATGTGGCTCTTGGACGCCATCTGAGTCTGGATCCTTTGGGAGGGGGGGATGCCCATGTTGCGCTGCAGCATCATGGGGGGCGGGGAGCTGAGGTTGGGGGGCGGGGTCATGGTGGCCTGCACCTGGGGGTTGGGCACCCTGTGCGGGGACTGGGACAAGGACACCAGGCCAGAGTGCTGCGATGACAGGGAAGGACTGTTTGCATAAGATGTGATGGGGTGTGAGGCCGAGTGGTTGAAAGGCAGCGAGTGAGGGTGGTCCATCAGTGTGTTGGTGAGCTGCTGCAGTTTGGCCAGACTGAAGGTGGCAGAGGGCTGGGAGTAGTGCCCGCTGCCATATTCCCCCTGGTGGTTCATCCTCTCATAAATGGCAAGGTTTGGGTTGCCAGATTCGGGAATGTCTGCCAGCTGCATGGGCGTGGCAAAGTTGGTGGGCATGGCACACTGTGCCATAGGCTGCTGCTGGCTGTGTTGACTGTGTTGATTGTGAAGGCTATGCTGAGCATGCTGATTGTGCTGGCTGAGCTGATTGTGCTGGAGGTGATGATTGTGGTGGTGACTATGCTGGTTGTGGGGATTGTGTTGACTGTGCTGGCTAAGCTGATTGTGTGGACCGTGCTGATTGTGTTGGCTATGCTGATTGTGTGGGCCATGCCTGCTGTGGGGGTTGTGTTGACTATGTTGACTGTGTTGACTATGCTGGCTGCGCTGGCTGTGTTGACTGTGTTGGCTGTGCTGGCTGTTGCTAGGGGGCCTCTCCACCACCACGCAACCCTGCGGCGACTTGACGTTGCAGTGCTGTGGCGAACTCAGGCTGTTCTGCTGAATCATGCCACAGCTGCCCGGGTTGACAGCAGCCATTTGCTGGCTCACGGCGCAGCTGCTCTGGGCCAGGCCACTGGGGGGGATGCTGCCATAGGAGCAGCTGTTCTGGGAGGGGCCTGCCCCACAGATGCTGCCCCCCATGGTGGAATCGTAGCTGCTGGGGTTCTCGTAGTTTTCCGTGGTGCTCTCGATGCTGCCCAGGTCGCTGAAGCCGCTGTCCACCACCTGCTGCGAGTGGTCCGACACCGACGGCACGTCCATCATGGGACTAGTCTCCATGTTGTGGAGCGACGGTACCGAGATAGCGCTGTGGTCCGGGCTGATCTGGGTGTAGCCGCTCTCCAGGATGGAGACGGCGGGGCTGTTGACGGAGCGTACCGACTGGCTGGGGTGGGAGTGTGCTGAGGAAAGGGGACTGCTGTGGTCTGACTGGGGGCAATCGTCCATGGAGGTGAGCTGGGGGCTCTGGGCCACATGGGCGTAAGTCTGGAGGCTCCTGCAGGCCTCCTGGCTCTCCACACAGTCCTGGAACACGCTTTCCTGCTCAGTCTCCTGGGTTAGGGACTGAACGGCTTGGGCCGTCTCAGAGTCGATCTCTGGGCAGATTGGGGGATCCTCCCTCAGCACGGGACTAAGTGCTGGCCTCTCTAGTGGCTGAGGAGGTGGATGATCGGGACAAGGACTGGGAGTGCTCTCCTCCTCTGACTCAGAATCCACAGGGTTGTCAGAGTCTACGGCTGCTACTGAAGCGACTGCTACTGCTGCTGTTGTTGTTGCTACTGCCGTTTCTGTCATCGCGTCCTGGATGCTTTCTGCAGTGGTAGCTGGTAGCTCTTCACTACACGGTACTGTAGAAACCTGCTGACTCAACTCAGAGTCATTGTCTTCTTTTGGATCTAAAAAAGGTGGGGTGCATTCGGGCATTTCTTTCAAACTTGGTTCCAGCTCTGCCTTGCTGTTCTCGGGCTCCGTCGCCTTGATGTGACTTTCGTCTTCGTCGTCTGCGTCCTGATCCTCGACGCGAGTCCTATGCTCTTCCTCCTCATCCTCTTCCTCGTTGTCATTCTCCAGTAATACGGCGCCCTCGGTGCTATGTTCCAGGTCTTTGGCTGGGGAGTCCTGCTCGTGCTCGCTCTCCTGCGGGTCGTCCTCAGGTGGCTCTGGGGACGCACTTCTGTCCTCTTGCCTGGGGGACATGGCGGCAGGAGAGCCGGCAGGAGAGCACAGTGGAGAGGCCATGGGCGAGCCCTCGGGGGAGCTCATCTTATGTGAGCCGTGGTCGATGGGACTTTGGGGCTCAGAGGGGAGCCTCTCTAGCGTCGTATCTGGACTAGCCAGCTCTCTGCCGGCTTTGCTGCCCTCCTCTGCGCCGACGGGGTCCTGGTCCGGTTCCCCCTTCGGCTCCTCGGTCTGGATGTGGTGCTGCTCGGCCTCCATGGGAGTTTCAGGGGGAGTGTAAAGGTTGAGCTTGAAGCCCATCTTGCGCTCGTTCTTTAGCCTCCATTTGGGAGGGCCCCGTTTCACTCCTTTGGGCCAGCCTTTCTTCCGTTTCACTGGACGCGGTCTGCTGGGTCTCTTGGAGAGCCGATCAGCTCCTAAAGTGAGAAAAAAACATAATGTAGTACTTCTATTTCACCAGAGAGATTCAATACATAGCCAGTTATAGAACAATTTGTTAACAACACATAATGTACCTTGAGGAAAAAAATACTCAGTCAAGATGCAAATACCTTCTTTCCAGTGTTCCAGATTGTCTTTCTGCACATTTTTCTCCAGCCTCGGGCGACCTCTCCGGCGTTTCACTGGTATAATCGGTGTCTTGTCCTCCTCCTCCTCCTCTTCCTCCTCCATCTCGCCCACTCTGCAGGTGCGCTCCAGCAGGGGCATGGGGCGCTCATCCTCAGAGTTATCGAAAGGCTCGTTCAGCACCTCCGTCGTCTCGGAGATGGTTTCTGTTGTCACGCTGCTGTTTATTTGTTTTCTCTTACGCCCTCTCTTCTTGAGCACAATGGTTCTCTGAAACACACAAGACAAAACAAGAAACAATAAACAATGAACGTAGAGTAAAACCCCCATCAAACTAGATTTTGTTTTGTAGAAATGAAGACTGCAAAGTAGGGCACTAGTTGGACGACCTCTATGAGGATAGAGGAAATCCATTCAGCCTTTTGTGCTAAATGTAAAATGGTAAAACCACACTGTGAGCCTAAATGTTTGAGCAATGCATTCCCACAGATGAGGACGGCCTGGTGTGGAAAACCACAAATGAGACAGGCAGAGTAAACTAAAACCACAGTCCATATTCTACATTCTCCAGCATTTCCCACTGGCTGCTTACTACAGATATCAACCGTTCTCCTCTCTGAATCATTTACAAGAAGAATGTGAAATCAATACTGTAACTAATGCACTAAATAAACTCCGACAGCCACTGCCATTCTTTTCCTGGATTCCATACTGTTATTGTTGAACGCTCTCCCTGACATCAGGCTGTAATATTATCTCCAGCACAAGGGGGCAGTGCCATATAGACAGAACAGATGTGAGCAGCACAGAGGAGGGCAGTAAATTAACCATGACCATTGACAATGGTACAAGGTTTAGCCTGCACAGTCTCGACACCAGCAGTGAAAACACAATCTATTATCTACAGCTGCAGGCCCACAGGGAGGCTCCAGATGACATGGGGAAGGCAGTGAACCCTCCACTGAATTCATGAATATTTATCAAACCCTTCAATCTCACCCGAGTACACAACATGCTCCCTAATGACGGAAAATATCTGATGATATAAATTCAATTCCACTTCGTACTGGAATAACACTCCAGACAACCAATGAGATAATCCCACTGGGGAAATAGCCGACTTGTGGCGATGCAAAAGGGAGTATGATTCACATCAACAAACAAAAACAGTCACCTTTCTCTTCGCTGCAAGCATTGCATGGGCTTTTGTCAGGATGGGCGGTGAGACATCAGAGTCGTCGTCGTCGTCGTCATCATCATCAGCTTCGTCATCCTCGCTGGCGTCCTCCAATTCCTGAAGGCCCCTGTCCCAGGAGGGTGCGGCGCGGCGCTCGTAGGTCCTGTAGGGAACCTTGCAGTGGACCTTAGTGGGGGGATGCCTGCTACCGTGAGTCATCATGTAGCCCTCTCGCTCCTCCTTCTCCCAGCAACTGGCCTGCTCCTTCAGCCGCTCAGCCTGGTAATTAAACAGACAAGAGGCATTATCTCTGGGAAAAGACGCACGCGCCGCTCCAACATCTGAGCAACGAGGCTAATGGGAAAACAAGAGATTGGAATTAACATCATGACAAATGAATCACCGCAGGTTCCTCCTGATAATAAGAACAGCCTCTTGATTGGATGTTTGCCGATCGTGGAGGGAAACATTTCCGTTAAGCAACCATGGAGAGATTGCATTTCATGGAATATTTAGTGCTATCAATTATGTAGTGAACTGATTTAGGGCAATTTTGCACAACATTAAATGCCTACTGACAGTGAGCATGCTTTACCCATTAATGGCCTCTATTTGAACTCCCCGGCTAATCAAACAGACAACCAACAAAAGCATCGCAGGCATTTGTACACAAATAACCTGATCCCTAGTCTCTAATGGAGCAGCGGGCGCCAGTTTCTGCTGCTTAACAAGGGAACGTACATCCATCTCTGCCTCCCTCTCCTCCTCAGACAGGACGGCGTTGAGGGTCGTGGCAGGAGTCCAGCGGAGGGCGTCGGGGTCCACTTCGTTCAGACGCGGGTTGGCCCTCAGCCTCTCCATGTGCCTCTGGATCAATCGCTCTCTTCTGATCACCACGATCCTAGGCGATAGGAAGAAAACAGCCATGAGTACGCGTCCAGTAAAGAGAGAAGTACTAGGTGACGAGTGGTTAAATACGAGCATAAAGACGGGCTCTTTGGGAGAGCAGGTGCTCCGTGTCCTTGGGGGTGCTTAACCTGACTTACTTCTGTCAATATTCAGCGGCATTAATGGATACGCTGTTAAAAATACCCGCTGGCCTGGATAAGTCAGACAGCATGCAGAAGCGGCAGCACAGGCTGAAGGAGGCTGCGGCTTGGAAACTGACCTGCCATCCTGTCTGTCAATCATGCCGAGCTGCTGGAGAGTAGCGGCGATGTCATGTGGACACATCCCAGTGGCCCTGCTTATTCCTTTAACGCTGATGTGTTTATCTGGGTGCTTATAAAGGTACTCCAGTATGACACTTTTCCAATATGCCAGGTAGGATAAGCGACCCAGATCTGACAGCGGCTTCTCCGGGGAGCCGGCTTGTCCTTCTTGCCTGGTGAGAAGGTAACCTAAAAAGACACAATTCAAACAAAAACAAAATGCTTTAGTCAAGCCAGAGGCTGCTGGGTTATTTCAGATTGCAATTCAATTTCCCCCTCCCTTATGAATTACATATTCATGTAAGGATGTGACATGAAACCCTGGTTGGGATTTCACCTTCAAATAGTATAAAGGGAGGTGAGGCAATCAGTTTTCCTCTCCTTCAACCTCTGTCAGACGCTATGATACATGCTGGCAAGGGCAACAAAGGAGGTTGAAAGAGGGGAGAAAAGAGGAAACAAATCTACAGAGCAAAACAGAGAAGCAGCTGGATGTCATTTCTCACAAGAGGCTGTACTTAAGAGAGATAATGAACAAGAAAAAAACTAATACTAAAAGGTATCTGTGTGTAATTAGTTTTATAGCGGCCCTGTCAAGGGTCATCCATTATGAGCAGCATGAAATTAATTAATGCCTTTTAATGTGCACCCACTACCGAGAACCAAACAAGCAAATCTAATCACCAAACAGTGAACACATAATATTCCAGTAATCATGACAATATTCATTACCAAAGCTGAGAAGAGGAGCCAATGATAACAAACACAGAGCAATGAATATTCAAATAAACTAATTACAAAAAGTCATATTTCATTCCATGTCATTTTACAAGTATATTACCATTAATAAACCAAAACAAAAGAGCTACTCTGAATCCTTTGAATTATGATTTGAAAGGGAACATTTTTCACACTGGCAACCACTAATGCTCTCCTCTCAGAGCTACCTGAGACAAAGTGTTCCTCTAATACAATCCAATATAACAGAAAATCTTAATCTAAACAACTTCCAGCTCCAAAGCTACATTTTCCAATAAAGCCTTCAAAGAGCTCAGAACTCAGCTGTGTTCAATCTCCCTTAATCCCTGTCTTTGTTATCAGCACACTCTCAATATCACAGATCCTCTCGCATCTCTGTGTCTCAATGGCTCCCAAAGTGAACAGGAAATCAAATGCTCCATTACCGCTCGCCCTCCCCTCGCTCTCCCCTTTTCTCTCTCTTCCTCACACTCGCACAACCTCGGCAAAGAGAAAACCCTTGAACTAATAAAAGTGCTATGATGACAAAACTGGCCAAATCCGCTGCCTAAACACAGAAACCCACTCAAGGCAGCACTTGTTTTCATAAGTGGACCGCAAGGCCTTAAATATTACATGTGTTGCATTTTGCCGGACTAAAACATAAAAACCAAATCAGCCTCAATACCTCATCAGAATTCAAAGGGGGGGGGGAACGGGGGGTACTTTCAACAAAAGACCTCTTGAGGCAACGCTTAGGCCAATACTTATGGCCATCAAATAATAATGTATGCAGAAAGAATCTAATGCTTTCACTCCTAATCATATGTGATTGCTTAAGTACTGAACATGAATGCTCTTGATTTGGCCACTTCAAAGCCTTAACCAAATAACAGTACCTTGCCACAAGCCACAAATTCACCCCTTAATCTGAAAATGTTTGTAAAGACCGAGAAAAAAAACACAGTTTGGTAGGCTAAAACGTATTAAGGAACTTACTGAAATCAATAAGGAACCTTCCAAATCCTTGCCTTTGGTACTGAGGCATGATCATTATGCAGGAGACATTGTACTTCTGCTGGCAAAGCTTTTCCTGAGGGAAGGAGAAACAGATCAAGTATGTCAGAGCTCTGCTGAAGCTGGCAATTTACTGCACCTGCCATTGTCCTTGTCTAGAGCGCGCGCACGCACACACACACACACACACACAGATACATGCACACACCCACACACAAATACACACAGAGTGATAAGCTTTCATTAAAAAATATCAATCCGTTGTGAATACATTAAATCCACATTACAAAAACTGACAAATTACAGCAAGGCCTCTCTGTATCAGTATCACCATTCAGAAATTATGTGCGGTATTTCTTCATTTCCCATATAATCACTCTATAATTCTTACCTTGGAGAAATAGCCCACAAGATGACAGCCTTTCTCATCATTCTTTGTAAGTATGTAGAAGAGGAAAGGCTCCACATCATAATACAAGGTCTTGTGATCCAGGAAAAGCTTGGCTAACAGGCAGAGGTTTTGGCAGAATAGTTTGCTGACATTTCCATCAACCTAAACGCGGAATAAAAAGAGCAAGAGGACATTGTTCAAACAGTTATATTTTTTCCCCTCCCAGAATCCATTCAGTGGAATCTCATGCAGCATACAGTTATTGCTTTATTGCTGTAAAGGGCAGCTGACCTCAAACACAGAAAGGTCATCCTTTCTGTAGATCTCATTGGCTGGTGGGTGGAACCAGCCACACTTCTTTGTGTGTCTCTGGAGGATGTTTTTGCTTCTCATGTACTTCAGACAGAACTCGCACAGATAAAGCTTTTGCAATCTGACGGAGACAAAAGGGAGACCTGCAGTTTGTACACAGTATAACAGGTTTTACAAAGAACAAGTAGATTCCAGCTCCACTAACAAAGAAATTTGCATTATTTGTTTAAAACTTAGCAATTAGCTCTACCTTGAATATTCAGGCGGGTAAGGTGACGAGTACCAGGTTTGAATCTCATACTTCCCGAACTCAATGATGGCGGGGTATCGTGTCGAGTCGGTGTTAATCAAAGATCCAGTTCTCTGAAAAGAGATCCGACAAAAGCAAACGGATCAATGTAGTGCCCCCTGACAGACTGACTGCTAAATTTCCAGATGGTGTTCAAAGGTGTTCGATCACAGCGTTTAGACGTGCGAGGAAGTACGGGGCCTTTTGCCAGTTTTCTCACCTGCGCAGAGAGTTCCTGGACGCGTGTGAACATCTCCACATCCTCCTCTGTGACGTGGTCTCTGGACATGGCCACAAAGCCAGCTTGGGCCTCCTGCTTCACACGCAGCTCACCCTTGTGGCCTGTTACAGGCACAATAACACAACATCAACACACCGGATAGTGCCTCAACACTGGCCTGTTTGAAGTAGCCGTGGCTGAATAATCTCATAAATGCATTCTATGCAAATGTGCTTATACTGTGAGTATTGTTGCTGAGCCTGTTCGAGGCCATGTCTCTGAGGAATTTCATAATGTATCATCTTTGCATGTTTATATGAAAATCCCTAATGTAATGAAGTGAAACTAAATCACTCTAATTGCGTAACCGCTTTCATGTGCTTAGTCATCCACCAAGACAGTTTCCCATGAATTAAAAAGCAGATGCAGTGAAGGGAGCTAGTGTAGACATGAAAAGCAACTGATGTTGGAAAGCAAGCAGTAATTTCATGAAATACATCAACACCATGAGTTAACCACCAAAACAAAAATCCATTACAAGTGGAAGTGATGTGTCATTAACATATTTATGGAAATTAGCTACTTGAGTTACACTGTCAGTTGTGCTTATGCACTGTATTGTTTAGAACCCCTTGAAACATATATCCATTTGTTTTTTCTTGCTTGTTTGTTTTTCAAACTGTGACTATCTCCTGAAGACAGTCAAATGTAAGGGTTATTGCCCTTGTGGCTGTAATCATCGTGTCAGCTCTGAGTCAACCTGGGTGGGTGAATCACTGAGTTGTATGTGTCTAATGACCATTGGAGGTGAAGTTGAGTGGTGACAGTGATTGTGAGAGAGGGTGGAATGGGAGGAAGAGTGCTGATGCGACTACAGTCACTACTAGGCAGCGATCACAATGTGCGAACTACTGCAGAGGGTCAAGGACAGAGCAAGGAGCAACATGAGGGAGTTAGTGGGCCATGCACTATGACAAAAGCCGACGGGCAAGAGGATGGAAGCCACGTAGATTCCGCAGCCAAGTCAAACGCAACGAAACTGGGTTAAGAAACTAAATGAATTCAAATTAGGTGGCATAAGATTAGTAGAGAACTGTTAAAATGTTGAGGGTGCCAAAATGAGCTTCTCTCTCAAAGAAAAGATTAGCTCAAGTCTGGAAAAAATAATAACTGCGAGTGTCAAGCTTTGAGTTAAAAAAAAAATAAAAATAAAAAAAGATTAAAATTGTGGAGACGCAGGTCTTGGTTGGAGGTTAGAGCCTTGCTTACCATGATTGTGCTCAGGCTTAATTCTTCCGTCTGTCAAGTCTCCCTTTCCTGGTGAGGGGGCTCCCTTCTGAGGGCTCACTTTATATCTCAGCCTGCCTAGCGTCCTGTGCTTTTTAAGAAAGGGGTTACGTTTGAAATGACTGACCATCTTAAATGGGTGTCCTCTGGGTCGGCCCGGCCCAGCAGATGTGGAGTGAGACAGTAACCTATTTTTGTTAAACTCTTTCTTTCCCAGGCGCTGGGGGCCCGTTTTGGACGTACAGGACAAATCCTGCTTACGGTGCATGCGCTTAGGCGGTGCGTAGCAAGGTAGTCCCTTTTTCCGCGACTGTCCCTGAGTGGCATATATGTGCGAGAGTCCATCAAAGAGTCCCTTAAGTTGGTTGCTATTGCAGAGACTACTCAGGGAGGGAACACTAGACTGGCTGGAAGAGCTCTGGGGGGAGTTAGCAGAGGTTGAGCTGTTGGACACCTGCGAGGGGGGGCTAAGTCCTGGCAACGTGGGAGGGGGTGGAAGTGCAGAGGGAGAGGGAGTTAGCTTTTGAGCGGCGTCGGCCACGAAGGCGATCGACTGCGGTGGCTTGGGCAGTTTCTCTGGACCCTTGTCCCTAGAACAAGACTGTTTGGCGGGCGACTCTAAGGTTACAGCTCGCGACCTACGGCCGACAGGGGAGGGGGTAAAGAATTTGGAAAGCCCATCGATAAGCCCTTTGGTTTTCTTGTTAACGGTGAGTGTAGCTGGGGTGGAGGTGGGCGTGAGGGGGGGAGTGGTGGTGGGGGTGGAGGTGGTGAATTGGGTGGCGTCGCCCGCCCAACAGGGGTCTGCAACAGCCAATCTGTCTCTGGCGTCCTTCACAGATGCAGCATGACCAGATGAAGGTGTGGAACAGACGGTAATCTTTTGACCCCTACCAGGTGACCCCCTTCCTCCAAGTGCTACCATGGAGCCGTCACCACTGGTTACAGACCTGCAAGGAGAAGCAAACCAAATTATAATTCACAAAAAGAAGAAGAGATAAAATGTAAACATAAGAAAAGGTGAAATAGCTGGTGTGCAATGCACTGGAAAACTACGAGGTGGGTTCATACCATATTAATTGTTCTTTAGCAAAAAGAAACTGCAATATTCAGATCATGGCAAACTTACATTCTTTGTTTGAGCTTATTTCTGGGCCTTCCAATAGGCTTTGCATATCGACGTTTGATCTGATCGGCTTTCTTGTGCAGCAATTTCTTCCCATTCTCCTTTGGCCTGCAGACTTGGCAGACCCAGGTTCCTGGAGGGTGTCCAAATACAGAGAGCATCGCTTAGGTGGGTTCATCAATTCAGAGGACATACATTCATTTGAAACATTTCCTTTTATACCGCGAGCTGGCGAGAATCCCTCCCGCTCACAATGACAATCAATTACTCAGCACAAAAGGAAAATCCATAAGAAAAACATTGGGTCAATTCACTGTCCACTGAAATAGACTTCGTGTCAGCTTGTTTCAAGCAAAGCTATGTGACTTGTATGAATTGCCTGCCAAATGTCCTACTACGTGCACAATCATTACAAGCCTAGCTGTAGGGCCGGTACTGTAATCCAGAGATAGCAAATCTCCCCAGGGATGCTAGAATAATTTGATATGCATGCAAAGCTCCTAATAAGCCATTGCTGCCTCACTGTGCTGAGTGACAGCCCCAAAAGGCCTTCTATAAAGAAAAGGCTTTGAATTGACAGGAGAGAGGGAAACCTAGAAGCCAGACAGTGTAAACACTTTACCTTTTGGCATTCTTGAAAGCGGTGGGTCACAGCATTCCATGTGAAAGCCCCGATCACATGAATCGCAGAACAGCATCTCATCCTGAAAGGGAACAGGAGGCATGTGTTAGGGATGTCCCTGTTGCATACATGTAACACCCTCTGTCATTGAAGGTCTTTTGGAAAAATAAGCCCAATTGTGCACAAGAGAGGCTTTACAAATCTGAGGGAAAACCAACAAATCCTTGGGGAGACACAAAAGGGGATCTACCTCCAAGCCTACAACAGTGAAAATGCTATGTTTTAAGAACTGTGCAATAAAGTACTTACAGCATTCTTCCCCTGTATTCGACAGGAACTGCAGGTTTTGCATTCGATACATTGCCACCGTAATCTCTTCACATTTGAGGTTAACTCAGGGGAAAACTTCAGACATGATGGATGCCCTTCAGAAGTAATTAAAAAGGCATATTAGCGTTACACATTTATACCATCGTTGACTGTCAGTGCTACAGAGCTGGAGACATGGCCTTCCCATTATTCACACAAGGAGGTTAAATATTAACATATTGCATCATCAACAATGGTGGGCCTGTATGTCCGGAACTCTTTTTTTTACACAAGCTGTGTCTAAAAACAGTATGATCAAACATCTGAGCCGCTAATTACAGATAATTTGATCTTAATGAGGCAGAAACAGTAGCAGCACTCATTCTAATGGAAGCCGATCCATGAAAGTCATGTAAAAGCTTGCCTTCTCCCTCACCCGGCTCCCTCTCATGGTTGTAAAACAGCTGTTTTACAGTGAGAGCACAATTTGTGTACACTATGAGCGGTTAATGAAAACCACCTCAACGCTACTTAGTCAAATTTGAGCTATAAAAATGTCACCGGGAGAACAATTCCTTACGGCATTTAAAATAATTGTTCAAACACAAATGACTCCTTAGGAGAGGTAATTTTATGGAGGGTTAGCAATTTTGTCTGGAACAAAAGAACAGTAAAGGAAATGCCACCAATCTGCAGCGGAAAATGGTTGATCTTTGATCCGCTCTGGCTAGTGTGCTCCATAAGAAGCTAGTGCAATCTGAATTGAGCGAAAATGACTTGGGTGATTTCAAATTCTAATGGCCACTTATGGAGCATCTGCCCTTCTTTAGCCCATTATGGGTTGCAAGCAATTTGGATCCCCTCAGCTACTCAATTTCAACATTGTTCTTCCAACAAATCCCTTCAAGGGAAAGAATTCAACCCCAGTGCAAAACATAGAGCAAGAATTTGGCATCTGCCCCAGCAATGTTGAGAGTTGCTGCTACCAGTCTAAAGTTATCATGCCTAACTGTATTTAACCATACATTCACACTTTGCAGACTGACCTTGTTGCAGCAAAGGGCCTCACTGCCTGAGCCTTGCTAACATACTCACAATTTTTCAGCACATTGTTATGTAGAGGGCTGGGCTTAGGAGAACTTCCCTGTCATTGTGTTAGGTGAAGTGATGCACAAGGCAACTTACCACTGCTCCCACAGTCTGCACAGGACAGCAGCTCCTCTGGCTGCTTGTCCCGATTTGACTCTTTCGTTCCCAGACAGAAACTGCATATTGGGATAGGGTCAACCCGGAGCTGGGTGGGAAAACAAACAGAGAGAAACTGTTTAAAAAATAGAAATATGCACAGACGGTCATGTAGAGCCTGTTTGGACCATTTTCTCTTGTCAGTTAAACGTGGATTTGAGATCAATGTAGATGCGGCTGGTTAAGGTATCGAGGCAGAAGACAAAACCTTTGTGTGGCTGTAATGAAAGCGACGGATAACCTAGAAGCTCAAAGAATAAAACGATCATCCCTGATTTGAGTTCTCACAGACCAGAACTGACTCATTAACACGTCTCATCCAAAGAGGGATGGTGCATTTGAGGTCCTCCTCCTTTATCCATCACATCTGAATGGGTAAGTGATCTTAGTAATCATAGTTTAAGGGCTTAATCCAATTCTTAAAGCTTGCACTACAGTCTGAAAGGATTAACCAGCATGTAATCAAATTACCTCAATAATAAAACATGCTCTCATTGTTGCTGCAACGATCCATTGTAGATGCTGCATGTCTCAGAACAAACACTCATTTAAGGGCTTAGAGTTAAGTTCAGAAGTAGAAAAATATGAGCTCAAGGTTTAAGAGGATTTCCCCATTGATCACTTAGACCTAAGAAAGGCAGACTTCAGAAAAGTGGGCAAGACTTAGTGTCAACTCTTCATATACTAGCCGGTCAAAGCCAAACCAATCATTGGCTGAAATCATCATGAGACTAAATTTAGACTGAACCAAATGGCTTTCATATGACGCACCTTTAAACATAATATTACATACAGGAGCCCCTTGAGGAGCATCAAACAAACTGCTGCCTCTTTCACTGAGAGGAGGTTCTTAACGGAAAATAACACTCACAGGGTGTGACCATAAATAACCCACCTCATCATCAGTTTACACACTAAGGCCTCATCAATTGACTGGGGCTTCCAAGGGCACTCCGGGGATGCCCATAATTAGTTCCTAGTTTCTATGAGGCAGATCAACATCCTGACCTCAAACAAATGTTTGACCTCCAAATCTCTATCGGTCCCGACCTCCTCCTGACCTGCACAGGCAATCAGGGAGATCTTTTTTCCCCCTCCAACAGGCACATGACAAGACCATCCTTTCAACCTGTCATACCATCCAAATGAAACTTAGGGAGGGAAAATACAGCAAGGATACAGTGGGAATTTGGTCATTGTTCCTGGCTGTTGTATCAATTGATTGATACGGCGAGGGAAAGCAGTTTACTGCCACATCAATGATTACTCTATTTTCCAACCTGCCAGGTCAATATTTGAAAGCGGGCACTGGCATTAGGAGCTGATTGCTGCTCACAGAGCCATGAATATAAACTTTCCCCAACATAAAAACAACACGTAAATGCTACTGTGTGGGATGGCTGAACCTGTAGGAGACAACATAGTGGCTCAAAGGTTATCAGTGATTTTCATACGGTGTCTCAAGTGGGAGTAACACATCTGATTAGATATGTTAGTCAGGTCTACAACTGGAAACAATCTCGCTGAACAGGCCTGTAGATACTGTTCATATTCCAAATGCACATAAACCCTATGTTTTCTTAAACTGACTGGAGAAAGTGTGACAAACAGGGCTCATCAAAGTCCAAATCACATTCTCTACAGAGCTTTCTGTCTGAGCTCAGACGACATGCCAAATATTAGCTTTTGTTCTTGATCACAAGCCATTCTGCTTTATCTCTACTATACTCAAAAAGACAATTTAACATAAGAAGCCAAGTTGTTAAAATGAATCCAAAGATTCTAGTAATGCTCTGCTGAAGTTGCAGTTAAAAACAAGGCCTTACTGTTGTCATTACTGAAGAGTCACGCTGTATGACTCTTTGGTAAGAAGTTGCATGTGAGTCATGTTTAATATTATGTTCCCTGCAGAGACAAGTTGAAATCACTGAAGAAACAACTTTCTTGTGTTCCCTAAAATGGTCGACCAATCAGGGTGAATTAGGGTTAACAGAAGTCATAAATACATGAGTGTGTATGTACAGTGTGAAATACAGGAGAGAAAATAGAATTTGAACTTGATCATCACTGCTAGCATGTGTTGTGTGTGCATACTGCATATATAATGCCTATGGTTGATAGGCAAGTTTTATAATATAGGTCTCCACTGACTACACTATGAAGTCTAATCCAGAGGCCACTGGAGAATTTATTTCCATTAGGAATATGCTCCAGCCTGGTGATTAAACCGAAAGCATAGCTCAAAGTGCTCATTGATTAAATAAAAAAACATAAAAATGTGAAAATAGAGAAACAAACACGGGCTGAGGAGATGTTACTGATTTACTTGGGGATTCCAAATTAAGTACATTACAGGAAATTATGCTGCTTCAAAAGAGCAGGCTGTCCTGAGTGAGGGGGTGGGGTCCTATTAGAACACTGCTGGTGGAGAGAGAGAGAGAGAGCTCAAGTGGTTGCATAACACAGCAGGAAAAAAAAAAAGTCTCATTCCTTGCCTTTGTTCCTGCCAGAGTCTCTTCAGAATCTAATAAACTCTAAACCAAGACTGCTCTTTTTTTCCTCCAAGTATCTCTTATTCTCAACACAGACACGCTAGCTGTGCTTCAAGAACTGTGCAGGCAGAGAGACGTCTCATCCTTTGAAGTGAATGGTAAACCTGAACTAGGCTAGGTGATGTCATCGAGCCGGGAGCAATAGGTTGAAATGTTCCAAATGGAAAACAGTGGGCCTACTTCAGCTATGAGAACCATTGCAGGACACTGTGTCTCTAAACAGTTCTCAGTTTCACTTTTGGCCTGACCGCAGACACAGTCACAGTTGTGGCTGCAGTATCAAGGTGTCATTTCCTGATTATTCACTGTGAAACTGGTGGGGAGCAGGGTGATGTCTCTGTAGCCCGACGCTGTTCACCATTTGAGATGCATGACTTTAACACACACTATTAGACCACACTTTATCTTCATAAGCTTCGAGATATGATCTGCAAAAGACAGATTCACAACAAACTATCTAGGACCCTGCCCTGCATTTTAGGACCGTACAGAGAAAACAATTTTCCATGCAACACCCTCCTGCACTTGATAGTGTCTTCAAATTGTCAAGCAAGTACAAAACTGCTGTCATTTTAGAGACATTCATCTGCAGTGTGTGTTACTGCTGAGTGCCAGTGACACAGACTCAATCTCTGCAAGCTGAAAAGCACCCCTTAGGTGCCAGTGTGAGCGGAAACCATGCAGCCCGAAAGTTTGTTTATATGCTAGCTTTTATTTCCTCTCTCGGGCATCTTGGTAAACACAAAGGTCATAATGGCTGTGTGTAGTCTCAGAAACTTCTGTCCTAACTTAGGTCATTAGGCTAGAGTTACATAACTTGTGGGAAGCTTACATCAGACTGCTACACACTGTCAGCATGACTTTCTGATTATTCAGACTGATTAGAGACCAGCATAAGACACAGGGAAAGGTAAGATGAGGTGGTCATTGAGCATGTGGTCATTGAGTGACAGTGCAGAGGCCATGGTGAGTGTACCTGGTCTCTCTCATGGGGGAGAAGTGTCACTGTTGACAGGACCAAGGGGGAAGCACTTGGACACCTGGCGCCCCTTCCCTCCATACTTCCATGGTTGAGCTTATACCGCGGGCCGTTCTTTAGCAACCTGCCGTTGTTAACGCACCGCTTGGCCGCCAGCCGTAACCTCTGCCGGAAAGCGGGGTTATCAACAATGTTTGATAGGTCGTCCTGGTTCCTCAGGTACCTCTCAATGTTCTTCAGTGAGGAGCCATGGGTATCGTCCAGGCCCTCAATGGCCCTCTTAAGAATTTTATTCCAATCAATATGGCGCAGATCACTTGAATTCCATATAGATCCCTTTGATGGCACAGAGACGTTTGCAGGTGGGAGCGATCCAACTCTCCCAGGGTTTCCTGGGTCCTTGTACGAGGCACTCCCCTTATTTGTAACCTTGAGAATAGAGCCATCATGAACACTTAATTCCAACTGCTCAAGAACAGTCCTCTTGTCCAGTCCATGTGATGTTGCCACTGCATGACAAATTCTCTCCTCCGAGGGCCTCTGCTTTTGCCTTTTGATCTTCTGTATTGCTTCAAGAATCCACTCCGTGTACAGAGGGTTTGCAAGTTTTACCATGGTTGAATAATTAGATTCACGAAAAAGTGATCCATACAGATTCCCCCTTTCTGCTGCTAAACATTTGGTACATCCACATCTTTGATAGGGTCAAAAAGTTATGTTCCGCTCCAGCATCCAGATATTTTTCTCAATCCTGGAACTTGATGAAAAAATGGCACTAGTAAATTCCACAATGGTAGTTACTAATTGACCTGGAGCATTATTTACTGAAGTTCCAGTTCAAATCTGAAGGAAAAAACACAAATTGGTCAAATACGTAGCACACGATTACCAGCATCTCTCAGTCACTATATGTTAATTTGTCTTAATTTACTTAACATGTGGGTAATTCACAAACTTTCCTGTGATCCTGGGTTAGGCCTACTGTTTCTAGCCTACAGTAGGCTACATGGGAAATACAATAGAGGGATCTAGAACTTTTAAAACGTGCTAAAACATGAGAAACAGATGGATAAAAACAGATGCAGGGGTTGAGTTGGCTGCTAAGGAAATTAGAGTGACTTAATCCATAGCCTGACACCATAATCCACAGACCAAACCAGATGATATCTATTTCAAATACTAGACAGTTTTGTTAAAGAACCAAGTTAGGCTACTAACTATAACAGGTAGGCAGCAACTTCTACTGAGCTTTAGAAAACTGTAGACAGTATCCTCGATAGACGAATATAGAAAATATATCTATATTTTCGGTTTCAGATATATTTTTCGACAGAAAAATCTTGCAAATTAACATTTCTTCTACTGGACGAAAATTCCAATGTCAGTATAATCGTTTATAGTATAGCCTAATGTGGAGAAATTGATTAAAAATACACATGAGATAAACTGTAAAGTTTAACCGTTAGTTGTCCGCACGCGACTTTGACAGCTCGACATCTGCAACGACAAAGTGATCAGCGCGAGCTTTAATGACAGTTGCATATAATCAATGCTCACTTCCTGACAGCTGCCGTTGGATGTTTATAGTACGTCTGCAAATCATTACGCAGCCTAACGAACGAAGAAACCGATAATAACTGTGTAACAAACCTAGAGTTGTGTCCGCTGAGTTGAGTAGATAATGACAATGTTGCCAGCATTACTGATGTCACCTAAACAGTCGCCATTTTGTTACAATGTTGTAGTTTACATGAATCCGACATGACGCTGATTACAATCCAATGGAGTCTCATTAAACCTTACCTACACTAATGTGCCCTCCCTAGCAACTTCAATATTGGCTGTAAAGACAAGATCCGATTTCTGGTTTGATAAAGCACATGTCAATCTTTATGTATGAGCTCACTCTAAAAGGCACGGCACTGGCTGTATGATCTGTCACTTCACTCAATTGACCCGCCTCTTAAGGTGCCTCGTGTAATGAATTGATATCATTTACCTTTACCACTCACGTTATTTGGACTAACAGTTCTATCGCAGTGACAGGTTATTATCAAGTTATGGTACACACTATGACATGAGATAATTGCCATAATACTTATTACATATGTTAGAAATTTAACGTTAGTTGCAAAGCGTTTAACACCAGCCCACCTTTACTTGGATTCCTCCTTGAAACAGTTGGTTACACTTGAAAGTGATTTGGATCATTTTAGACTTTAATTGGCTGTTTGTTAAATCCATCATTTGTTTGCATAAAACCTGCAAAGGCTCGACCATTGATTTAAAGCGGCACGTTTTTTTTTCCAGGTAGCATATTCTTGGGGTTAAACAGACTACTGCAGGCTAAAATGTGTGCAAGCTATCGCCTTTCCCCCCCCTTCATCTCGTATATTCTTCCCTTTCACTGTTTCCCCAGCTCCGACAAGAGCTCCTCTTTTCGTAATATTTAACATATAAACTATGTGGCGTTAAATGGGGCCATAAATAAACCTTCCGTTGAGCAAAAAGTAGGTTTTCTGTACGCTCAACGCCTGCCAACGACAATATTAACGTCCTGTGTTAGACTAGGCAAAATGATGGCATGACCTCTTTATCACTATTAACTAGCCTATCAAATATTTCCGATGAGAAAAATAATGAGCCCTGGAGAAAAAGATGTTCTGGGGGAAATAGAAGTTACACGACTATCGGGAGAGTAGCTCCTTCATCACTGCTCCTCAATTATGTATCGCTAGTTTCTTTTGCTCCCATTTCTCAGCCGCTCTATTCTCGTTTTCCATATTATATTAGGAAATGATACACAGCCTCCTTGAATTTACATCGTTTTGCTAGATGAACCTACCTACCTCGCGCTGCCGTGGGCGAGGAGGCAAAACAAATTACGCCAAGTTTTCATGCAAGGATGAACATATAACTAGTGTGGAAGAAAAAAGAGGGCACAGGCTACCGTAAATATTTGCTGGTAGTTTACCTCTTCAAGTTTTTCCCCCCCTCGGATACTCCTCTTCATTATCGGGATGATTGAAACGTCGAAGGATAAACATGCAGCGACATATCCATGCGATTTCGTGGTATTTGATCTCTTAAACGAAGGCTGAAAAGCTCGCACCGAGACATAGAGAGGACCTGATAACAACTAATTGAAAGGTTAATCTACATAGCAGCCTGTGACAAAGTGGTACCCTCCCCCTTCTTCTTCTTCCACCGTAGACATCCCTACTTCAGTGTAGTGGAGCGGACCGTCGCCCCTTTAGTGCGCTCCTACAATGATACTGTCAATTTCACTTTTTTTCCCCTCCATCAACATGTCCAGTGATGAGCTGTGAGGAATGGCACGCGCAAACATTTTGCACTTCATGTTTCCCGATTAGTCGCGCGGAGTATAACATGCCTCACATTTTAATGTCATAACAGTCTACTGTTAACATTAATTCTCTCTATGGGCAATGTTGACTTCCATGGATATAAAAATATTCAGTGTATAGAGCTGGATAGGCCCACTACAAGATGTTTTTGATTTTCATATAAACATAAATTCTGACTTTTTTTTTTTTTTTTTTAAATATATATAGGAAATGAGTCATTGTGGCACTAGCTGATATGACTATCCTTCTGTATCCTGGGCAGTAGAATGGGATATTATACACCAACACCTTAACCCAATAATTATCCGACTATGCCCAAAGAAGAGGGATAGTTTTCAATAAAGTTGACCATTAAATTTCCAATCTTAAAAAGCGTACAGCCCTCTCTCATTCATAAAGTCTTTAGCAGTATTAGAAGTGACAGAATGCTCATTCTACATGCAGCAATACATGTGTAATCTGAGAGAGAATTGGCAATTCCCATAGGATTATAAACACATACTGCACTGTATAGACAACTTTGAAGATATGCCTTATGAAAACATTTAACTTATATAAAAAAATAAAATAAAAACAGACTTTTTGTGCATTTACATCCACTAAACTCATTTGTTTAGTAGTCTTGTCATGCTCCCATTAGGTCACACATCTCCATGAGATACTCCGCTTATTACCTTGATGACATTGTTGCTGTTTTCTATTTGCCTGCCAGTGCATTTATTTTTATCCTGCCATACAACTAATTACATTAATTTTCATCTGACAGTGTTTGTGAGAAATGTACACAAATGAATAGTTATTTTGTAATATGTGTTTATGTAATAAGGGTAGACAGTGACAGGAAATGTGGATAAAGAGAGTTGTGGTTTGATGAGGTGAGGATTGGTGTCAGGACAGAGGCACTGACCAAACCCGCTTGTGTCTGGTTATAATGAATGCCACCCTGGGCCCCAGCAGGTCCTCCACTGCTGCATGGGTCCAGGGATAATTTGAATTGGAGCATGTGCCATTGCAATCTGCCCATCCCCCTACTCAATCCCTGCCAACTGCCACACTGGTGTTCACAAACACTGCTGCCCATCTGCGGGGCAAAACACTGGCCGGGGCCCCAGTTACTCCTTTGCCTGCATTCAAAGAGGAGATTCTGGTCGTGAACCCGCATTTGTAGGCAAATACCAGAGAGTCAAGTTTTTCCCTCCCTACTTTCAAAGTTGTTAACAGCGTATATTGTCCAGAATCTTCACAGCTAAGACAGATTTCCACACAATCAAACTGGCATTAAACATTTTCAAGTTTGTTTTCCATGTTTGGGGTTCCTCAGCTTGTAAAAAAATGAGTCAATATTATAACAACTGTAAATTGAAAATGAAATGTGTTGGTTTATTGTTTGTTTTTCCACCTCTTGCATTCATTGAGTAAAGCAAAGTTTACTAGGAAAAGTGTGAAAAGTATGTTTAGTAGTTTCCTTATTGTGGTAAGCATTCTCATTACTTAATCATGGCTCCCTCTTTTTGTGTTTGTGTTTTGCCATCTGTCATCTTGAGAAGCAAATGAACCAGCTGCCATGGAGTGTGATCTTGCCCAATCAGAAATGTGGTCCTTTTCAAAGCGCATCTGTGTGAAACCTTAAAAATGCTGATGAAAAAAAAGTGTCTCAAAGTTGTTAATAACATTTTGGCTGGAGAATGTTTTCACCTAGATGCCCCCGATTAGCATAAATGCATAAACTATGCCTTATTACTGAAAACGGAGCCCTGGTGCAGGGAGTGTGAAAATGGATTCCTCCTGACATTTAATAATGTTCTTAAAAAAAATATTAAAAAAAGGAAAATATGATCTAACAGGTTGTTTTCTAATAACATAAAATGGTATAGTCAGTCACACGTCTCTCTAGAGCAGATGATTGATTCTCAAAACACTTTTGAGACACACCGGCCAACACTTGTGCTGGCCCATGCTCAGTGGGAGGGGGAGGGGAGGGGCCTCCCTCTGATCCTTGTCTCCAACCCCCAGCGACAGCACAGCTGGGTACGAAGGATCAGCCTAATTTTCAGGTCCCTCTAATGATCACCATGAAGAGCAACCACTAATCCCTTAACTGAGAAAAATGACCTCCTTTAGCTATGCGATGGAGATCCAGACTGTGTGAGCGGCCAGTTAGGACCCGGGCGAGCACCAGTGGAGATTACTGAGCGGAACCAGGACACCAGGCTGGCCCTGGACCCCCCTGCTAATGAGGGGGGTTGAGCTGTCCAAAAATGATTAGCATGATGGAGCCTGTCCTTGATTAAATAATGCTGGGGAAAGACACAAAGTCTGTGTGCTATAACATTGTTTTTGTATTTCTTGCTCAAATTGGGCATAGAAGTGGGCATATGTCAAGAAACTTATTCTGCTTGTGAAACTAATCTTAAATGTCGATACTGAAGGTTTTTGGAAACAGCTGGGTAGTATCCTGGTAGGATGAGCTTGATGTTGTTTATTTTATTTATGTAATAACAACAGTAAAATATTTTTCTCCCATTTCGTCCAGTTAGAATTGTCAATTATTGAGTACAATAGTATTCCAACATATGGAAAACGAAGCTGGTGTATTGTTTAAATTGTATTAAAACATTTGAGATTGAAGTCTGAGAAAAAAATATTCAAGTTGCAACACCGACTTACTCCCATGGAGTCACTGTAAATATAAAAATTGTACACAAAACCTTAGCATACATATACAAGCATCTTAGGAAAAGACACGGAAATGCACAGTGCTAGGATGCATCAATGGAAGGCTGGCTTCTCCGGGAAGGTGCAGCCGACCCGTCTGATGATGACGTTGGCTGCATAGTGTCCGGCCCGGATGCACTCCTCCAACGCTCTCTCCTGGACCAGCTCGGACAGGAACCCTGGGTAGACAGAGGAGCAGGGGTCGACCAATAACCGTTCATTACCTCAGAAATAGTTAGGGGGAAAAGTCACCGTTCACACAAGCCCGGTACTAATGACATTTGAAATAAGGCACAACCCCGTTTCATCCTCAACAGGATTCAAATAACGACTACTTTATGTGGTGCTATGATCAGTTCATACAGGGTAAAAACAGCAGGGTAAATATCATGCTCATATAATCTAGAGACATTACTGTGTCACATAGGTGGCCTGTATCAAAGGTTAATTGGGAATGGACATAGAAATCAAGCTGTGTAGAGAATAATTTGTGCAAGTTTGGATCACGCTGTACCTCCCACGAAGGCATCTCCTGCTCCATTAGTGTCCACAATATCATTCTGGTCGATGTCCAAAACGGGGAACATGGTCACCTTCTCACCTACAGTAGGGACAGAGACAGAGGGGAACACTGCTAATTAAAGGAGAACACCAATGGACACTGGTGTTCCAATTTCTGGCTTATTATCTCCTTAACTGGATGTTGCTATTACATTATTCACTGGGCATTACACTCGCCATGGCTTTGTTATTGTTTGTGACTCATTTGACCAAGCATCACCTGCTCATTGGTCACATGAGCTAAAATCCAAGAAGCACAGGCTGCGTTTATGGCTGATACATAACCTGTGTAAAATATAAAATGATGCCAATAATCAATTCCAACACATACTACTTTGTTACTGCTGAGTGCATTGGTTCAAGCACTAATTAGGAACTGAAAGCCAGTCAAAGTGGGAACTCAAAGTTAAGGTTTTGCCTGAACAGAACATGGAAGCTATTTCTAAAAATAAAGTGTACACCGCTTAGTTTGCTTTGTATGCCCAGATTGACAAAATTGAATATCTGCCAACAGTTTTAGAAAGTATGGGAACCTATAAGCCACAAAAGGTCTGAATCTCACAGCATGCTGTGCGCATTGAACAAATGTCTATGTGAATTTGAAATTACAGAGACGAGTGGAAAACACAATTCTACCTATATCTTTTTTCAATGCCTAGGTCAATTAGATGTTGAATTTGTCATGTAAACATTAACTGAGACTTTTGTAAATAAAATACTCTGATATGCTGCAATGGCTTAGAATAAATAGTAGATGAGTTGAAAGCAAATCCTCAACATCTCTGAAGTTTTCGGCGAGCACTACGATGAATAACTAACAACGCAAGAACAGTTACGCTGTTTCAATTCAAAATGGAATCCATTAAATGAGGGTCTCTTTATTATCTTCAGTGGATTATATTGCTTCAATTATCAGTAGCATATGCACTTCAAAGAAACTTCCAGTTAAAAGGAGAGAAAAAAAAGAAACAAAAAATCTACCAGATGACAAAGTCTTGAGGTGTAGAATGACATTAAATCAGCAACTTATGTCAGAACAATCTAAACCACACACACAAGCTTCAAACAATCCAAGGTTTCTGGTGCCGACATGAACCTTCAAAAAGGTGCAGGAGACAAAAGACTGACATGTGGATGAAAGGAACACGAGGAGGCTGACAGACCTCTTATTGAGAAAAAGAGGTTGGGAGTTTAAGCAGACATGAGGAAAAAAAACTACAAAAGTAGTTTAATGAGGCCCCCTGCTAATCTAACTATGGCTCACAGAATATTTGAGCTGCAGACAAGACACTCCGCCTTATCAATTTGAATACACTCCTGTCCTTGTATTACAGGGCAATAGGCGCACAACCTGCAGCCTGGCATATGCTCAACACCTGATAGCATTCATGTGAATTACTGTAAGACACCGATTGGGAAAGAAACACCATCAAATAATCCTGAACTACAACATCTTACACAGAAGAATGTGACTTGATTAAAGGTCAGGTGCTTGATAAAGGTATTTCAGATAACGAGTGAGACGTTGTTTTCATAATGACATAACAAGCACACATATGGTTTGATTGAAAGAGCATTTCCCCATTTCAGGAAAGCAGCTGATTGTCACTTTGATAATAAATTACAATAGACCGAGATCCTTTTAGGATCAGCTAATTAGTAGCATAACGACTTTGCTTAATTAATGTCGCAGATGAAGCTTGAGAATCCTCCTCCCTCTTGAAATGATTAACCGCACATCTTACATGAAAAATGTGCTAATAATAAATTATAGTTTGTCAATTACGCCACAGTTAAGAAATTGAAATCATTAATTGTGATTCTGCTTATGCCACACGCTACTCAAAACAGAGACCAGGTGCTATGTGGACTGTGACAGAAGAATCTGAAGCTGGTGCAGTTGTTCAGCATGGATTCTGCTGTTCGGCAGACCCAGGAACATCAAATACAATTCACTGGGTAAATATGTTTACACAGGTTAAAACAAATGGTTATTCTCTCCAGTGTGGGTGGTGCAGTCTCACTCATAAGAAAGACTTACCAGGTAACCTCACATCAAGTAGATATTCGTCAGTGTGATAAAACGACTTCACTGACAGGCAACATTTTATTACCGTAATAAATTATATGTAATTACAGGGTTATTACTGAGTGATTTTGTTATGTTATCCTTATTAAAATACTCTAAATACATTTTAAAACAGGTGGAGAAGTGTAAGAGCTTGTAACACTCAAGATGTGTCTATATATATATATATATATATATATACATATAGATACACAGATATTCAAATATGTTTATGAGTTGACACATGTAAACGCCATGTCCCGTTTACAATAATCGGAATAAGTCCATATCCCAAATAAGAAAACCAGAACATGCTATATGAGATATACCGATATCAACTGGTATATTCTGGCATGTAAACACCATATCTTGTTTATTGTTGAGTTTGGAAAACAGTGCATGTGCTGTTTCCACGGAGACACATGCATCACAATAACGCGTCACTAATGAACACAGCGAGGAAACTACAGAACGTTAGACTATCTCCATGTATACAGGTACATGAAGAAACTGGTTACTGTAAACACCATATCCTGACTAAGACCTTAGCCGGGACCAGGCTCATATTCTAAACGCACTCAATGTGGCCTGTATCATGTAGTTGATGGCATTTACAGTAAGCCGAACCGCCATCGCTGGAAACATGGCACGAGACATCGCAGCATACCCCATTCCTCTCCCTTCAATCATCGTTGCCAATACTTGCACTTTGCTGCTCGGGAAAGTTCACATAACCTCTTTGAGGCAAATTATTAAATTTGACTGACATGTTAGCTCAGGTTACGGTCCGCCAATTCCCCGGCCGTCTGTAACAAAGAGCTCATTGGCAAAGGTCTGTCATGGAAATGGCAATAAAAAACTCTCCTGCCAAAAACTCTGTGTCTCTGTTGTTACTGGCTTGTAGCATGTCTGAAAACATCGCTTTGCTGAACTCATTTCACATTTCACTGTAATGAGAGCGCCACCATTATTTGCAGTCAATAAAACTTTGCTGTACGTTTTCTAGCGCAACACTGAAATAATAGAACTTTCTAGATTTTGGTCTGACAAAATAAGTGAACCAGCAGATAGCTTGTGAAAGTGAGGAGTATAGTATGTGTTAACCTGTAACATACTGAGAAACTGTAAGGCTCTGAGAATTCAAATACTTCCTTCCAATAAGCTGTAATTGTGTGCTTTTGTTAATTCACTCCTCATAATTCCCTCATTACAACCCTTGAATGGTGGTGATTAAACTCAAGAAATTCTTTCAACAAGCGACTCTCTTTGAAATGAGTATCAATTAAGCCCTTTATTATTGGCTATTCTTTTTAACAATGCCAATTCACACCACAGCAACGACAGAGAAAATGCACTCCTGTAAAAAAAAAAAGCTGATGCAAATAAGGCAACGTCAACTTTATTGGAAAATGAGCACATTAAGCATTGTTTTGACTCTGAAATTATTACATGCTTCACTTGATTCTCTTCCAATAGACACCGATGTCGTTTCGACAGATAGCAGGTAGAGCAAGTGGCTGGCAGGTCATTAAAATCAACCGTGGCAATGTAACATTTTATTATCGACACAAATTCAACAATTAAAACATCATAATAAATCGCGGCCTGCCAAGTCGCTGGAAATTATAAATTACTACTTCGCTCAAAGGCACGCACTCAAGTATACTGCGAGTTTAAACACAATATCTCCATGTGAGAAACTTGCCCAAGAATACTTCTTCTGGAACGCTTCCTTTTGCGCTTCAGCCAAACTCTGCCTCTGAGAGGAAAACAACATTACCACTTTCTTGGCAAACACGACAGGTTAGGAGCGAGTTGACATTCAATCTGTTTCCTCATCATAACCAGCATCTTTATTCACAATTGAGTTAGAAAAAAAATACATATGCCTATAATTACTGTAACCACAGGCAAAAGATCATCGCAAACCAACATCCTTCAGTGAAACATGAAAGAAAACACTTCGACGTGAGATGCCAAGCAAAGGAGAGGAGGTCACTCTCGGTGCGTAAGCTGTTAATTGATTCTGTCTATTTTGGAATTTGGAACACAAACACAGCCTTTTTTTTTTTTTCCCACAGACAATCTTAAGATTTTCTCAATTAAATCTTAAAATAATGCTACAAAGTTGAATCCATATCTGGTGAGAATGACTAATCACTCTTTACTTTTTGAGAGAGAAAAAATCTATAAAATGAAGCCTTTGCCCTGTAGCCAATATTTGCAGCAACTTAACCGCCTCCGCCTCATGTGATTAACATGTATAGATCAGGTCCTGTTTCTCCGAGTTAAAATCTGCCTGCCTTGCCCCCTCGAGAGCCCTAAAACCCGCCGAGGAGCCGACTCAGGCTTTATCAAGTCCTTATCAGCGATTAGAGCGGCAACCCCCACTGAATGATCGTTTATTAGATCTCCTCACCGTTAAGGTTCAGGGCACAATGATCTTAATTAGTGCTTTAATGGGTGTATAAGCAAAAGCCCAGTGTAGTTCAGCGGTGTCAGTGGCAGCTAAATAAAGGACCATTTCCCCTGCTCACGGCTCTTAAAAGGCACGTTTGAAGCAGTGGCGTGATGAAAGACCGGTTGAGTCTCCAAATGAAGGGCGGGAAAAAAAAAAAACAGATAACAATAACAAATTGACATCTCTTTTTGGAGAATTATACCACAGGGGAAGGCATTCTCCCATCCTTAATCACTATAAAATGGTTTAACATGACATGCAGAGGCTGGCAAATGATCAAATCCTGACAGGAGGACAAATTGCAAACAAAATGAGAGATCAAGTTTATTAGAGCGCCGCCTCTGGGAAATGAAAATCTTTAATTCTCTTTTTACATTGACATTTATTTGGCTGGCGTGAATAGCAATGTTCGCACACACACCAACTCCGCTGCACCTACTACTGTAACGGCTTCATCCCAATGATAGCACATTCAATGACATTTATCATGTTTGCCTTTGTAGATGACATCTGAAACACATTGTCTTTCATCCCGTCTGCATTCATCATGTATTTTATATAAAGTTCACAGAGGCGCGCAGCTCTGTCTCCATGCAGGAGCAATGAGAGACGCAGGCAGGAATTATCCATCACCGTGAAACACCTCCAAGACAATGGATGGCTTCATTTTCTTTTTAAAGCGCCGGGCTTCAGGAGTTCCACTAAAAGATTTCTTTCAAATCCGCATGAAAGGGAACTTAACTTCCAATAACACTGCGCTTCTGTAATGAAAAATCCAGTTTGTTTGTTCACTGAAAAAATGCTATTCATCATGGAGAATATACCTTTTGCGGCATTATCTAGTCATGCTGATAATTCTATTGCATAATATTTCCTGAGGTGAGAACACATATATATATATATATATATATATATCTCTTGGAAATGTTTTTCCGTTCTTGCCAACAGTATGGAGCTGAAGACATTCAATCCAACACATTTGAAGACTAGTGTTGGATCAATGCTGGTGTCCAGGAGTGCTAACAGTACTGCTGTAGTTGTGCTTCTCTGCAGTCCCCAGTGATGAGTGATATGTTGGAGTCTTTACCTGAGGCCATCTTTCCCTGTGCACGTCTCACTAGTCTGAACTGCAAGGGCAATGAGGAGAGACACCCCGTGGCTCCAAACAAAGGCAAAGGCTCCCAGCAGTAATCGGAAACTATCATCTCTCCCCACATAGCTTACCCCTGCAACCCCTGCACAGTTACGATGACACTGCCTTTTAAAGTCCACTAACAAATATGCCCTGTATCAAAGAAATTGGATTGATTTGAGGACCACGTTGTCAACCTCTCCCCAAGGTCACGCTGCCAGCGTTTCGGAGAAAAAAGGGCAGGATGTAAGAGTTGATGCATTAAAAATTGCTGAGGACCGGTCTGGAATCTGTCCAAGACAAAGTTAGAAGTACTTCACAAATCAATGCCTGCTCTCTGCATCCTCCACACGTCTTTTATGCTCTGAAATGACTGAATGTAGTGCAAGCATTCTGTTTTTTTTTTTTTTTAAACATCTGGTGTCAATATTGGAGGTTAACTTCAAAGAAATTACTGATACCATTCAGCTCTCTTCAGTCGGCGATCTATCATCTATTTAAGGCGGCGTTCTGCAATTCTGAGATATGAGGTTTAAGTGAAGGGTAAAGATGTCCAAAAGGGGCCAAAGTTGGGATGGCTTCGAGTTGTGCTTAAGTGCAACAATGCAGAGATAAGTAAAAAAACATTTTTGCCTACCAACAGTTGCAACAGTGTCGTCCTTGCCCTGGGTGAAGACCACCACTCGCTGTCTCTTCTTGTTCTCCTTGGGCAGGTTCTGGGCCTTCTTCGCAATCTCTGCAATGTCATCCGTCTGCGAAGATACAAGACCGGTGGATTGAAGTAACCAACTTTAACATCATCCAAATGAATACAGTAATGAGAAGCAATTTCTGGGGAGTTAATCAAAGATCACAAGTGTGACTGAGATAGGTCAGCTTTTTCCAATATTGGCAGAGGGATCAAGTGATAATGAAAATAGATGGGCTATGAAACCATTTCAAAAGAAATCAATAGCGGTGGCTCAATGGTACTTTGATGCAGTTATAGGAGAATTAAAGAGGGCTGCAAAATATTAGAATGCCATATTCCCTAAGTGAGATGAAAATAACCTTGTGAAGATATGCTGTTGTCAGATAAAGCTACTTTTGTGAGCTGAAGGGATAGGTGGTGCATGTACTGTATCATTCTCTTCCTGAAACAGGCCATCTCTCCTCAGCATCTGCACAGAATGGATATTCGCCTGGAGACGACAGAACTCTCCGGAGTGCTTGCCTTTGATCATGAGAGGGATAAAAAAACCCACACCTGTCAGTGCTACTTTATTATTAACTCATCATGATGTACTATGAGCAGGTGGAATGTCTTTATCACCATCTCGCAGTGGGGTGGACTCTACATTTCCGTAATACAGCACACTGAGAGCTAGCATTAAGGGTCGCGGACGCTTTCTAGCATCAGTATCATAGCTAACACTCGAGAACCTTCGGGGCAAGCAAATACTACGGTGATGGGAGTAATCAGAGAGATAGGCTCCAACCCAATACCACCAGCTACACTGGCTCACTCAGGCCAATGAGGTTTAACACCTCTAAATGCTTCCCAAACGTCCTTTAATCAGCCCTAAGAGGTCCGGGGAGACCTTGGGCAGAGGAAAAATGGGTGTAACACTCTAAGTAAGTGCTAATGGTGAGGTTAATACAGAGGCTGTTAGCAGGCAATGGCAAAAAAAGCAATTTGTCACTGTGACTGGATGTAACCACAAGCACTCCTCCAGACACCGAATGCAAAACCACACAAGACTTTGGCACATTGTCACCCTTTGGTTTTATGTTCGCTGACATAAAAAAAGGCACTATACTCAGGTTTAGGACCTAAAAGGTTCTAGGGCCAGAGGTGGAAGGGTAAGCATCATGGTTGTTGAGCAGGGGAAGCAATACACACACACACACACACACACACACACACACACACACATACTCTCGCTCACACACACACACACACACACAACTCCCTTTTGCCTGGCAGAAATAGACCACTTACCTGACAACTTCCTATGGCAAAACAATACAGAAAAATAATAATGTTCAATGTGAGTGCAAAACAAATGAATTGACAAATTATATGGTCAATTTGGTTTACTGCTGACAAATAACAATAAATATGATTGTGAGGCAATTGATCAGACATAAATCAACAAACCATGAAATATGAAAGCTTTATAAGGGTGTTAAATTCTGTTTCTGTATTGAAGCCAATGAGAAATTGATCCTCTCCAATGCAGGCTGGTTGTGAAACACTGCCAGGGAAGGATTCAATTACTGCTGCTGTGCAGATATTTCTTTGAGCATTTAAAGGAAAGAGATCACAATCAGGCTACTAAGTGTGTTCGGATCTACCGATTGCTGTTTTGGAGAGGACAAGCTTTTTATCTTGCATTTCAGCTGAAGAACTGCTCCTGACATTTTCGTTAGTTTTCCATAATGTGACAATACAACATTACAGTGTGTTATACAACATTTGTGGGTCACATATTGACAACTGGAGAGGAATTATAATAATATCCAATTATATCCCTTAAACTTGGCCATACTGACCATTAAACTTGGCTGTTGTCGGATTTAAATCAACATTACTTCCCTTACAAGTCACAAATAGCATTGTGAGAAACACTTGTATACACTGAGTTTTTGACTACTAGTGCTTGTTATTTCTAGTGTAAATGTGACTAAGCAACTGTAGCAAAATATATTTTGTGCTAATTTTACTGGTGCATCATCAGCAGCATATCAGCATCTGTAAAGGTCTCATTTCAGCCAATAACACTGGTGTACCAATATATCTGTTGGGCCCTAATTCAACGTGAACCTGTATGGGGACCTGCTCGTACACACCAAGTAAAATTGTCATCAAAAAGTGACAAGAAAAAAATGACAAATTTGTGGAGAAAACCTCTTTGAACTGCAACCACCTAGAAATAAGTACATACTAGCGATGTTATCTGAGAAATCACATTCATCCAATGCAATTTCGCAGAGTGTTCTGGCAAATCAAGTTGACATAGAAAATGTCAAAGAATTGTTACTACTAGGAGAGTCTACGCTTTGCCCTTTATATATATTTTTTTGTGATGTGAGCCCCCCCCCTCTTCCCCTGCCTTCATCCCTTCTCCTCTCTTAAACCTGTCACTGCCATCAGGATTGCATTTCTATTCCAGTCACGTTGATCACACCGTTAGTGATTCTGGATGACAATTATTCACACAGAGCAGAGCCATATTCAAGGCAGCTCTACCTTTGAAAGGGAGAAGGCACTTAAAATACCTAAGCCCATTTCAAAACTCGCACGCAGGCTATTTGTGTTTTTGATTTCATATTTAAAAAGCGGCGCTGGAGTGTCGCTGCGAATATGCAAAATAAAAGCAAAAAATAGCGACTGAGTGAACATTCATTTTACACTTAAGAGGCAGCCCCACTTAAAAAACACATACTGTACATTCTATGGACTAACAAGCGCTGTAATTTTCATTTACATAATCTAAAACCACAGGTGGCTGTAATTTGGTTATTAAAAGACTACTGTGTGGTTCAATTTGGTGTAGTGCTATAGCAGGCAAGGGAAGACATATCATCCCTGGGTGCAATGAAGCTAATGAGGAGGCTTTTTAACCAGGCAACCTGACGAGCCCCAAGCCTGCAGAGGAAGGCTTGAAACCATGCCCAACTTCTCAGCTTCCCAAGAGGCTTTTCAAAATTCAATAAATAACATCTGTAGGCGATGTTGGGTGCAGACCTAGCAGAGTGCGTCATAACAGAGAGCTGGCTGAACAAAGAAACCATGACGACTGCCAGGTTTCCATAGCAACTGCTGCAAGGCCTGGAGAGTATAATAGCACATCAATCACTGTCCAAAAAGAACTTCATTATCAGCAAAAATAAACCTTTAGGATCTGTTTAGTGTGCAATTGCTGGTCAACTCACCTCAAAGCCTTGCTCTTTGGCAAAAGTGGCCGCTTCCTGAAATAAAACACATATGAGCAGTTAATTATAGAGGCACAAACAGAGCAGGATGTCACACTCTAGACATAAAGTAAAGACATCTCACTTCCTTCAGCTACTCACATGTGTGGCAGTGTCACTTGAGAATGAGTAACTTGAGGTGGTATTGCTATGCCAATTCCTGATTTACTAGGCATGCAGCCCACCCATTTAATCTATTGCCCCACTTCATCTCATCTTACAACAGCAGCGTGAGATAACAACGCCATTTCAGCCTGCAGCCACGAAACTACCACTGAAACCATAAATATGTGTTGATATGGGGGAATCCCCAACACCGAAATTCAATGCCGGTCACATAAAATACACCACCTACTATATGTGGTTTTAGTCTACTAATAAGTAGTTCTCTTGCTTCCTTGTATTCCACAGCAGAAGCTGTTGCATGTCAATTCAATATGCTGCCGCAAATCGTGACAGACAACTTCATGCACTAAATTCACTTTTGACCCCAGACAGAGCAATAAGTCGATGCTATGATGCTAAATGATCCAATTATATGAAAAGGGGGGCTGGTGTTTGCGTGACCTTGGGGAGAGGTTGACAACCTGGTCCTCAAACAGAAGGGGAGGAGATGACATGGAACAATAAGGTTACTGGTCCCAGGAGAAAAGCCTCATGGCTCTCTGCCTTGGATCAACATTACAGCGCCAGCAATATGTCAATTCATCACCCCCCAACCACACACACACACACACACACACACACACAGGCAGGCAGAGGGGCTAGTCAATTAGCCGCGGTACTCAAGCCTTTTATAATGAGTAAAGGTGAGCTGTCTTTTTTCCCCCTCTGCCTCTTCAATCTATTGAGGGTTTAGCTCTCACATTTGTTTTCATTTATTTACAACCACATATTGACTTTTCTCCTCAGGAACATTCCATCACAGACAAGTACGAGGCATCTCACAGGGGCATGAGCAGCTTGAAAAATGTCTTGTCAAAACAGAGATATTTCATCTCAAAGTCTTTAGAAAGCCTTTAAAACGACACATGAATGAAGGCTGAATAACAGTGTTGCTGGGCGGCACACGTCTCTCTCCCTCTCTCTCTCTCTCTCTAGTTAGCAACTGTAACATTTGTGAGAAAAGCCTTTCAAGAGGGAGTGGGTGTTAGTAGAAAAGATAATTGAAGCAATTTCTATGAGCCACCTGTGTGCAGTGTAATCCCTTTTAGGAATTTATTAATTTCTATGGGCTGTTATGGATGCCTACATCAAAAATACTTGGTACTATAAGCTTAGCGAAAGCTAATATATTGGTATGATAAATATGTTGGTAAATATGCAATTATTTCGACTGCACAGACGAGCTAATAAAACTGAACTAATAGGCAATAAAAGTCACTATTCCTTAAGGGCTCAGAGTGTTTAATAGATAACATATTTTAGGCTGTGCATGTTGTACATTTGATGTGTGGTGTTTTGGTATGTTGTGGTAGACAGTCTTCAAATGATGGTCCATGTGCTTCTACAGCTGTCACTACAATGACAAGTGCTTCGAGTGACATCTGGGCGAAATCCTCCCGTCCTCAAAAAAGCATCTCATTTGTTCAGAGATTGCAGCGATTGCGTGCTCTCCTTTGATGATCCGCTCTAAGTCTTATTCCTAAGTAGAGACGACTGTTGCAGATTTCTCCGTGAGTTCCTCTCGTTCTCTTCCTTGGGCGAACGAGGTAAAAGATAACACGCCGGGCTGAGAGCGTGAGCCCTCTGCAGCCATAGTTAGTATAAAGCTATCAGAATGTGTGAGATGTTGCTGCTGTCAGAGGCTCATACAGTCAAAGGGATATTTTTAGAGAGCTTAAGCTAATAATCCAAAGCCCAGTCAGGGGGGCGGGAGCCTACAATTTCTTGCCAAGCAAAATGAAAGAGGAAATACACACTTCATGCAAAGGGCATTTTTCAAAGCTTCACACTTTCTATTTTTTTTTTTTTTCCTTGACACCATAAGTGACAGGAGCCAACAAGCATGGCTTAGATCTGCTCTGAGCAGGCATAGTATGGGTGTATCCTCCATGAAATTATCCATGCTGTATGGATTTTCCTTTCTTTTCTCCACTGAACATAAATTGCTGAAACCGCAGATACACTGTACTTACATTCAAACTATTACCTTATCGTAAATATATCTCACAACACACATTTCCTCTCAATTCCCTTTGGCCTGAACAGGGTTAAAAGTGTTTGTTTGCTCTTGAAGCGCCATGGCAGATAAGGAGACCCACAAGAAAAGAAATGAATACAATTAGAGAAGTTATTGGCCCTCGAGCTAAAATAACACCGTTAACAAACCGCAACAAGCCTTTATGTTTTTTTTCCCTCTTCTGTGTAACAAGTTGTTGAGCATATGTCACAGAAGGAGAGCGAGAAAAAAAAAAATCCTATTTCAGAGTTTCCCGAAGAATCTAAATCAAAGAGCAAACCTCAGTGCTAAGGTTAATAAAAGTTGATAAGCTGAAAAGCGTAACTCCCCCAGGCCATTCAGAAAATAGGCATTTGCTTGACCGTGTTAGCCCAAGCTGATGCTGAGGCAGAAATTGAATTGTGTTTGACATTGGGTGGGGGGGGGGGGACGGGATACCGAGGAGGGTAAGCCTGACAAGTTATTTACAACAAGACCTGTGTTTTCTTCTTCCTTTCTGGGCATTTCAATAAGAGCTTGTTTCGAGTTTTAAGCCTGGAAACAATTCTGAAGAAGAACTGATTTCCACTGTTATAGACTTCGTTTGAAACACAATATGACAAGGTTGTGAAATATTTCTTTTCGACTGGCTCTCTGATCAAACTGTGCAAACCAGAGGAAAACAAATTATCAGGCCTGGACAGATCGGTTGGAAAAGACAAATCACTTACGATCCCTTTAAACTGAACTGAATGTGATCAGGTCATGACATCGCAAATAATTCAGCCATTTATCACTATTTACACATGTAAGACCGTGGCATATGACATATTCACTGTTTTCTTCATTCTCCGCAAGTGCGCCGAAGACATCGGCGAGGCGAGTCAGACAGCTTTCATAAATGCCCAGTAAAAACAACATCTGGCATTCAATTCAAGCGCTTCCACCCAGATTACTACAGCATACATTACAGGGCGGGGGGTGGGGGAATAAATAACTAATCAAGGCAGCGGCGTCGGTGGGGAACGCGGGTGCCCTTGAAGTGGCCTCAGGGTCAAGCAACACGGCTCTCGCTGGATGTCGGCGTGTCAACCCCCAGCACGAGGCCAGGTGCTGTCGAACGGGACGCCGCCACGCCGAAGATGTGCGCGGCGATAAGTGCTGCAGGTGATTATTAATATGATAATGCGAGCCGATAGCGCCTCCCTACAGCCGGGCGGAAGGAGGGCGGCCGCCTGCTACTGCGGAAGACAGATTAGGAGGAATAAATCACCTGTACCCGGTCCTCCTGAAGCTCCCAGGAGAATGCAGCATTCCTGCTCAAGCATGACATGCCACAAACACGGGGCTGAGCACACACACGCACAAACAACACACTACAGAGAGGCAGGAGTCACTGTTACTGCCTCTGGGAATTTACTTAACAACAGATGATGGCATTACTTTATTTTTACTGAGCCATTAAGTGGCGTGTTTCGACTCAGCCTAGTTAATTTCTTACATTCTGTGCGATCACATACGTTAAATCTCCAAGTCAGGTTGTTTATTGTTGACAATTTACAACTGGCATGCACAGACAGTTTAGCTTGATTCCAAACTAGAGCGTCTTCTAGCTCCCAAATGCATTCCCTAAAATTTGCCTTCTTATCAGTGTTTTTCTGACCTCTCGAAGCAAAGTTGTGAAAAAGCACTTTAGAGGAAAACACCTGATAGTGAGATTTTTTCCTCATCTGTTTTATTTTCCCTCTGCTTTAGACCGACTTAGACCATTGTTCAATGCATGGTGCATTGTGAGATAGAAAATTTAAATTTGTAACACCATCAACATCACATAAGATGGTATTATTTTTGAAATTCCATCAAATCTCTCCATTAACCCGAGGCTATGTGCATTATATAATCCATTGCTGCAAACTGCAATGTCACTTTTGCTTAGAAAAACGGTTTCCTTGTTCCTTTTAGGGAATAAAGTTGATAACTGATAAGTAGAATTTTAATCAATGCACTCAGGAGGAATAATATAGGTCTTGTTGAAATTGATAGCTAAAGTTTCATTATACAGTACACTTATATTATATACCAACACTGCAGGGTGTGCAAACACCTCAGCATCAGCAGCATGAAAATATGTGAATTAATGGGATGCTACAAATCATAACAGAGCTATGCAATTAGGAAATGGGATGAAATCAAGAAAATAACCCCAAAAGTGAAAAACATCAATATTTTTCTTTAAATCCAGTATGATGAGATTTGTCTAAACTTGATAGCAACCAAGTACAGGCTTGACCTAAGCTTTCATCTGGCCAATTTCAACAGTGCCCCTGCCTGCCATTCCATTACACACCTCCAGTAACAGCCTCTGCTCCCATCTATCTCAGTCTGTCTACAAGGGCAGGAGAGAGGTCTCTTACCAAGCCCACAGGGACCGCACCAATACCTACAGCGCAGGTCCAAAGGTTAAACAATCGGAAACATGTGCAGTACATAAATATCTCTGCTGATAGCAATCTCAGCATGGGAAAGCAGGGTTTGCATAAGGGCCGCAGAACACAGGATGTAACCTCCGATAGAGCAGGAGGGAACAGGCATGCACCGGGTTCCTCCGGTGGGGCTAATGGAAGCCGTGGCAGCAGTAGTAGCAGCTTTGTGCTGGGGGGAGTTAGTTATCAGCCTGATGGCCTTATCAGCACTAAGGGCCTCTATCACACATCTCACCTCTGGGCTTTAACATGGGGTCAGCACACAACGTCAGAGTACCAGAGACTGGCTATCTCTCAAGGAACGAAATGAGATGAGGGGAAAATGGCGGATGATCTCCTCCGCGCCAAGTAGAGCTAATGGCTTTTAACTAGAGCTAAAAGCAGAGATCATATAACTCCCATTCAAGCCAACTTACATTTGCTTCCAGTTGAATTTAGAATTGAGATTTTATTAATTACTTTTAAAGCAATACATAGATTAGCCCCAGCTTATATAATGGAGCTATCTCCCCATGTAAAAAATCGTAGTCTTAGATCTACAGACAAAGCTCTCTTGACTGTTCTCAAGTCTAGACTAAAGTTAAAAAGTAATTGAGCATTTGCCATAAGCGCCCCTTAACATTGGAACAACTTGCCTGAAGAAAGTAGCTAACTTTCTATCTTCTGAACTGAAAACTCATTTTTACCTCCACCGATGAAGTTTTGTTTTCGCCCCTGTTTGTCTGTCAGCAGGATATCTCAAAAACTTGCAAAGAGATTTCCATGAAATTTGGTGGAGAGATCGGCCTTGGGCCAAGGAACAATTGATTAGATTTTGCTGGTGATCTGGCTCTGGGATTACCGGCAGTAGACAATTATTGTTTTCAGCCATAACTATGAAACAAACAGAGATAGAGACTTGATTCCAAATCTTAAGGGTATGTTTGCAGGGTCAAGAAATCAACTTCAAATTTAAGAGATAGGAATGATGAGTTAGGGAATTGTTCAGTGTTGGTGGAGTTTGGGGTCGTTGAGCGCCTCATAAACTTGCTCTTAACTGCAGCGCTAACATTATGATTTTGCAATTTTGTTGATTTGTTTGTGGTCCAAGATGGTCATTCCCTTTTGGTTGTTGCTTCTTATTGTGTTTGCTGTATTTCTTTTTTTGCTGCTGTTTTACTAAAGCACTTTATAACTATGTTTCAAAAAGTGCTCTGCACTATCATTATTACTATTAGTATGATTATTATTATTAATCACAGGAACTATTAACAACCAATACATGTCTTCAGTCTCAAACCAATGCATGATGCATAGTTGTGTTTGGCTTGCTTCCATTTCTCAGTGCTCAACCATGTATTTAGTAAATTGCATATCTATATTTATGTAATTACACATTCATTTTTCATGCTAGATAAATATAATCTTGCTATGAAAGAGTGCTATGAAAAGTTCTGATGAGGTTGTATCCAATTTTCTAACAGTCCATCAGTTTCTCAAAGCTTATTATCTGATCTATTTGATACATATTTGGTTGCAGGCTCTGCAAACAAAAGGTCAAGAAAACAAGCAGCTTTTTTCTGCGCTGAATTGGAGAGAACGGCGATCGGGCCCTCCTGTGTATAATAAACATATGAGCATTTGGCCTGCTCTATTTACCTCCTAATGAGAAACAAAGATCTGGTCTGGAGGGATTTGCATGCTTCAGACAATGAAAAACCCGGGGAGAAAAAAAGCCCTCAAAATAATTCAAACCATTTGTGTGTGCAAGGGACATGAGAGCTTTGTCTGAATAAATTGGCCATACAAAAATTGAGATGATGTCCAATGCGTTATCTGTTGATGTGGCATGAGATGGCCACTTGCCAGATGAAAAGCAGCATGCAGGGCAGGGGCCCTTCAACAGCTAGGCTAAATCATTTCACATGCATGCACACAGCTAGCATGTGATAGGTGCTGCAGGGAGAGGAAAATAACCGCAGGGCTTTTCTAGAAGGAAATACTTGGCATGATGCAATCAAAAGGCCCACAATAATTTAGGTCATAAAAACAACCAATTCATTCAGTTCAAGTGGGAGCGATGGGCAGACTGAGCTAAGTGAGGTTTCTAAAACAAGCCCATAGGTTCCATCCTCCATGGCATGGAGCAAATTCATTCGGTATTATGGGTGGGTAGATTATGCTGATAGTGTCTGTGTCATTTGGAAATCTGCGGGAATCATTCCATGGTGTGGGATACCATTTCTCATCCAGAATTTGCTAACCATAAGGAGGGTAGGGGAGTCCACCAAAAGGCGCTGGAAAACATGACTGTTTTCCCTGGACTGTGGGAATACAATCACGAGTAGACAAAGGGCAGTCCTCTCCGCCAACTCCGTGTGGATAAGAGGATTGGGGAGGGGGGGGGGGAGAAAACAAACAGCCAGAATCCACTGAGTTCCACTGAATCAGGGGAAGGACAGGCATGAGGGCTGCGAGGGTATCGGGAAGCCCGCCGGTGTTCAAACTTCTGCGAGTCCCTCCAGCAACAAGCTGACATCCTGCACTCGCTCCTGCTGTGACAGAAATACACTGGCCTCAGCGCCAGCAGAGCGCGGGCACTATTGATCTGCTCCCAGCGCAATATCTCCTCTTACATCCATAATTATTCTCCTTCAGAGGACTCCACCGTGTGCCCCGGCTGTCCGGCTGGCTGGCTTTCTATCCGCCTCCTTGTTAAAGATGCTCTATGGTCTCACATTTCACGTCGCACTGCCAAAGACCCCCTTCTTTTAACCCCGGCATTTTCAAATATTTCATGGTTCAATCCTGGGGTTGGGGAAGGCGGCTTCGGCACGGCACAATTACAGTGGTTAGCCGGACTCCTCTGGTGGAGCCATGCTGGCTCCCAAAGTACCATGACTCGCAAACAGGCAGGCCAGGAAAAACAGAAGAATGTTGGAGAGATAATACTTCTTCTGCACTATGCTCAATCTTCTCTCTGCGTGTATACAGTACATGCAGAAAGAGGCTGATTGTTTAATTGTAGTGGCTGCAGTGTCTTGTATTGACACTTCATATGATCTACTATTCAATTAAAAAACAAGGCCGCCTTTGCATTTAGCAATTCACCTCGGCTAATGCGCGCTATGACTCATCATACGAGTCACTGACTGTACGTCACATTGAAGGTCAATGTACTCTGGCACTGACGGAATGCATGTGACTCATCACAGAAATAGTACATTCAATTAAAATTCAGTCGTGAAAGACACAAAGGAGAGCAGGAAGCTAATACTTCATGTCTTTTCCTCCAATGACACATCGTGATTGTTCCGCTTGACTGGGGTTTAGAGATGGTTCTGTGTTCGTCCTCCCAGTTGGCCTGTGGGGCCTTGTGAATAAACACATGGAGGTTAATGTCTCATGTTCTTCCCTCTCTCTACAGACAGCTCTGACAGGAGGAGAGAGAGAGAGAATGAGGGAGAGCGAGAGCCTAAAAGGAAAGCTGTTTCAGTAATACGCTAATCTGGCTCTCACATCTCTTTGTTTTAGGCGGTGAGACGGGATATTTTCCCCAAGCTACTGTTGAGAAGCACATCTCCAGTCCGCTGTGGGTGAGCTGTCAAGGGGAAATTCTTTCTCTTTTTTTGCGAGAACACCCCTCATACCCTCGGGGGTCTTTAGTGAACTTGCCATCACCCACACATACTGACAGCAGAGAGCACGCACTTCCACAGTCCCGCACACGTCACCGTGGCGATAAACAGCCACGGGCCTTGCCACAGAGATAAGGCTTCCTAGCAGTCCATCAAACAAACAAAGCCGGATGACGAATCTAGGGAGATGTTAAGAAATGACGCCATATTGCCCATGTATCTCTGCCTGCCTTTTTTTTTTTTTTCCATGCGCACAAACACACAGACACAGAGACAGAGACACACATATACTCACACACCCACTTCAGCCTGTCCTGGAAAAATCATTAGAGCCCCCACCACCTCACACACACTGCATGCAGATGGAGAAAAATAGGGCTGAGAGCCAAAACGCCTGAGGGGATTTTCATGACAATAACCTTCTGTAGAGCTGCTTGTATCCCTCCACCTAGATCACGGAAAGGTGCTGAGGGATGGATGGGAAAATAAGCAAGATAACCATACAAAATATTAGGCAAGGAACATTCACAAAGTACAGAGGAAGAAGAAATCCGTGTCATTTTGCTCTCATGGCCTGGGGAGATGGCGGGCTAAATGCTCTTTAAAAACAGCTTGAACATAGAAATGATGATGGCTCCTTTTGCCTCGGCAAAGTACATTAATACATAGCCGTATGCCATTTCCACTTTTGTTAAATGGCTCGCCTATTGAGTATTCAATTACAATGGCGGACTCTCGTTTGGAAGACGGGGCTGGGACCCACATAAATAAGCTCCCTCTGAGTGTGGAGTTGCAGAACGGATTGGACAGCAATGGAAGGCATGTGGAGCTCCTGTATGGGGGTGGTATATAATGTCAATGGCAGAGGAGAGAGGAGGTGGGAGGAAGGGGTATTGGCTGTGGGGCAAAAATCTAAGCTCCTCATCTGCGGTACCGTTTTATGAGGGAAGCACATTTTTAAACCATTTCGCTGTTACTCCTGCTGCCCAGATAAAAAAAAAAAAAAAAAAGGCCCAAGTTCTTGAAATGATCTAAATTGAGACAGCCATGAATCCTGGCTTATGGAACATCAGTCAGGGTGATTAATTCAGTCTCAATTAATCGTTCCATTTGTCTATGATATGTCTAAAATTCCACAATACAAATCCGGCGGTAATGGTCCAATCCTTTCCCCCCCATTGTGTGGTTTATCTGCGATGCTCAAATGGCAAAAGCAAATTGTGGCTAATTTTATCGGTGAATCCACTGGCATGTGGTTTTTCCAGCAGTAATGATTCCCTCATTCAGGCCTAATTAACTGTAGCCATTAAATGGAGGGAAATGTAATGCCCTGGGTTCCATGTCAGGTAGTCAGAAGAGGACAGCACAGGAGGACTCAATTAGGCCTGTGCTGTTCCCAGGTTATCACACGACATGTTTGCCAATTAAGTGAAGTAGCGTCTGATGTCTCCGTGCCTCGCAGACTCCTCCATCCCCACCACCTCAGAGGCCCTGGCACCATAGAAACTGCGTCTCTCGCCTCTCCACCTCCCCAACAGCGGAGGAGCAGACACTACACTATGCCCCAAAAAGGCAGTAATTACAGGACGGATGGGAGACTGTTATATAAGTACGCGGCTGCCGATAGGCCAGGCAGGCAGGCAGGCCTGCTGATGCCAGGTTTCAAACAAGTACCAGCAGGATCGAGTTACAGCAGAATTACCCAGGGCAGCCTCAGTCAGAAACACAGACACATTTCAACATCAGAAGCAGGCAAAAACAAGAAAAGAAACACAGAGGCTATTGACATTTTGGAGTCTCTGGTGTTGCCGGATTGTTTTGAAATTTCAAACGATCAAACGAGAATTGTGATCTGACTGAAATAAGATCCTAATCACAGCAATTAAAGGACTCGCTTGGAACACAGCATTTAAATTCTCAAGAAAGGGGATTTCAATCTCACCCAAAATGATTATTAGTCATTTTCAAAACATCAGATTTTAAAACCTGCATTAACATATTCTCTCAGCTGCACAGCGGTGACTCAGTAAAAGCTCAAAACAGAGGCTTCATCTGTTCTGACTCTGGGAGAGGAAGACAGAGACAGAGACAGGCAGACACATTAGCCTTCCCTCATGGCATATTCTGCAAGGCTATGGGAGTCAGTCTGTATGATCCTGACTGTCAGTGACTTGTTATGAAAGCATCACGGGCTGAGGCTGATCCATCACTGGAGGGGGGGTGGAGGGGGGGGCAGTTGGGGCGAGAGCGGGGCCAGGGGGGCTGGTGGTGGGGGTGAGCGTGGATGAGGCAGCCCTGTTGCCTGTCACTCACCATGCACCGCTGCATGACCGCCAACCTCGTCTGGCTCGTGCGCAACGGGAGGTCCGGGGCTCGACTGTATGAGCAGTCGCGCCCGTTCACTCCTCCCGGCGGTCCGACGCGGGGGGGAAGGCCAAAAGGAGTCAAAACAGTCTGGACAGGCATTAGTCCTGCAGACCCCCGGAAGACCTCGCCGTTTGAGGGGGGGGGCTTAGCGGCGAATATATGCTCAGATTTCCACCGAATCTGTTACTTTGCCGCTCTTAACGAGCTTCAATCCAGGGAGCAAGCCTTGACAGAGTCTCAGAAAGATAATCTCCTTCAACAAACGCACGTTGTAATTATCCCTAGTCATTAAACTGTAATGACTGGAGGTGTGAGCAAACTTCTTAAGCAAACAGTTACAGTGCCACCCACCCGAAAATACATAACGTTTGCAAAATGTACACCCTGCTTTAGGAGACAGAAATCGTTCCTCACGGCAATTAGGAGAGAGAGAGAGAGGGGTGCATATGCAAAAGGGAGGTCTTGTGGAGCTTATGGAGGGAGAGAAAAGAAAAGAGGGGATAAGCTGAAGTCAGCAACAGCAATAAATCCTCAAATGCTGAGCAGTTTCTTCCAATTCTATCCTGGTCTGTGGACCCCATCTCTAACCCAAAGAAAGGGCTCTGTTTAGTAGCTTTAGCAGCGGGGAGGCGAGTTCATTCCAGATACACACCCCCCACCCCCCTCCCCTTCCTCATACACACACACACACACACACACACACACACCCCACGCCCCCCCAAAGGTGCAGTTTGTCGAGGCGGTACCTCCGAGTCAGGCTCGGCCGGCCTGTTAGAGGATACTTCCCAGCAGCACCGCAGCCTGTGACCACAGCTCGACCTCCAACCGACTACTCGCTTCCACACAGGCGAGAAAAATCAATAGATTAACTGGCATGAAATGGTGACGCGATTAAGATGAATGATTACCGGGCTAATTCTTATCCATCTCTTTATGGGACAGTGGCTAAGTGAAAAGTTAAATGGGTACTGGGGAGAAAGGAGAGGAGTGAGAGTGGACAGGGCATTTCATTTTCCTTTCAACAAGGTGAGAGGATAAGATCTTCAAAATGTAAGCACATGCACGCACAAACAAACCCACACCTAAACCAGAACAATGTGTTTTGAACTTAGTAAACAGAGTATATCTATCCTAGAGGCCCCGTCAAACGTCCTGTTTCACTTACCGTCTCATTGCCAAACAAGATGTCGACGTATGGCATGACCTTCATCAAAGGCTCCTTAAAGAACTGGCTGATGAAAGGTGCAGAAAGGTTCATGCAGAAGACTTTGTTGTTGTCGGAAGCGTGCTTAGCCACCTTGAGGATTGACTCCGGGGACACGGTCAGGAAAAAACCCTGGAAACAAGACAATAATATTCACTCACATTATGTTTTCAGTGTTTTGATTGCCCCTACCCGAAAAAAACAATCCCCACAGCTCCGCTGCACAGACAGCATCGTTTGTGGCCTGACAACAGAACATGGGCCAAAATGGACTGAACTACAGGCTCCTTTGGACTAAAAGACTTCAAACTGCTAATTTGTGGCTTTTGGATTCTGACAAGGCAATTTTAGGGTGACAAGGCGTGGTATTATTAAAATAACACAAGAGCAAAAAACAGCAGTAGCTCTCTTAAGCATTTATCTGAAATGGTTTCTTGGAACATATACAGTGCAACAAAGAAGAGGAAAAAGGCAGGAAAAATCCATCCAGGACAAAGCTTGTGGCCGGGCTCCAAGGCTTGTACTGGAGGAAGCAACATGCACGTATCCGATGATAGGGGGAACAAAAGTCTCGTCTGGACTCTCCTTACTTGGAAACAAGAGAGGCAGGTCCACTCATTGTGTGAATGAATACAAATCAGGTAAGAAAACACCTTTGTGTTTCAGGTTGAAACCTGAAGCGAGACTCTCCTGCAAACCACACAAAAACACTCCTCCTTTGATACTGATCTTCTTAACCTTGTTTTTCAGCAACAAGCTTCTCTATAAAACCACTGTGTCACAATAGGGGCAGGGGAAAGCGGGGGGAAAAAAAGTTTCTGCATGGTGATACATTTAATCTTGCTGAAAAGCTTCCATTGTGGGCAACAGTGCAGTTCTCATTAAAGCACGTATGACATTTGCAGCAATGGAAGAGCGACCTTCATGAAAAAGAATAGGGTATAATACCAATGAATAGAGGGTGACCGTGTAGTCAATCAAATGTACAAGGCATTACAACTCAGTGGTGCCAAGCGGGTGAATACTTTATTACACATTTATGCTGTCTTTCACTCTCTAACTTTCTCATTACTTTACTGTACTGTATGGCACGTGGTTTTCGGGAAACGTCTTTAAGTTTAGGACTGGGTCAGTGCAAGTGGTTGCTGTGTCATGGTACCATCTGTTGTAGACTAAAGGTGTTTTGAATGGGTCTGGGAACACAAAAGGAACTCACTCTGGGCTAATGGCCCATCATTGACCCTGACATTTTTCTTTTGCAGTGTGCCAATGTGTCAGAGGAGGGGAGATTGTTTTCTGACACAAATGGTCTTTTTGTAGTTGAAAATAAACTGTCATGGTTACCATAATGTTACCACTGATCAAAGGCCCATGGCTCGATCAAATATCCTGAGGGGTGGTGAACTTTAAAAGCCGTGCCACGGCTTCTCTAATCACACACTGGCTCTATGTAATTTACCTCTAAACTTCACTATCACTGCCAATGCCATGGCATTAGATTGCACAGAACTCTAACTTAATGCTCTGTGAACCAGAATTGCAACCCGTTTAGTTGATTTCTGGGTCAATTATATGCATTCATGTACAGTATATTTACTTTTTAAAATTGTGAAGTACTAACATTAACCACTCGATTACTTATGGACTTGACTCTGACATCTTTTTTTCTTCAAGGCACTGAAGTGTTCTCAGTATGAGTTTCTTTTCAGTGCATGCATTCATATCTAGTTTCTAAAAAAAAACCCTATTAAAAGGTTTTTGTTTCTGTGTTTGAAGCAACAGAAAAGCTTGAAGAATGCCGTTCATAAAATAATACAGGACATTTTTTTCTACCAAACTCCAAACATTGCGACTCCAGTGGCTTGTGGGAAAAAGCAGAAGTCTGAGCCATGTGAAATTCCAGTTCAGTACTTAGTCTTTGCGGACTAAGAAATAGGAGAAGTTAAGTCTTTAGTGCTGTGGTGCAGATCATGTATCAAGAATACCAGATCCAGTTTCCCAGGTGTCAGAGAGCCTTGTGAAGTGGGGTGACTATCACATTTCCAGGTCAGGATGATCAAAGTGCTGGGTACACTTCGTACAATTTCCATCCAGCCAAAACATTTAATAAAGCGTTCAGAAATGCATTTTCCTGGCAAACAATAATGCGGAGCAATGTTTGGCCATGTCAGGCGGTAATTTGAGGGAAGAGTTGGAAGGCAACGCATCCATTTTCAATGTTTACCCTAAAAGAGAAATGACTTCCACTTTACTCACACAAAGAAAATGTCTAAATGCTAGTCTGAGATGAAATTTGTGGTAATCTAACCATAGAGGTCTCACTCTGCAGCGGCAGCACACAGTCACACTTTCTCTGCATTGTATCACTGTTTTTCCCGGGGCTCCTCACATCTGAAAAGCTGGGTGTGATGGATGGCATGGTGTCACCGGGCTTAAAATAAAAATGGACATCTGAAGGGTAAAAATGATCTATTTTGGGAAGGGCATTTTCATTTGCGCCACCAGAGGTGGTCATGGAAAAGGAAAAGCTTTTTTCCAGGTCTATTTTAATTCTGCCGGGGTAAGGGGTGTGTTTAAAATACTGTATCATGATGCTTGTGTTTGACACTTCCCATTACTCAGAGGAAAGATGGAGGGGGTACAAACGATCGCCGCCTCGTTGCAAAGTGTAAATATGACCACTACATTTGTACTAAATTTCATCAAAGTCCCCTAATCACAGCTCTTCTACAGAGGGGCTCGTTCCAGTGATAATTTCCTCATTGTCTGGAAAGCCCAGTAAGCTCACCAGCAGTGTTTCTATCAAAGCTGTTCAAAGGCTGCCCCGGCCATGCTCTCCCTGTCATTACCATAGACAGCCCCCCATCATGATCTCTGGTGCAGAGGGTTCATTACACAGAATTAGATGTCACACAGATCAGAGCGTGCGTGATGCCACACACTGTTCTCCTCCTCAGTTATCTTTGTAAAGCGCCGTTGCGAGGTGGATCGATAGCCAAGGTTTGGAGCTTCATTAGCTCAGTATGACTCCATCTCCATCAAGACACCTCTGGCACGCTACGCTACTGTTGCAAGATATATTTTACTCCCCTATATCCAAGGGCCTGCTGTTTTACACAAATACACACATACAAACAGACCTTCACACATGAGGAGAGCGCAGGAATCGGTGTCAGTCTCTGGCTCGATAGATAGGAGAAAGAGAGGACAAACAGAGGTAAGTGAATAATGGTGCCACAAAGTGCCTTGAGTGGGTAAAAAAAAATACAACGATGAAGGAGAGGAACTCTTTTAAGGCTTTTCTATTTTCCTCCGAAGCGGTTTCAAAGGAAAATGAGTGTGGAACGCTACAAAGCCACTGGGATTTTCGCAGCGCTAATGATGTTTTGTTTGCATCGGAATGGCCAGTTGGTTTCATTTAGAAACAAGTTCAATTAAGCCAATAGAAAAGATAACAAATGGTCTTCAGAGGGGGAAAAAACTTGCGGCGTGATTCAGCATTCCCGGCACTTTTAGAATGTTTGATCTGACTGCAAGGCAATCCAACCGCACTGATAGCATCTGCCTCTTCTTCTTCTTTCTCTAACATTAAGAATCATGTTCTGGTCAACCTTATCAGACATCTAGGAATTCATCCACTTCTTCTGAAGAAGCTGGAGGGAGGCCAACTGTACTGGAAACTAAGGGAGGCTGTGCTTTTAAAGGCCACTTGGAGAAGAGGGAAGGGGGTATCATGTCAGCCAGGCTCTCCAGGGCAACATAAATGTGCCACAAACGCTGGATTTAACAACTGGGCAGAGACATTACTTACTGCTACACTATTTATTTCTCTAAATTTTCTCTGGTTTAAATATTACTCTATTTTCAAAACTAGCAAATATTTTTCCCTGATGTTGTGAAGGTCTCCTGTGGCACATATGAAATATAGAGATGCACCTAGAAGGTCGTGGCGATAACCAAACATACCTGGCCAAGGTCATCCTAATGAGCGTGGATAAAACAAGACATTAGAGCCAACCGCAGAACACTTCAGGGGAGTGTGTGTCACACTACCAGCCTGCAATTTGTACGGCCATCAGAGAACATAATTACATTAACCTCAGTTGCCTCCACAGCATAAAAGTAATGGAGCAAACTACTTGCATGGATGAAAAAAAAAATGTTATTTAACCCCAGCGTGAGGTTAAAATGTTGCTGGCATCACAACATTGAAACAATCGGTGTGATTTGAGCGGGATCTCACTAACGGTAATTTGAGATCAGCTTCGGGGTCTGCTCAAATGGCTGGCTTTTGCTCTCCTGTTAAGCTCCACAGTTTCAAAAATGTGTTGGCCAGGGTAAGAGGCCAGCCTGAGAGGGAGAGGGAATGCCAAGGAATGTACTTAAGATCTAAAACAGACAAGATTTAAAGCCAAGAGCATTTAAATGCCAATACTAATCCACAAAATAATTCAGTGCATAGCACAAACTGACTCCCTTACAGATACCATATGTTAGGCTACCTCTGTAAAGAGATGAAACAAAAAAAAAAAAATCATTCCAGTAAAGTAGAGATGCTTTTTTTCTCCTAAAACTATGTTATGTTGGTAATGAAAAAGGAGCACAATAAAGAACTGTGCTTCTCTTTCTCTCTCACACACACAGACTTTCATGTTCCGCAGTAAGTTTATCTTTCACTTTGGTTTCTACTATTGTTTTGCCTCCATGACTGGGAGCTTAGGCAAGAACAAACTGTTTGGTTTGCAGGGAGTTAAAACTTGCTAATGCATACACTCTCAAGTGTCCTTGTCTGCCACACTGCACTTAATTAGCATTTTAGTGCGAGCAGTTCTCTCTCCTTCAGTACCTCTGAAGGGGAAACATCACTCTGACACACCACACACACACACACACACACACACACGCACGCACATACGCACACACACGCAAATATTTCTGGAGTCAAGTTTGAGCTCCTGCAGTTCCTACACTACATCAGTACAGGATGGGGAATGGAAGAAGAGTTGGTGGGGGTTGATGGAAAATGGAATAAAAGTCTGCAAAACACACCTATGTGGAAACAGATGTCGAGACTTCAGACTTGTCTCTGCTGAATTGGCTTAAAAGGACATATTAATATATGGGTCAGATGTATAAAGCAGGGGTTCAATGTTGGGGTGCCTACACTGCCGAGGGGTTTCTAGTTTCAACGGCTTGGTAACCACAGAGGTTGCGCGCAGACAGAAACCAAATCTCTGCAGACATTCCCCAACGCCGTTGCACAGAAGTGAACATTTCCAAATGTGCCACTCCATGGATGTAAATGAATTAGCGCACTTAACTTAAACACTAGGATGGGGAGCCGACGAGACAATCTTTCACTGTTCACAGTCACTCCAGTGAGGGCTAGCGCACCAGGTTGGAAAATTGCAGGTAATTGCTGAAGCCATTGAATCAAATTTGGTTTTGGTTGAAAGACTAAAATAACAAAGCTCTGATTGCTGAAAAGACAAGGGCAGGGTGCTTGGAGGCCCTGTTGCTTAGAGTTAATTTGATACATATTTCTCCCCCTTGAAATGTCTGAGGTACTGGCAAGAGACGTAGAAAAGAGAGCGAGAGGGAGGGTGAGACCCCGCTCTCCCTCCAAATACTATCCATCTGCCATATTACATTTAACCAGCATGAGAAGCAAAGGGAGCGCCCCTGCACAATATTGTGTGAAGGCTGTCAAACTCAATGCAGGAGCTTGGTACCCACTGTTTGGAGTTGAGGACATGGGGCTGCTTAAATTCAGTCTAATAATAACTTCTGACTGTGTGCGCTCAGCACCAGCAAAACAGGAGAGCACATGGCGAAAAGAGAACTCTTAATTATTCATGCCTGTTTAAAAAATCATCTAATTGCAACTGTAATATGATGGCCCCGGATGAAAACACAAACAGCTATCAACAGCTTTTTGCCTAATCGCCAAATTAGAATTTGAAATGAGTAGAGAGAGTCGTAGAATATTGCAGCAGCTTTCCAAAGTACAAACCACAATATCATTTTAATACTCATTTTGAGCATGATTACTTGGTAGTACGAATGGACAATATGAGTCATTTTCTTGACATTAACAAGATATTTTATTTTAATCTATAGATAATTCTAGAAAAAACTACACTGTTAGATTGTACAGACTTTAAAACTGCACAGACTGTTAGATTTTACAGACTTTGTAAGTGTTAATATAATCAAATGGATTTCCCATTGAATTTTGTAACTGCTGACAACATTTCAGCATTATAAAATAGTATTGCACTCATAGTTCTTAGAAACTTTGGATTCCACTGATACAAAACAGGGCTAATACTCAATACTGGTATTGGTACACCACTAAAATCAAGTTCAGAAAAATCAATTGCCTCGAGGCAAAAGTGTGAACTTTCATACCCTTAGCCCAGTTTCCTTGAAACTGGAGGTCCTAAATCAAATCAAGCAAAGCCAATGCACTGTGGAATTGTGTAGAAAAAAATGACATGGCTATATAAAATGACTACTAGTAAGAAATATCATCAAGGCCAGGAAACTTTAGAGTTCATTTATTTATTACCTGTGTTTTTCTCTTCCCAGCACTGTGATGATGCTAGGAGTCGACTCTGATCGTCTTTGTTTTCTTCAGAGCGAGGCAGGAGAAATATTGAGTGCACACACAGATGATGTAAACACACACAGAGGAAGAGCATGGGGCAAAAACAGACCGCGAGATGCAAGGGTGCACAGAGCCCGAAAGTTTACCAGTCATATCGATGCAAGCATAATCTCTTTCCGCGGGATCTTTATTAAAATAAAGATTCTGTTGCCGCCGCAGTTTTTGTTGTTTAAGAGGAGGGGCCGGTTTCTGCTCAAACTCAAATTGCTGTCACAATTCACCGCGGAGTGGAGGAGGCACTTTCCTACCTGCGCACGGCTAATCACAGCTGATGGAAATACCACAGCGGGACTTCAAAATCTTAGTGATCAAAGAAATAAAATGGCAGAGGCTGTAAGACGTTGCGGCGGCTTTAAACTTTTTTGCAGCAGCTTTAAACTTTTAAAAGATAATGCCGCTGAAAAAAAAGTCATTCACCAATCTCTCTGTGAGTTATTGTGAAAGAGCTGTTGTTCACTGAACTCAAAAAGCACAGGACTCTTTCTTCCTCTAAGCACTTAAATATCACTACTGTACTAAGAGCTTCGCCCACTGGGGGACGGCATCTTGGAACCAAGATAGATTTAAGCGCAACCAGGAAATATGAATCTTTCTAAAGTAAGAAACAAACAAAAAAAAAAAAACAATTCAGATTTCGCTCGTAGGCGTCAGGGAAGTCTGCCAAAAGTACAAGAAACAGGATGAGTTGTAAATGTAAAATTAAAACTGATCAAAAACATTGTGATCCTTTACCTCATAAAAATGAAAAACCATGTAAACATTGGCAGTACGGGCCAAAGGCGCACTAGTGTTAATATTACTTCTCAGGACAATGTCTACAAACTGGTCACCACTGTGTTTGCGATCACACTATTATCAATATAGCCAAATGCTCTCCTGTCTGTATGGATGGTAAACCTCCTTAGCCAAAGACCAATCACTTTCTTGCCTGGTGTATCATGACAAGTGGCTCTCAGACGGACAGGAGAGCCAGCCTCGCCTTCCATATCAACATTTCTCTAAAATTTCATAGCACTTGAGATTCCTAAGCGCAGCATCCTAAATGAAATAAATGAAATAACATGGGCTGTGGAGTTCTACACGGGCCTTCCAAATGTGTGAATCATCCAGAAAACGAGACGGTGCTGTGTGCACGCAGAGCAGAGCACGCCTGCCAGCGCTCCGTGATTGGAGGACTCCTCTTCAAAGGCTTCGTGAAATCAATAAGAAAAGAAATATTAAGAGAAACTTTAAATTTCATATCCAATATGTCACTCTGTGGTTGAAGAGTATCCATTACTTAATATACGCCCACACTTCTCAGAGCTTACCCGCAACATGAAAAATTACCACTTAAGGAAAAAATAAACGTATAAAGCTGGTCTGAGGAGCAGGAGGTGGAAGGTTGCCTCCTAATTGCTGGAGGGGAGAGAAACCATGTTAGAGTAAACAAAGTCTGATCGATGGTGGGGATTATATCAGAAAGAGCCTCTGGCCTTTGGCCAAGACGAGCAAACACACTGGTCTCTGTCTCCGCTACAGTTGTAAAAAATAGCCAAGCCAAAAGCTGGTAAGTTAAAAGCATTATATTTCACAGAGGGGGGAGCAGATAGAGCATACTACAATGCCAGATATGACATGTAGCCAACTATATCACTTCTTGGCTATTTGTATCAGACAGAAATGCCAGTAGATAAGAGAGCAGTGTTGTGAGTTTGATGGAAGGCTGTTCCGGCTGGGGGCTTAGCTTTAGGTCAGGCTATACTCCCACAGCGCAGTGAGTAGAGCGCTACAGTACTGTGTGTGAAACCTCTCCATCACCACACGCACGAGTTCAATGCGCTGTTAGCTGGTCACGGCCGGGGAGAAATGTATTCTGTATATTCCTAGCTTCAATGTGGCAATTGCAATTCACATAAGCCACTTAAGGAAATCTGCAGAGGGAGAGAAAAAGGTATAAAACTGAGAGGGGCTTACGAGTTATTGGAGCCTTTTAAACACGAGGGCTCCTCATCCGACAGGTTTTCCTTTTTTTCCCGGTCTTGTAAATGAGTTCACTCTATTGCCTTTTAATCCCTGTAAAGGTATTAAAACTGAAAATAACATAATTCATTACCTCTATCTGAAACATATAAAACTTATACAGTGGAGATGTAATGCTTGCAAAAGTGCTTTGGTCTCAGTAGCAAGGATTTCATAAAAATGAGTAGGTATGTGCAAAATGTAAGCTATTCTGTCTGGGATGTCATGCAACACTAGTGTAGTCACACAAAAGGAACAGTAATAACTCGCAAATCCATTTACTGACTCACTTGAACTTGTGATTTATATTAATGGCCTATGTATCACTTTTGCTGCATCCGACAGGAATATGTTCTGCTAAATTTCAGCATCATATTCAAGTCGATAAGCAGGTGATGACTTGGAGAAAGGACTGATTATATTTGTTAATCCCCAAAGAAATTAGGGGAGATTGATGAAAGCTTGCATATACTCCGCACAAAGCCTTGGGAGTCTCTAAAAGCTGTTACCATGGTGGTATCCCATTAGAATAACAAACATTTCCCCTGGATGTTTAACATCGCTTCCCAGTGAGCACAGCCCTCCCTGAGCCTCCCTCTCTCCCTCTCCCTCTCTTTCTCTCAAGCACCTGCCTTCACATTTTCCACTTCTAAAATTCCACCAGCCGCTTGGAAAAAAAAAGAGAGAGAGAGAGGGGTGAAATATGAAATGCAGTTACGAGAAAACTTGAGTGCCAAAAAAAGGACTTTTCTTCAAACCCGTAATAACTTTCCATGGGAATAGGGAGAAACTTAAAAAGAATAACACTTCCCCTTGATTTTCTACTCCTACCACTTTTTTAAGCAGGCAGTGAATTTCCTGGAGTGATAAGGGCTTAGCCAATGTAATCCTCAGAGGGCCCTTCTCTGGCATGCCAGGAATAAAGAAACCTTTCCCTCTCAAAAAAAAAAAAAAAAAAAAAAAAAAAAAGAGAAGGAGAGAGAGGCAACAGTAGGTTCGAGAACAAGGGGGAGAGGCAGCCGGCCTGGCATCTCCCACACATGCTGGGGAATGCAAATTAGCATGTGTGGAAAGAGCAGCCGGACTTGTCTCAGCTGGAGATCAACAGAGGAATATTGATATGACAATGCGAGGGGCTTCCCTGGCTCAGACGGCAGGGGCCACCGAGGCTGCTCCAATTGGCCTCACGCAGGGGGCACCTATAAATGTTTCACACCGTTCACGCAGATTGATTCATTATCAGTTTGCTCGACAGGCTGGGTGGGCCTCGCGAAAGTGTACCCATCTTGAACTGGTACCATGTAAGTCACTCTTACCGCGGCAGGACTGAATATATCATTCCGACCTTTCACTTTAGATATTGAAATGAGAGCTAGAAACATGACTTGCCACACTGCAGGACTAGGTGATGGAGCTGCATTTCAAATGCAAGAGTAGAGGGGATATTGCAATGATAGGTGACAGTGCAAGGGAAAACATTAATAATTTACGAACAGCCTCCTCAGTCAGGGTACGCCAAGCTATGATGTGCTGTCATTTTCACACCAGAAGTCAAAGCTGGCTGGCTAGTTTGAGCTAAAAATATTCTCTTAATTGAGGAGGTATGTGCAAAATATAAGCTGTTCTATCTGGGATGTCATGCAACACGTGTAGGAACATTAATAACTTCTGAATCCATTTACTGACTCACTTAAACTTGTGATTTATATTAATGGCCAATTAATGGCCTATGTATCACGTTTGTATCATGATTACACAGATAATCTATAATAATAGTTTGCTACATATACGAGGGGTAATAAAATTATACAATCAACCTCTCTTCTGTCTTCTAATGTGGTTATACTGACTTTTGAGCTCAATGATAAATGTGCACAAATTATTCAATATCCAGCATAAACTTATCTGTTCATTAAAAAAAAGAACTGCAGGTTTTACAGACAAGCAGGGCTGCTGAAGATCACTGGCAGCCATTTAAGAGCCGTGAGAAAGGCAGTTGAGCATCTCAGCTTCTCTCTGGGTGGTTGGTTACATGTGGTTGACACATTTGCATCTTCAAAGATGCACACAGACAAACTCAACATGTGTGAGAATGTCTGGGCGGCATGTGGAAAACCCCAGTCCTTCCTCTGAAGAGGTTTCCTCCCTCCACCCCCCACCCCCTCTCCCCGCACACAGACCATACACAATGTTTCGAGGTCCTTTATCTGTCAGGCATTTCAATCGAAAGTCAGCTCAATAGTGAGTTGTAAACAAGTTGCTTGGACTACATGCACAGAAAATGGTTGCTATACTGTGCAGTGCTGTCTGTGCTGCATCAAACCCAAAAAAAAAAAAAGCCACTGCAGGAAACTAAAAATCAGGAACCATTACACACCAACAACTATGACAGGAACAGTGCTGCACATTATTTGAGCTCCAAGACTCATTCACTCAGTGTCTCTTCCAATGAGCGTGAACAATGCAAGCAGAGTGTGCATTGTGCTGCAGAGCAGGAGAGTGTTCTCTGAATTGAGGGTAAATTACAAAAGAGGCCTGTGCAAATTAGACATGATGGCTTCATAATACGTCTGAAGTGTCAGCTTCTCCAGAAACCTATCCCCAGGCTATACTCATGGATCAACGCTTTGAACTTTCAATTATTCTTGCCAAACCGCTGCAATCACGGCACTGTAAAACAATCATTCTAGCATTACTGAACACACCGGATCAATGTTGACTCAATCGCTGGCAACGACAGGGTTACGTTACCCGCTTTAAGCATGCTTTCATATCATGATGCACTTAATCTATATCTGCAAGGGAAGGCACATATCCGTTTTGGCATGAGACATAACACTTGTGTCTCTGTGTGTGTGTGTGTGTGTGTGTGTGTGTGTGTGTGTGTGTGTGTGTGTGTGTTGTATTTTTAATTCAACCCATTGAATAAGGTCCTTAAAGAAGATTAATATCCCTAAAGTGTTTGTAGTGGTTCTAATCCTGAGAGACCATTTGTTATGGAAGAAGGAAGAGGACTGGAGGGAAACAGCTGTATTTCAATAGGAACCATCCGGGGCTTCTTTCCCTCCTGATATTCATTTGGTGAGAGAATATGTTCAAGTGCTATGATAGCTCCACGAGATCAGAGCACAGAAAGGACTCATAAACAGAGACACAAATCCTGAACAATGTCTGGCATGTGTGCAACTGCTGAGCAATTTCATATTACAATATGACCTCTTACTCATGCATAATTTTGCTTGCAAAGAAATAAATTACCTTTGCAATTTGGGACACCTCCAAGGGTGCTATTGGGTGCCGTTTGTCGGCAGCGCATCGAGCGAATGCGGCCGACTAAAAAGAGAAACTAAACCCAGGCGGGATGACCGGGGTCGAACACCTCAATTGAACCGGAAAAAGTGACCACAACGGTTGGATAGAGTGAGACTCAGCACAGAGGACTGGCTGGGGCCAAGAATAAAATGTAGCCCAGGGGAGAAGCAGACAGAAAGAAAAGAGACATCTCCACTGGAATGCCTGCTGTAAACACGGACTAAGAATTATTTACTCACAAGGCTAAACATTAAAGTGTCTTCTCATCCTTAATTAAGTCTTGTTTATATTTTCCAATGACGTGTGAGTAATCTACATAGGACTTCTAGTTGAGATGCATCAATATTGTCTCCTCAACTGCTGCTTGCTACATAATTAATACACACACTGACATGACATGGATATGATATGACAAGAGTATCAGAGGCGCAGAGTTGGAAAAAGAGCTGAGTGAATGCATTTTTCATGAACTGCAGTGTTCCCCAGCCAAAGTTCTAGACATGATGTTTCAGTTTCAGAGACGGAGGGGCATGGATGGCTAGAGAGGCAAATATGTGGCTGTATGAAAACAAACTGGGGTTTCAAATGCAATTCACATTGCACTGATGCTGATAGATCCAGATCTCAGATCACACATCCAAAGGTTGACTTTGATCGGCCTTGCATCTCCCTGTGGACTATCGGATCGGGGCCCCGTTCAAAAACTGTAAATGCGATACAACCTCCTCTTATCCGTTACTTCCAGTGATCACTGATGTCTCAACATCTGATAGGCTGTGGCATTACAGCAGCCGCTGATACTTAATAAAAGTGAAAATTGGTATTCGTAAACGTAGCGTTTTCCATTTCTTTCACCATATCTCCTCAGTCCTCAGATTGGCAAAACTATAAATAGCCTAGATTCCTAGTTCTGTGGATAAAACCACACAGGTGTAGAGAAGAATTCATTTCGCAGTGTATTTGGACAGGGTTGCTATGTGCTGCCACTGGGAGGGGGCCTTAGAGGGGCCATTCCTCCTCATTCAGAGCCATTACCACCCCACTGTCACTGTCAGTCTGTCCCCTCACCCATCACAGAGCCCAGAGCAGCCCCACAGCCTGTCTGAAACCTTACAACTAAATCACATTCTACGCACAAACGGCCGGGGCCGTGCAGCATCTACTGTATCTAATCTAATCTGTCCATCTCCTGTGTCCCTACACATGCACACGCACAAACACACACACTAACACACACACACCCTGAAAACACTTGGAGAAGGCAGGCCGACATCTCTTGAAAGGACACACACACCTAAATCATGTACATTTCCGCCATGTGTGGTGAGACAAGGGCCGGTAATGCAAATCAGAAATCAGGATTTGCTCCATAATTGGGGCGTTATCAGCTCATTAAGAAACAGGGAGGCATTGCTGAAATGAGCATGTAATATCCCCATTACACAGCCAAAGGAGAGAGCACTTAGAACATATCAACACAAGTCCTTGGGAGAGAGGGGAAGCAGCTGTGATTGATAAGGTTACTATCTTGTCAGCTTAAAAAAAAAAACACCTAGGGGAAACAGCAATTTACCAGAAAGAACAGAGCAAATGTTCTCAGGTGCCCCGATAGCCACTTGCCTGCCCCACAGTGCAATATTTTCCAATACAAAATGGCACATCTTATTAAAATTTTGACAGATTTATTATTATAGTTGTTTAACTCCCCTTAACCTCTTTATAATCAAATCATGTTAGGGGTTCAAGGAGACTTTCCCCCAGTGAATTACAATCATTTTTGCTTGATTTAAATTCCCCCTGCATGGTAGGTCCAGAGACCCCATGCAGTCACATATCCTGTTTACTTACCAGCCAGCCCATCTAGCAGCATTCAGAGTCAAGTGTATAAGGGGAATATAAAAAATAACACAAATCAAGCCACTTAAAGCAATTCAGAGAAAGGACTCCTGTGTATAAATATAGAATTAAAAAACATGCTTTTCACAGCAATTATATTGTGTCAAAAGAAAATGATAGGGTACAAAGTCCTTATCCCAACCTCCTCTGGCCCGCTGAAACAGGCAAGCCTGTGTGGAACACATTGTACTGGTAACACTAATAGATCTGACTAGCGGGATGCAAATTTGTCACCATCAAAGTCACTGGACAAAGCCACATTAATACCACAGTCTCTGCGTGACAGGCTGGGAGGGAGATGGGCTGCCATATTGTGTTTCATGTACTGTAATTGCTGCAGCTCAAAGTGCTCAGAGGTGAAATCGTACAATACAGTATGACAATGAATGATCAAGCATGTCATTGGGCCTGCAGGGGAAGGATTGTCATTAGCTACAGGACATTGATGATTGAGTAGCACTTTTTCTTATGGAGGAGCTGCTGTAGAGGAAAAACAACTGAACGCCTTCAGCAAAATCAATACAGTTTGAGCTGGCGGAATGCAAATAGCGACTATTCCGGCTGCATGACATGGGATGATGCACCATTACTTATTCTGGCTCCATTCAATGTCATCATTAGCCTCTACAGTGTCAAATCCGCTCAATAAAGGGCATTATTTCCAAAAGGATAAGCGCTGCATTAATCCTTTTATGCTGCTTTCAGCAGGATAGAGTCTCCCATAGCTAATATTAATGTGCTAGGTGTCAAGAGTGAGATGGCTAATCCTGATAGCTCAGGATGTACAGTCAACTTTACAGATGGCTATCTGCCCTGGACCAGCAATCCTAATAGGCGCAAGAACAGGATGTGCTTTTAAAGCTCCACTTCCCGAACGTTGTCTTCAAAGAAAACGATAATTTTCAACGGGGCTTCCTGAACTGAAAAGATAAGCCGGAGAACGGGGGAGGACAAAATAAAAATGATGCTCGCCTCAGAGAGGAAAAATAGCTTCCTGATATAGTCCTAGCTCCCTCTTTAAAGCTGACACCTAGAACATACAGTTTATCAATTATACATGAAGCCAGAATCCATCTTCTGTTGGCAGCTTGTTTGGATCCGGCCCTAGCCCTCTGAGTGGTGAAATGTCTCTGGGAGCCCCCATCCCTCCTGTCGCCTTTTTCACTAGCAGCCTGTCCTTAAATCAATCCCTTTTTAGACCTGAATTTATTTTTCCTGTAACAAATCTGTCTTGGCAAATGATGTCACATAAGCGGGGAGAATGACAGCCTGATGTCTATGTGGGGAACATCAACCTTGCTCCAGCAGCCTCCTCCCAAGGTGAGTAATCATGCTGAGGAGCGGTGCAGTGTGTGGATGCCAGCCAGAGTCCAAACAAACCCAGAGTCTGTTGCTCAAGATAAACAAACCAATTAGGGGGAAGGCATGTTATTCCTCAGTTGGTGGGATATTTGCTAGATGGAAAATAATCAATGCATTCTTATTTCCACGGGGTGAAGTCTAAAAGTCCTGAGCAGAATAAAATCTAGGCAGACAGGGGGAATAAAATTATTCATTAGAAAAAATAAATAATGGGACTAAACTAGCTACTAGTCATGTAATTAATCCATGCAGCCTCAGTGGAGAGAGGAGAACACAGAGGGGAAGATTCATCATAGCTTTTCGCCCCTCGCTCCCAGGGATACATGCCCTTCTTGTGTGGATGAGTCAGCTTACATCTTCTGACAATTGTGAGCCAAGGGCTTTGTCAAAAGGAACCACAGTTATTGTTTTGATTGGTCCCCCCCTTGTTATGTTGGGAGCGCAAAATGCTTTCAAATGTGATTGCGCCACAGCATCTGAAACTGAGGCACGCACATATATAACATCAAAAAGGAGATGTCTGCTTTTTATTTACCGAGGACAATCATTTGGCACTTTGGCGCTCTCCCTGGCCTTTTCCCCACATTGGAACACACAGCCCTATCAGTAATTGCAGGGAGCGGCCCCGTTGGCCAGCCACAGCATTAGACGACTGGGCTCACAGTGCATGACATTCAAGCCGGCCAATAACGATGGACATGCTAATCAAAGTGGCTGTGGCCTCCACCAGGGCCCGTCGCAGTACAACTGGAGGACTTTGCTGGGCTGGGCTGGATGTGCAGCTGCGCTGGCTGCATCTCCACTCTGCCCCTCAGGGGGCGGGCACCAGGCTAACCACTGGCACAAGTGTTTTGATGCTGGGAAAAAAAAAATGGCGGTGGCTAACAATGCCACACATGAAAAATAAATCACAGCCAGCTTGTTAGCATGGCGGCTGAAAGAGAGAGGGGGGAGAGAGAGAAAGAGGAAGAGAGAGAGGAAGGGGGAAAAAAAGAACTGGGTTAAGAGATTTAATGTGCTGCTGAAAATCTGACACTTGCCAGAGGTCCAAATGTTCCACCAGAGCAGCGGCAGCCCTGCCGGCTAAGTCTCTATAAAGCCTCCAAAGCTGCTTACAATATACACTTGAGAAACAATAGATAAGGTCAGCGTACTAGCCTATATCTGAGTGGGACTGATGTATGAAAAAATAAACACTTTCCAATTGCATGTGCTAACCCCAGCCACGCTTATTGAAACCCAGGCAACAGTAGTCAGCTGATAAATTTTCAGAACATTTGTCAAAATGCTCTTTGATGAATAAATTATCAAATCATTACAAAGTATGATATTATCCTCAGAAGTCATTAGTCTCCTTTAAAAGGGGAGAGGAAAAAAAATACTGGCAGTTTAGAATGGACCTCTGCCAAACTGGCAGGAGGAAGATATGCACTGGCTTATTACAGACCATAAACAAATTACGGCTACATAAAAGGGAAAAATGAAACCTTGCACAAGGAAACAATTCTCAAAGAGCGGTGTCCAGCATCTGCCTTGCAGAGACACGCATCTGTGGTGAGTCTTTCTCAACTGGTTTCAGGAACTGTCAAGCTGACCTGAGCGTTGCGGAGGGTGTGTGGTAAAGAGAGTATTCCTACAATATTTATTCAGTCCAAGCTTTATGCCCTAGCATGATGATATAACAACGTCTGACACTTAACTCTACTCAATATCTTTGCCCAGGAGACACACTATCCTAAAGCGCCTGTGGTTCCATAATGTGAATCTTAATAAGATACTTACCCAATAGAGCAGGTTTTTAGTCTCCCTGGTGAGAGTATCAACACATGGCCATCAGGCACATTTCATGGCCGCAAAGTGGCTATTTATTTTCTGCTCAGCATTACTTGGCAAATAATTACTCAGACTATTCAATTAAGCTATGGAACCCTCACAAATGGCAGCAACATACCAGTGTTGGATTGCACATTATTCTACGTTTTTACAACTTAGTTCTCTAGAATAAAAGGCACACACCGTGCTTTGATGCAGCGGGAGCAAGGGGACAAGGCGATGGAAAGTAGAAATATCATTAAGTCTGAACTATTTCATCCCCTTTATAGTGAGGCAGAGAAAAACAGACTGTTTCCAGTGGAGCAGATGCACACAGTAATACAGGGTGAAAGGACATGGTGTTTTCCCTGCTGAAAAAGAAAAACTGTTTTTACAAGGTAACGTGGGTGTACAAGGAGAAAGTCACTGCATGCTGGTAGAGTAATATGGACTAGAGCCTGGACGCCTGCCAGCGTCCACAAACTTGGCCCCCCCAAAGGCAATTACTCAAGATACAATGGATTAAAGCAATTATTTCTTGTTGTTCAAATTAGGAAGCTCAAACTAAAGACTCCCAAAATAAAGCCAACAAAGCCCTGCCAACTTTAAGTATTTACACACGCACGTTTCAACCAAAAAAAAAAATTCACATAAAATACACAGACCAAAACCATCTCAAAATGGATGCTATTCAATGTGATGGGAACACCGCCATGGTGCTTTCCTCCATAACAACAAAAGGAGGTGAACTCTAACATCGTGCCCTATAAACATCCCCCTACAATTTCAGATGTCTTTGCTTTTCCAAAGCCTAGTGTGTTTATATTGCAGTTAATCATACAAATAAATGTAACAATCTGCCAGCGCAGAGAGCAGTAAAACCATGTCGGGAGTACGGATAATTCCAAGCAACCTAAATAAATCCCACGCATGAGTGAAAGCCACTGGATTTCTCAACAACCAGTGTCATTTGGCCTCTCCACCCTAATTTACAATACTCCACCCATCCAGGCCTGAAGGGCTGTGGAGCTGGCTTATCCTCCAGCAGGGCAGGGCCAGCCCATACGTCCCATTGGCACAGGACACCCCACTGAGAGCCAATCACCAAGCCTGCACTCCTGACAGCTCATTACCACTCAATTAGGCAGGTGCACCTCCATGTACAGCCTTCTGACGAATACAGCCCTCCCAGATGCATGTTTAACATTCGAGAGAATTATATAGTGACAGCAAACACTAAACGCCTCACCCTTATCACTTGATTGCCTCAAGATTGAAATCCTATAATTGGCGCAGGCCAGCGGGGGGAAAAAAAATAAATAAATAAGCCAATAAATACGATGCAGTCGGCTTGTAATTGAACAATTATGAATTCATATTCATAAGATGCTTGTTGGCAATTAGAAAATGCCATCTGATTAGGCGCAATTTGAAATGACATTGTTCCATGCAAAAGACACCGGGGTGTCAGCCTAATAAAGAGAAGACACATCATAGCAGTCGCTCGCCCACCAACATGACCTCCAGAGATAGGAGACATGCTGACACAGTGGCTTGGCCGGTGACGGACAGGACTTGGCACCCAACGTTCTTTGTCCCCTAAACCGCATCCTCAGAAACACACACACACACACGCACACAGGAAAATAATACTACCAAGGGTTGACTTTCAAATTTTAACACCAGTGGGCACAGACTGTACACATAACAAAACACAAGCAAGGCGAAAAAATGTTGATCCCTTGAGGACGGATTCTAATCAAGATGAAATGATTTACAAATCTATTTAATAAGGCTTGCCAGAAGTCAAACTTGGCATGTAAATGCGGTGGGGATTAAATTTCATCGGCAACCAAGACTGTAACTGATCGCCTGCAGACAAAGGGGGAGCCTGCCAGTTTTTTCCCCCCTTCTCTTCCCTCCCTCTCTCCACTGCCTGCATTTTGCCTCGTGATCCCTCCCTGGCTATGTGGAAGGACAGGGGCAGTGCAGAGTGGTGCAGTACAGGGTGGAGAGGAAAGAGAGAGAAGAGGCAGAGGAAAGACAGAAAAAGGAGAGGAAAGAGAGAGAGAGTGAAGGAGGGAAAAGGGAGAGAGAGAGAGAGAGGAAAAGAAGAATATAGGAGCTAAAGAGGAGAGGACAGGAAAGGAATGGGGAGCGGAGAAAACAAGGAGAGAGAGAGAGAGAGAGAGGAAGCTCAAGGTCAGCGTGAGGACAGTGTGGTCCTGTGAGCTGGAGGGGACAGAGAGGCAGCCGCAGTCACCTCTGTGCTAATCAGCCCTTTGGCTGGCTGATGAGGTGTCAGTTAGTTGTGTGTGTGGAAAACCTCTCCCTTCGCTTTTTTGGCTGCAAATTGCAGGGGCTGGCGGGGCGGAGCAAGCGTGTGTGTGTGTGTGTGTCTGTGTCTGTGTGTGCGTGTATGTGCACACACGCCACTCTGGGGTGTAGCAGGCTGACGTGCTGCTTGTGGTGCCAGTATTGCGCTTTTTTTTTTTTTTTTTGCTTTTGCCCTCCCCTTCGTCTCTTTTTCCTTGCATATTATGCTACAGTGACTGAAGCTGAACTCAGCTTTCCCCTGCAGTGAGGGCAAGAATACAACTGCCAATTAATGCTATCTGCAATGTGCCCGTGTTAACAGTGTGTGGCATTGCTACTTCAAGTTGCTACGCTGTTTGAAAAAGGTGGGCTAGCCGCTCTCCCTGGGCGTGGCTAACTACTAGCAGGCTAACGTGGATTGTGCTATTGGCTTAAGGCATAAATGAACAGCTTCCATAGCTGTGAAAGGGTGTGTGACCTAACAGCGGTGCAGCTAATCTCTCATTGGGTGAGTTCTCTGTATCAGGCGAGTTGGCAGAGGCGAGTGTCTCCTATATCCTTGGGTTATTTCTGACCATCTGCGCCCAGTCATTAACGGGCCTTTTCACAGTCAATTGTCTTGTACGTCTCCCCTCTTCTCCGTTTCTATTAGCCTGTACTTGCTTCATGCATGACCAGGAGATAGACCAAGAGCTCCTTTCCCTGAATGTAAATGGCTTAAGTTACGAGAGGCCATTTTATTAGCCTGGGCTAAGGAGCGCTGTAGAAGCATAGGTTAATTCAAAGTGGCATCGTGGAGGATGCATCAAGCAGTGGAGATCAAATTACAGGGCAAAGCGCTCAGTGGTAAGAAAAACAAGCCAGTGGTATGCTGCAGAATGTGTGCGTGCACCGAGTGTGTGTTTATTAGTGAGTGTATGTGTGTGTGAGGGAGTGTGGAGAAGGAGAGGGGGGGGGGGGGGGGGGGGGAGCAAAAGAGAGAGAGCAAAAGAGAGAGGGGGGAGATGTCCACAGAGGCCGAGGGGGGATGGGGATGGAAGGATAGAGGGAGTAAAGGGAAGGTGGGGGGAGAAGAGGCTAACTGGGCCAGCACACACACATCACCCCCACCAATTAGAGTCACTCATCTCCCCTTCACACAATACATCACCCTCCATTTCTGATGTTCGCGCTGCTTGGGAAAAAATAACTGTAAACATCACTGCAGCAGCGTTGGTATTCAACGAAAAAAAAGACATCCACTGCCTTCCATGCGTTTAGCCATCCCTTCTTCCCCCTCACGCCTTTGTTATTGGTCTTTGTGCAATGATTTGCCTAAGGACCCAGATTTCCTAGCAACAGCCTGCCACCAAACATTTGGCAGGAGTTCAACATTCTCTCTCTTTGTGAGAAATGGCAGTGCTGCCTCCCTGCTCTGCGTCTGCCACCAGCCCTGCTGCTGCTGCTGCTGCTGGATGAGCCAGACTGGCTGCGAGAGCCCTCTAATAATTCTGTTTTCATCCAATCACACCACATAGTAGCAGGCACCTTGAGAGCCTCTGCCAAGAATCATCAATCACCTCTTTAACACACACACACACACACACACACACACACACACACACACGCACACCCACACACATGCACATGCAAATAAATACATGCAAACATACACACAGACACATGCGCACAGCTCGGTAATTTAATTTACAGATTAGAGTGTACAAGACCGCGTATACCACCGAAGAGTGGTTTAATGAAAATCAACAAAGCACATTAATACACAGCAGAGAGAGGTTGGTACAGCGAGAGAGAGAGAGAGGGAGAGAATCTACAATCTGGCTGTAAATTGGGTAAATACATCTGAGTGCTCTCGACAAGGTTAATGGAGAGAGGAGGCCTTAGTGAACGCTGGTCTAGACACGCCACACAGTATTAAGTGGGAATAGCTGTGGCAGTGTATCTGGCTAAGTACTTTAGAAGTGCGAATGGGACTCTAATAAAGCGAATGATCCCCCTGTTTTGACAAAGAGGCCCAGGAGGGATGCTGAACACTGTGTTGAGATTCCAAGCACTGACAAACACCCAATTGTGGCCCTTCTATCCCCCAATCCCACGGAAGCTTTTCCCCTCGCATAAGACTGTCGGATGTGGGCAAAACCCAACTGCCAATTTGCAGAGGATGTGCCGTGTTTGCTAATGCGAAGCAGAGGCTAAAAATGAGACCACACAAACTCCAGAGGACGGACTGATCTGCTTTCTGGCACAAGCACTGAGGGCTTTTTGCTGTTTGTTTCTGTGACCGGGCGGCTAATTACGAAACCTCCGTCATTGTGCTACGCTACTCTCAAGTTAAGAGGGGCTCATCAGCAATGGTGGGAGCATTGCGAGTTGCACTTGGGAGTGGGACAATGTGCCAGGGGGGAAAATGATGGCTAGGCTATAATATTGATTTATGTTGATAATGAACTGCTTAAAGACATGGAATGCAGTGCAATTTCAGGGCTATCATCTTGACTTGAGATCAGAGAAAAGGTTGATCCGCCAGAATTAAATGTAATCCCTAACAGTGAAACATGAGCATAGCTGGCCATTCTACCCCAGAAGCAGTAAGTGAAGACATTACCTCAGCGGTGCAGCTTGAGTGTTGGGGTATGGGTGTCTGTGTGTGTGTATGTGTGCATCTGTCCTCCTCAGTCTATGTGTGTGTGTTTTGTCTGTAAGGGGAAGATTTTGTGGAAAGGGGGTAAGGGGTATGAACTTGTATAATCAATTTTCACACTTTCACAGCACCTGTTGGCTTGTCTGCGTGTTAAAAGAAATGAATGAATGCATTACATGTATAACAATTTCACACTGTGGTACAGCTTCGTACACAAAGACAAGGGGAAAATAGGGAGAATGGCGCTGCATTGTCTCAATAGGTAACATAGCTCATTTCACTTGACAAAGGATGAATGGCTATATTGACAGTGCAGAAGGCGCGCTGAGGCATTTCCTGAATAAAGCCTCTTAACATTTTGTCCTCTTCTGGCAATAGAGTTGGGGAACAGTCATTTGAATGTAGAGGGTCTCACTTACCGCAATATAATAGACCTTGGCTTTCTCCACCAGCTCCCAGTTGCTGTCCAAGTCCAGGTGTTTTTCCTTTTTGTAGCAGTTTGCCGCTGCCAGGTTAGCAACAAGGGACCTGCCGAGACAGACCCCATAAATCTTCTGCCTCGCTTATCATCCATCTTAATTTTGTCTCAAAAACATCCCTAAAAACACTCGGGCCCCAGACTTTCCTTTGTTCTTTCACGATATAAAAGGATGATAATGGTTTCTTAGAATGTCTGGACCAAGGTGAAATAAAGTCATCTAGCTCTCTTTGTTCTCCTTTTTTTAAATTGGTTATCTCAAACAGCAAAAAAGGGTGAGATTAACATAGGCAGAGAGATTTTTCAAGGCCAACACTGAGCCACCTACAAATTATTCACATTATCGTATCGCCTCAAAAAGTGGTCCATTATTAACGAAGGTGGAAAAAAACAACACAAATGCATTACTAAATGAACACTTGAGTCAAGTACGGGGAGGGGAGGGAATGGGAGAGTGAAGCAGGTGGCATTATCTTAACATAGCTCATTAGCTAGTCCTTGTGTGCTGTCTCTTTATGAGCGGCCATCAAAATGAGTGCAACCATCATCGCTACTTAGGGGAAACAGTTAGGCTACCATATGACAGGAGGGTGCTGGTACAGGAGGCGGTCCATTCTCACATGGCCCAGCTGAGAAAAGCTGTTCGCCGTGGTTAGCGTCAAGGGCGGGCGGTGTGCTAGGCAGATCGGGGCCCGATGACGACGGCTGCGATATGACAGCAGGATTGGGACCGCGCTTGACCCCGAGTTCCAGTAATGGACTGGGAGGTCGGCGCAACCACGACAGGTAAAATGAGCGTCATTACCCGGTAAGTCCAATAGACATGAGCGCTGCACAGAGCTCCCAAATAACAGCTAGACCTAATGATATGATCCAACATTTGAGAGTCATTCCACAGTCACATTAGGCAACATATTACAGGAGTGACTGGGGAACTTTCAGGGCAATACGTAGATTAAGCCTCTAAGAAATCAACAAAAACTGTTATTTACTTATGTGTATACAGTGAGCTAAATAAGAAAATACCCAACGCATCTTCAAAGGTTGGAACTGGAATAGTCACATTTGAGTGGGGGCGGTGGGGTGAGTGTGCGGGGTAGATGTTTTTTTGAAGACTAGCACTAATCAAAGCCTGGGGGCCGTGACACACTGGCTCCCAATCCTTCAAAGCCATCACCCACCCAATCTGGCCCTGCTGGCGACCTTTCCCCCGGCCTCCCGAGCTGTCTGTTAAACACCTGTAAGAAATATTACAGAGCTCCTCTCCCGGAGCACGGCACCTGACCTTTTCAGGTGTCAGAGCCCACATCAAACAAGCCCGCTAAGACCATTCAGTGGGGCCGGCTCCCGGGGCGGTCGGGGTCCAGCCGCTGACTGACTGACACCTCCAGTAGCAGTGGATGAAGGGCTGGAGAGAAGGCGAGTGTTTAGTGAAGGAGGTTATTGATCCACACCTGGTCTATCATGCACTGGAGCCCTCACTGCTAGTGATTTTGTTTGTGTGTGTGTGTGTGTTGGGGGGGTGGCGGGTTGGGGAGGGTTGAGGGGTAGCAGGCTATGACCTCTGCTGTCTCAGATGCGCTGATGATGATGCTAGCATCAGAGAGTTGCCAGAGACGCTAAAGCCCCTTTTACAACAGAGCAAGCTGACAGGTGAGAGCCGGGATAGCCCAGCCATCTCTAACACATTGCTAGTGTCAGCCTATAGATGGATGACAACCCACTGGGGCGGCAGAGACTGAGTGGGGGCCTGGAAAAACACACTCAAGCTGTTCTTTTCCTTTTGATGTGTGAGCCCAGCTATGATTCCCTGTTATGACTTCCAGCCCCAAGGAGTCAATTGTCTGCCCACGGACGTAAAATGAACTGAAATTACTCTTTCGAATCTGAGTTAGAGGGTCACTTCCTGGTCAGAGGTGATTGGAGGGTGGCTGACCTATTGTCCCCGGTGATGCAGGCTGCACAGGTACCAGTCGGCTCCTCACTTTGTTCGTAGTAGTGGGCGTCGACATGGGCCTCCTCAGCCTTCTTCTTTAGGATCTCCCCGAAGTGGTCCGTACCGATGCAGCCGAAGAAGGTGGCCACCTTGTGGGGTTTCTGGATCATCCACTATGAAGGGGCGGAAAGGGAAAAAAAAAACAGCTGTTACAGTGAGCTCAGTTTACAAAATAAAAGACTGTTTGAGCGGTCAAGTTCAGCTAAGGCAGATGGCACACAAACTGTAGCTTCACAGCAAACACACTGCTTGTGATATATGAAGGCTGCGAGCTGTCATAAACAACCCAAGACCAATCCCACTCCACACAGAGACACTATTCTTGCCCAAGCACTCCTTCCTCCCTGTGTGCTAAAAACAGTCCCATCTCTTTATTTACACAAACCCCATAATTCAAGGCTCCATCCTACTTATGCAAACACAGGCACTCTGTAAGAGCGTGTGTACCTGCTACCGCAGGACACTCCCTGACTGGTCGTCGGCTATTTCTTGTTCTTGACAGCCCTGATGTACTCAGTGACTTTTACCTGGGCTGATGAGAGGGACTGCTCAAATTCTCCCGCACTCAGGTTTAACCTCCAAAGATTTATTGACGTACGCGCTGCTATGTTTGCTCATTTTATTGCAGCCTCCTGTTTTGTTGCTGACGGGGGCCCCTTGTGAATGAGATGTTGCTGCTTTCAGGGATGACCTGTATATGTGTGAAATTAATCATTTCACACAACAAAATAGCATCTCGGTAGGGGAAGAAAAATGCATTTTCATCACCCGTCCTGAGATACTCTCCACTGTTATTTTGTGCTCCCCCAACTCTCCAGGTAACTAGTTCAGATGGTGGAAAAAAAAAATCACTCTGGAAAGAATTCATTACTTTAAGCAAGGCTCAAGTGTGTTTGCAGACCAAGGGTGCCAATTACAAAGATGGCCGATCAGGTGGGTTTTTGTGGCTTTTTACGAGGTACAAACAAAATGAACAGTAATAATGCCAGATATGACTGCTGCGTCTGGGACCACGAGCGGGCCTACCATGTGCCATCTTAAGTCATGGTTCATTCATTCAGCCATGCCCCCCACCTCCCCACCTTGCTGAAATACACAAACACACACACACACACACACACGTACACGGGCGCACACACAAATCCACAGTGAAAGCCGACAGAAGCGAGCTCTTCTTCCCCAACCTCCTGCTGCAGGCACCTCACACTTATCAAGGTCACTGGCTCGGGTACACGTCAAGTCCAATCTGATTTTCCCTTAGCCGTGATGAGCTCCGAATCCAAGGTTAGGAGCTGCGGGCTGTAAATAATGACAGCGCGGCCCCTCCATTTGCAGGCCTCTCAGGTGGGAATAGAGAGGGCCACTCAGGGGCCCGTCCCCCTGATGACAGCATGGTGAATCACAGTGCAACCAACCCCCCCCAACCATACCCCCCACACCCTCCCACCGCCCCCCCGTTCCACCTCCGCTCTCCCTCTCCCTCTCCCTCTCTCTCTCTCTGACCGTCGGCTGTGCTCTCACTGCCAGCTCAGCTTGTCATTTTACAGGGTCATTAACAGACACACATACACACTAACATGTGCATGAGTACACAGTGCACCCACGCAGGGAAAAGGCTGACACACACACACACACACACACACACACACACACACAAATACACACAGAGCAATCCTCTCTAGTGCCACAGCATCAACACTCCAACCCCCCAACCCACCCCAGCTTTTGCCAGAAGCTCCTCTCCTACACCAATAAACACAAAGCAGCAATAGATATGAAGAAATTGTCTTCATTACAAGCATGTAAAAATGTATGCCGTTTTTTTTTTTCTCTTCCTTTCTTTCCGGTGCTGCACAGGAGTGGGGAGTTAGATCAATTCATTTCCATCCCTGGCACCCTGCAGACAATCCCTCTCCATTCCCAGATTATGAGAGATAATACCTCCATTATGACAAAAGCGCTATCCGCGGGGTCGCTGAGAGGTCAACCAACCCTGCGCTGGGTATTCATGCTTAGTCACATCCCAATTATACCGCAGTGGCAGAGGCAGAAATTGGCAAATGTACATCAAGGCGCTTCATTACTGAGGGCCGCTCCAGTGAAATTAAGCAGCAGATGAGACAGAGAGAGATTTGGCCCCAGGCGGCATGTTAGAGAGAGAGCGAGAGACGGAGAGAGAGAGAGAGAGAGAGAGAGAGAGAGAGACACACGCACACACAAAGGCGAGAGAGGGATAGCGAGAAAGAGAAGCTGAAATAACAGATTTTTCTGAAGGTGCTGGAAGCTTGTATCTTGCACAGCAGCTCATGTATATTTACTTAACTAGGGAGAACGCCGGTCCCCAAAGATTAATAAGTTCCCATGATACACCACAGCGACATATCTCTAGGTGCGGGTAGACGTGGAAGGGAAACCTAATACAAACAGTGAGAAAAATATCCCTGAAAAGCGGGGGGTAGGACGGCGCAGGGGCTTACTAGCTAAAGGCAAAGTGATGATAAGTATACATTATGTTAAGTGGAGAATACGTCTGGCGTCTCTTTCTGTTTGGCTTCCATTTACCCAAATAATCTCACCCATTCATTCTCCCCCCCCCCCCCCCCCCCCAAACTCCAGCCCTAGGGCCCCCAGATAGCTATTAATTATGACATCTCATGGTTGCAAGGAGCCCCACTTGGGGAGTTGACCCAGGCCTGCTCCTCAACATCCAACAGCTGCCACTCTTCACTACGGAGGCAGCCGCTTCGCGTGGCAGCTTCCAGGAGGGCAATTACACAGCCCGGATGAGATGAGGCGGCTGAATGTTTGGGACTTGAGCGCTCAGACCGCCATTAACACTATAAGCTATTACATTCCCTCTTCGTTTTTGCTCTCTCACTCTCCCACCCTCCCTCCCTCCTCTCGCTCGCTCGCTCGCTGCTGTATATTGATGAAGTGGTAATGGGACCTCTAGTTAGATATTCCTCCTGTAAAAACATTGTCTTGTTTCTAGTCTCCCTCAGGGGTCAATGTATTCTCCCAGAGTTGCTGGGAATCATTTCTGCACTATTAATGATGCAATTCCAATGCAATTCAGATCTACTGACGACGCCGCACAATGGGCTTTGGGGGGAGTTGATAGATGATGCTGCGTGTTATCCTGCAGCTCCGCAACAAAGCGGCGCCTTCTCCACCTCGCTGCGAGCCGGCCGTCACTCCCATTTCCACCCACGGTTAGCCTGCGCGGCCCTCTCGCGCCGCTTAGTTCGCTGCAGTACATCCTTAAAAACAAGGACAGAGAAGTCTCCATTCTCCTCGCTTCACCTCACCAGCGGGGTCCTCTAGAGAAGAACATGTCCGTGCCTAATGATGGCCACATTAATTATAGGCTTATCAACCCCGGCAAAAATTCAATGGGGCTATTTATAGAGGCCTAAAATAGCGGAGGGTGAGGGTGCTGCGCTCTGGGGTGGCCGGCAACAGTCGACTCTGCTCTCATCTCAGTCCATAGCCTGTCCTCAGAGCCAGAGGTGGCGGGGTAATACCCGTGTTTCTTTTACTATGCAGTTAAAACAACTAGCAAACATCTGTCTATCAGGACCTGTCATGGCAAGCGCTTTTATATAAAGTACGGCGGGGCGAAGGGGCCCCCACCAAGCGCGCTGACATTGATGAGGTCTGGCAGCTTCCATTAAATCACTCTTTCCTGTAAAGTGCCAGGCATCAAAGCAACCGGCCGAGGATTTTTCACTCAATCAGGTAACACACAAGGCTTTCTCCCCCCCTCCTCCTCGTCCTCTTAGGGGCCTGAGCCTTCTGGTCAATAACTCCTATCAGTTCAATTTCATGCACAGTTAGCCGTGTTGGGGTGCTAGGGCACTGCTCGCGTTGGGGTTGCATATGTTGTTGTTGCTGTTGTTGTTGTTTTTTTTTAGGTTTTTTTTTTTCTTCCCTGGGAGGTTTGATAAGTGGGGTGGGGACCTGGAGTGGAGTGATGTGTTGCTGTGCGAGAGAGTGGAGGCTAGCCAGGGCTAGCAAGGTTGTTTTAACTCTGCTCACCACTGTGGCTCCCTGCCAAGCCATTAACAGTCTCTGTGCTCTGCTTCAGTGACACAGCTAAAAGAATAGAGAGAGAGAGAGAGCTGTAAATGATCAACACGATAATGAGCTGATTATCAGTCAAAGGCATGGATAAGCTCTCTCCCCAGTAATTTCCTTTCAGATCAGTCAACCACATTCTCCTCTCTGCAATCAACACTCAAAGAGAAAGCATAGCATGTAGCCCGATGGGAATCCAACCAAATATAATCTTCAAAAACTTGATCCTCATTGCCTGCTGATCATTGCCTGGCTCATCCCTCGCTGACACACCGACACACTGGGGAGGCATATATATCATCGCTGAAGTCTGCTCTTATGATCGTTTCACAGTTGCCATGCACCTTTAGGCTCCGGCTGCAGGACAGTATCAAGGCGACTGATGCTCTAATGATCATGTCTACATGTTATTAGCCATGTTTTAAATCTGACAACAAACTCTGGAGGGGGATGCTCCAGGACAGTGAATGGGAAATAAATAGTCTGGGTCTACAAGACACTGGCACACTACCCCACAGGAGTGACGCTAGACAACACAAGCGCCACGGCAAATACCCGATAGCTTCTGTGTCCGCGTACACATGTGTGTGTGTGTGTCACAGACAGGGTGGCGGGCGGCGGGGTGACAGCTCCCAGGAGCAGACCTCCGATGATAAGCATCAAACCGGATGACGCGTCGACACACTCCATAGGTTCTGATGTTAAACACGACAAGAATGTCCCCGACAGTATCTCAGCACCCTCTTCACAGAGCTATCAAAGGGCAAGTTCAGCGAGCGCACGAAATAACCCCCGCCCACCCCCCACCCCCCCCCGCACCCCCCCGCCTTCCCAACACATCTCGCTGCAGCATCTTCGCGCTGCATAGGAATAAGGGATGTGTCGCTGTCTCCAGGCGCCAAGTTTATCTAAAAAGGAAACACCTGATTTTTTTTTTTTTTTTTTTGCGCTCCCTTTTCATTCCTTGCCTCCCTTGTTAAACACACAACCTTGATTTGGTTTCTGTTGCCCGGGAGGGGTGAATTATTTACAGGATAAACAAGGTGATGTTGTCTCAGTCAGTCAGAGCCAAACTCCCCTATCGCCACAATAGAGGCAGACGGTTTTACCTGGCAGGCATGAGGGGCTGAGCTCCGATACGGAACTAGGAAGCCGCTTCACAATGGCAGGCCTAACAGTGATACCTATCGGGGGGGTCGGGGTGGGGCTGGGGAGAGAAAATGCCTCAACACCAGATTCATGGGCTGGGAGTCCCAGACAGCAGGGCTTTCCTATTTATTTGCAGAGACAATAGGGACTATAAAAACACATGAGCTGATTTACTCTGTGTGTGTGTGTGTGTGTGTGTGTGTGTGTGTGTGTGTGTGTCTGGAGTGGGGGGGGGGGGGGGGGTGTTATTAAGTGATCATAAAGTGGCATTTGTGTTTGCGGGGGTTGTTGCCATACAAGGCTCAGGCAGAGAGATGATGAGGGACCTTTGCAGCTAAAGCCTCTAATCCTATCTGTGGTACGTGGGCTCCAGCTGGTGGGAGTGCAGCTGCGCTCGCGCCCCACTGTCGGCCCCGCCGTCCCGTGCACAGGTGAATCGGTTTCGCCCACCTTCCCCCAACTCCCTGGCACGGTGGATTTGCACGGTGCTTTGATCTTGCGGAGGTGGCAGCGCCCCCCCTGGATACGGTGACAGCGCGGGTGAGCCGTGTTACGGAGGAGATTTTTTTGAACATACGCCAAATGACAGCCCCGGTTGAGGGCTTAGCACAGGTCAGGCCCGGCTAAATTCAATGTGGCAGCGCGGAAAATTCACTTCAAAACATTAGCTGCTGCGAGGAAGTGGGCTCTAATGAGTGGCTGACTGCATCGTGGGAGATAATTTACTATCTGCAAAATGATAATCAAGATCTTTCTGACTGTCCAGGCAAAACGCATCCATTCCAGACACTATTATCCTAATCTGCCTGTATTCCCATTGCTGCTGTTGACTCACAAACACACTCCTATATTACTTAACAAAGATTTGATCATATGTAGGTCTCTGAACATAAGCAGCTTAAACTCTACAGCATGACCGCCATAAATTCTGACAATGGTGTTCACGGTGCATTATTTGAGCCAGATGCTTGTGTTTTCGAGGAAAGCTCGACTGACAACACCAGCAGACATCTCACCTTCTTCAGAAACAAGCAGACAAAACAACTGCGCTCCCAGACTGCTCCCTGACCCCGTCGGCACGTTCGCTGTGCACCGATTCACATTTAACACACTGCTTTACTTGACGGGGCCACAATGGGCGGATATGATTTGGCCCTTGGCAAAGATCGAAACTAACATTCCCAATGTCTTCACGCACTGTAGCGAGATCCCACTTATCATATTACTCATGCCTTTGTGTCCTTTTCTGCAGGCAAAGAGGTTTCTCTTCATGTTACCAGTTGGAAATATCAGCGATGAGCTTCTCCGCTTACTAAGCCTGCTGGTGTAAAGGCAGTTTGTGTGCAGATTCTGTGGCCGGCTGGCTGCACAGGTAAGCAGAAAATAGCTCTTAACTCCGGCCTGACCTTGAGAAGGATGCCATTCAATCAGTGAGCTCGCCGCAGTAAAGGCCCTATCATTGCACTAATAGACTGAATCTTCCTCTCTGCCCGGATCATGGACAATGCATGGATGGCTTCCTCCTGCTTGGCAAGTTAAAGGGGCAATTTATTCAATAAATTAAACCCAGAAAATAAGCCATGATGAAAGAACTACTGCTGCTGCTATTGGGTGGGTATAGATTGAACTTGTATAACAGTCTGCGCACCTAATTTAATTTTCAGTTTATAGACATAACGGAATTGGATGAAGGCAATTGACAAAACACAGTTAAAATGCAAGACTGCACAGACTGTGCTCATGTTCTCATTGCCGAGAACGAACATCAGAGGTGGAGAGAGTGTGCGGCGCACTCCTTATCTACACCCCATCATCCAGCTGGAAGCAGACGGAGTCAACGTAATAAGAAGAAGATTTAAGAACAGTTGCTCGCTTTGAACTTTGAGGTTGCGCTATCAAATTCCACCTTATCAACTGGCAGCTTAAACAAGTTGTGTTATTTTTCTGACGGCTTACAGAGAGGGAGAGAACAAGCCGGAACAGTCATAACTACTGGCTGCTGCAGTGCATCGTGACAAACAACAGTGAAAAACTTGGGATTTATGGCTCTGATAACCTTCCAGATTCCTTCAGCTGGTGCCGTACGCCAGGCAACTCCGACAGAGTTATGCATCATTAATCCCCATGAACACAGCCAGTGATAAATAATGCTTTGCGTCCCTATGAAAAATAAGGCAGTTATTACCAAACCATAAAGAATGGTATTCGTATCATCACTTCAAGCAGATAATAACGTGAGGATACAATGTTTCAAGGATTAAATAGCACACTCACAAGATGGAGAGAGACTGACAGTGAGCAGTATATTTCTGCCCTCGTCAATGTGCTATTCGAGAAGGAACTCATAATAAATAACAGCACTTGAGCTGAGCAAATAAAAGTTGTTTATATCTACACCATACCGCTGGCCATACAGAGCAGACACTCAGGCTATCAAATAGCGTTTAATACATAATAAACCAAGGTAAATAATGACTTAGTTCTATCTTTGCATTCATGAATAGACTAATAGCAAATACGAGAGCTGCTCAGTCATTACACAACACAAATGAAGTGCGCCTTCTGACCTGTTGCTCAACATCTCCCACAAAGAGCAGCTTATTTCACCGAGTATTATCACTTGATAATTTCTCAAGGCTGGGACTTGAATCCGGTCCAATAGACATAGTAATGCTATATCCCCTACAGGTGTAAATTCCTGGCGGTTAAGCAGGGCGAAGGAGAGCTAGGAGGAACTCCGTTTGATACGGAGATGTTTCCAGGACCAGATGCTCTGGGGCCCTCTCTTGTGAGAAGCTGGGCAAAGATCACTTGCGTTCCTATTGAGAGTTGGAACATAAATTCAAGCTCCCCTATAAATCAAATATAAATTTTCAGCCCCCCTCACTTTCCCGGGGATTGCTATAATAACAATGTCACTTGAGTCTGCCTGGTTACCATTAGGGCTCTGGATTCCATCCATGCTAATGATTTGGTACTGTATCCTGTGTGTTTTATAAACCCAAAAGAAAAAAGGGGGAAATATTACTGGCCTATTTAACGCTTTGCAGGTTAAGAGAAATACTAAGGTCTGTGGCAGATGCACTTCATATATCAAAACATCTCTCAAAATGGATTCTCCTTGCCAGATATAACACCCTGTGTGCCAATAATGTTAATACGCTGAAACTCTGCGGCTGTGCCTTTCACATTTCTAGACAGCTAGGTTGCTGAGCCAGAAAAGAGGACAATGCACTCCAGTTAAATCTATCTTGAGTGAAAAATGTGAATTCTATTTAGATATTGTTCTGTGTGCCAACAAGCCCTTCCCTCTGCCAAAAACCTGAATTCGATCCCATTCAGTCCATTTTCTCCTTGAAATCACAGTCCCATAATAATCGTTAAAAAAAATGAGCTCGGGCCAAGGCTGATTCACCTAACTCTCAGCCCACATTGAATATTTACTGGAATACTCAGATATCACTGTCTGAAGGGTTTTCATAACCCAAATATATACAGTGTAGTATCTGAATCCAATTCATATATTTGTTTCACACAGTGTAAACACACATTTTAATTCCTGTGAAACCAAAAACCCCAAAGTGGAGCACAGGGAGCCGATTCTGGTCACAGGGGCTGTTTAGAGAGAGGCATTCTGGGTGAAGCCCGCTTTACTTTTAAAAAGGAAAAAGCAAACCAATTTCAGTGCAGCATCCGCGCCCCTCTGCCCTGTTGGCTTTGGCTAAGCAGATTCAATGAGTTTTCAGTCAACACTACGGGGCTCTGTGCCTATAGGAATCTGCACTGACAGAAGGCTTTTAGAGAAGAACCAAGGTCATCGCTACAATAACACAGCGCAGATATCTTCTCAGTGCCAGGGGGAAGTGGTGTGTCTCGCTCACACCCTTGAAATCAAAACCAACGGGTGCAGTCGGATACCAAGTTCAATAAACTTAACTCCACTTTGTACCCTCTGCAGCAAGACAAAGTAAGCAGGAGGCCGACAAGTTTTGTGTGCCCCTACAATATTATATAGTATAAACCAACAAAAATCAGGTCGATCCCCTCCGTCATCGCAGCATCAATCAATTCTCAAAACTAATGGCTGTGGCATCCGATATAGGCAGCATTAATAAGAGTGTTAGTGTGATAATGTCACAGGAATATGCCAGGTATGCTAGCTTCTTTCAGCAAAGGGAAATGTATACAGTAGGTCACACAGCTGCCTTTATACAGCAGGTATTTGGAGGACAGAAAGCAAGGTGCAGTTAAAATCCTCTTCTTTATGTGTGCCATAAAGTCACTCTGTGTGTGTGTGTGTGTGTGTATGTGTGTGTGCGCGCACGCAAGGAGAAGGGTTTGTTTAATTGTTAATGATGGGAAATCCCCACCAGGTTTCTTTAAAAGGTTGTCAGAGAAATCGCTAACAGCTGCCAGCCACAGGAATTCAGAAATGCCAAACCAGCACTTCGTGATTGGCATAAGGAAGTTACACCCACTTTGTAATAATATGTTTCTCTTTGGTGAGGTGCCAAATGGGTCGTTGCCAATGTAGACATGACAGACTGATCAGATCATTCTGTGCAAAAACATCAAGCCTAGAAAAGCTATAATTATTCGCCTGGGGTCGGGGTCAGGCCGCTCAAAAGACCATAAATGCAAATGAGATGTAACACAGATTTACAGAACAAATCTAATAATGGTGAATACACTCAATAAGTCATTTTGATGATTAAGGCTTAGGTATATTAATGATAGCAATTTACCATCATACATTTTTCTTAGGCAGTTCCTTACCTAGTAGGCTTTTCATAAAGTAATAATGGTGTGCATAAAATTATGGAAGAAATATTTAACTGTAATTATTAATGGGAATAATATATTACTAAGTGACATCAAATGATTAAATTGGTGGCTGAGGTCGGTACAGTTATGCAGCCCAATACTGTACTGCTGTATCTATGACGACTGTGGTATGGTGGAGAAATAAAGTCAAGCAAACAAAGGGCCAAAAACCTATCAGAAGAAATTAGCTCAACGGATTGGCTGTAGTCGTACATCTTACTCCACTCCACCACACCTGCTCAGGACCGTCTGCAATAACCCACTCTGTCTGCTCTGCAGGTGTATTCTACGTATTTACTCTAGCCCCATTTACCGCAAATGCATGCTATGTTTTATTCCCTCTGTAACCCCATTTCCTCCTCTCTCTCCTCTCATCCACATAACATCTTCAATCTTGGTCCCAATTCCAGCCTAGATGATTAATTTGCGTTCCATAAATCAATTTTGAAACCCAGGACTCCGACTTATGGATTTGCACAGGCTCCCCGTGGCGTGGGGTAATTGCTTAGATGCTCAATAGTCCGCCCTGTCACTGACTGGCCGTCTGCCTCAAAACACATGTGTCCTGTTGGACCTCGATGGTCAAGATAAAGCCGGTCAATCAAAGTAACATCTCTACAGATGCAAATGCAACAGAGGGGCTAGGTGGGGCGAAAAAAAACACAAAAAAAACAGGACACACACATACACCGTTCAAAGATGCATACGTGCGCATTGCTCAAAGACTCCCATCCAAACATCATATTTTTAGATTGAAAGGAAACCCAAATCTAAACAACAATTTAGTATTTTTCTTGTTTTGTCTTTTACATATTCTCCACCATCAACAGACTGTAAAATAGTAATAATTGTTCATATTAAAAGGTGCAATAAGTAAGATTTTTCTGTCCCATAGCACAAAAAAAACATAGTATATCTGTTGTTGCAATTCCTACTGGTCACAGATAGAGGTCAATAAAAGTCATAGATTACTTAATGCCCTTTTAATTACTTAACGATGCTAGCAGACAGACTGGTAGTATTACTAGTGAGTGTCCGGTGCCCCAGAAGTGCATGGATGACCCATGTGATCTATTGTGAGACAAGGACTGACATAATATTTTTCCCCATCCACTGCCACTTTAACAACAGCTTTCAGGAATAGAGATTTAATTTCTTATGTGTTACCCCCCTCCCCTCCATCCCTACCTGCCCCTCCCCTCTAACATTTCCCTTCTCTCTTCCTCCCCAGGAGACAAAGCAGGCAGACAGCTCTAATAAACAGCGGTGTGAAGGCTTACAGTGGCGGCGTATGCCGAGGCAACCAATGTGATCAATTATCGAGTGGCCGATTCTCTTTAATTAGAGGGTTTAAGTATTGAGTTAGCCTGGGTGGGAAGCTGAGAAGCAGCGTGTAAACCAACCTCATTACACTGCAGTGATTCACCTCCCAGGAGCTGTGATCCACGCAGTGTTTACACCATACATTTGTTTCTGTGGTAACATATCGAGTGGAGGAATGGCTCAGTGACAGACCCAGTTTTTTTCCCTCTTCTCCCCTACTCTCTCTATTTTCTTTCTTTCGCTCTCCCTCCCACTCGCTGCTGAAGAGGCTGTCACACTGGTTTGCCTTTTGTTGTGGAGAGTCTGGAGAGGTAGCACAATGTGTCCTAGTTAAAGCAGTGCCCCATCTGCCCAGCATAATTAGACAATTATGCTGGAAGGATCCGTCATTAATTCCTTTGTGGTGGGCAATTTCGCACCACAAAGAGGTCTCAGGTTTATTTTTTCTTTGCAGATCTCTGCTCATTCACCCCGGCCCCTGTTAACGTCATGAAGTATTGATGCTGTAGCAACTTGGGACAAGAAAATATTCTCCTGCCAATATTGACTGGTTTGTCCTGTCGTGGTGAAAGGCCAAGGGGAATATTGGCTGCTTTCTCGTGCTGAATGAAAACAACAAGCAAAGAAACAGCACTGTTATGAAAAACACTATGAAAATCAGACAACCATGGTTAATGCATTGGGCCAGGTATACTGCTCAAACATGCATAATGTGGAATGATCCCAGTGTTGTAGCCTGGGGTGCATTGACCAATCTGGGCAGGAAAACCTTGGCATCAGTATTAAAAAGACACTTTTAACCTGATGAAACGACACCAAATAACAGCTGAATGGGCGAGTCTGGAGTGGGCTGGTAAGAGACTTGCAAGCAATTTACTAAAACACACTATTTTTCACTCTGCTGATAGTTAGTTATAGGCAGTGCCACCATGGTGGATACAATTCACAATCTACTCTAAATAAAGCATGTACATCTCTTTCCAACTGTAGAAATAATGCTAAAAGGAGTCTCTTACAGATCAACAGAACTGTAGACCTATCTGCAGGAGCTCTGTACTGTAGCCTTCAACATTCAACTAATCAGTGCATAGGAACTGACAATGCACTGCATACAAGTTTGGCTATTACACACATAGGTTTATACAGGTGAAATCCCTCAATTTGTTTGTGTAATGCTGGGGAAAAATAAACCAAACATCCAATATCCATTTTTTCAAAAATCTTTTTAGATAGATGGAAAAAAAAGGCAAGTCAACATCCCGTAGTGGTTGTGACCAAAACAAGCAACATCAAAAAAGTGTTTGAAAAAAAAAAAAAAAAAAAGGACTGTATCCCACTAACTAGGCCAAAATACTTAATTGTATGGCACTGGCAGACAAAACTAGTGCCCAGCATCTTACCCAAGTTCCACCCCAGTCTTCTATTTGCTATGGAGCAACTTGCTGTTTGCTATGGAAACTTGCTATGGAGCGTACAATTGTAAACTCGCCATCTAACATATGTGTTGTCACATTGAGGGGCACTTGTTTCACAATTACACTGAACAGCTCAGCTAGACAGAGACATGTGGGAAGATATCTTACAGTGTAACTCAAATCTGATTAGAGCAGTGATCTAATCAGCCATGAATTCATCTGTGAAGACAGGCAGGCAAAGAGAAAATCACCGCGGAGAATTCTGTACAATTATCAAAAATCTCACAGCGGTACATTAAAATTCTAATTACGACATATTATCTTAATTGCTAAGGAGATGCAAATCAAAACAAGGTTAACGCTGCTCCCTTAACATGCAAGAGAACATGTGGTGGGAACCTCTTCAATATTCACTGAATCAGCTTGACTTGTTCGACATGAGAGGCTGTCATTTTGTAATGCTTCCCCCTCTTAGGGGTGATAATCCTAGCTGGGAGCACTAGCAGCAGTGGTGCAGACGTGCAACAATAACACAGAACAAACATCTAATTGCTGTGCATTCATTTCCTTTTATTCTATCAATCAAAGCTGATGACAACTCATCAGAGGCCAACTACTCTATGCAAACTCTTGCCCAGAAACGCTGCAAGAGAAACATCAGTGTCTAATGTGCAACAAATACGCTTCAAAACAAGAGTTCTAAAAAAATTGTAACTCCCATGGTACACAACAAATTGCTCGCCATAAATTGTATCTGACAGGTGCGCACTGTAACTCTGCAGACATAAGACAGCTGGATGACAGCAGGCACAAGGGGTAACGGTGACAGGAGAAGAACATGCCACTGAACATGGATTTATGAGTGGGTCCAGACTGAGGCGATCCATCAGTGGAGTCACACAGCATTGAACGCAGTCATGTTTAGGACACAGGATCGGCCGGACCTTTAGAGACACCATGGATGAAGGTTTAGAGGGATTCGAAAGGTGTCGATACTCAAAACATGTGGGATGTGTGAGGAAATGAGTAATTTGCTGCTTTTTAGCAGAGGAGAAATATGTTGCCACCCACAAAGGCGATTTTCAATCCAGTGCAGTCTCTTAATTGGAGTAGTTATGCTTTGATAGAGCGCTCCCATTTCTCCTGAGGTTCTCGCAGTAGGCTAATTACAGTATGTGGCAGCTTTAAACTAACTACAGCCATTTTAAAAGATCAGATTCCTGACAGAAAATAATAAACTAGAGTTACCCTATGTTTTCGCTAAAAGATATTGAAGTTTTTCTACAAGTTGGCTTTTGGATGGTGGTTACCCACACACTGTAAATTGAGTTTCTTTCTCTTTCTCGCTTTCTCACACACACACACACACACACACACACACACACACACACACACACACAGACACAGTCCTCCCCTTGCTGGACAGAAATGAATGGAGGCCCCAGGAGTTCCCTTTGGCCTGGCTCTTGCAGCCTATACCAGAGCCGACAGCTCTGATCACTCCTGAGAAAGCAAAAGCTGCTTGGGGATCGCTTTACAATTCTCAGGGGCTCGAATAACCTGATCTTGAACTGATCCTGTGCACTGATCCTTTGGTATTGGGTTAGGAACGTGTGAAGGGGCCTGTTGAATGAGCTAGTTGGATATCAACATCCTCACTTCGTGTTGCTCTAGCCCGGCAGATTGTTTGACTTGATTAGTCTTTGCCTAGTGCTAGACTCCCCAACGCCAAGCCCTCCAGACACTGGTATCAGCGTGTCAGAGGGAAAAGTGCTCTCCCAAGTCTCAAGGTGGAGCCCATTACCCTGAGTGAGAGCACTGTAAGTTAATAGGATTTGCTCCCGATCAAGAGACTGAGCTATTTCCTGAGGCTGTTACAGGCCGAAGCACAAAAATAAATGTTCCTTTATTCAACACTATTAAGCGTCCCCCCCCCCCCACCACCACCACCACCACCACCACCACCTCCCCTCCACCACCAACCACTCTGACCCCACCCCTCCTTTTCCCCTTGTTGGGATATCTGTTATTACTGCAGGAGGTTGTGCTCTCCCTCTCTTTTTTCAAGCAGCCAGTAAAAGTAAAAGGTTGGCACTTTTTGTCTAAAGGAGCCATTTGTTCAGGTGAAAATGAAACTTGCATGGTAAGCAGAGCCAGGCCCGCGGTTGGACAGGGGCAGAGGGGATTCCAGATTAATCATAAGGACTATATAGCATGAGGATAATCATTGAGGAGTAATTGCCAAGGGGCTTTATGTAATGTATTCTCCCCCTGAGGTAAAACCTTGTAGCTGTGAGGAAGGATAATAGAGTAAGAGGATCATATAAAAATGTTTGCTGCTCCAACCTTTAACTCAGAGCTTAACCCTGACCTCGGCTAGTAATTACAGAGTTAATTGCCAACTGATCTGAGGAGCAAGCTCCATCCAGCTCCACTGCAGATGTCAATTGAGCTTAAGGACCTCCCTCTGAGGTGCGATGGATCACTGACCGTCTTCTATAATGCAATTCAAAGAACGGACAATTATTAGGCCAGGCAGTGTTTGGCGTTACCTTTCATAGCAGACAGTCTTTCTTTGGTCTGCATGACAATTCACTATTCTGAGTTTCTCTCTCAAGAGAGAGGAAATAAAGCACATGAGACTATATAATAAGCCTCTCTGAGTGAAAAGCCATACACAGTTTGCCGTTGGAAGTCTTTGGATTTGTTTAAAACCTTAAGAGAGCATAGAGCTAGCTTGCATTTCACCACACATCTGAGCACAGCTCACTCAAGAAACCCGAATGTCTTCAGTGAGTCAAATAGTTAAGTTGAGCCAGTGCTGCCATAAACCCGGTGGGAGAGCTTGGAATAATCTAGGCGATGTTAATGATGCAATTTATATGTGAGGGGACCGGTGTTTGGCAGGCTCTTTCCGTCTGAGCGGGCTGCACAACCCAGCGAGCTCCCAGCACCCCCTGCTAGATGGAGGGGGTGGAGTAGGAGGAGGATGTCAGAGCCCATGTGAAAAGAGGGAGCGAGCGAAGCACTGATAAGAGCCATTACTATTAGTGTCTGTCTGTCACCTGCTGTGCGTCATCCAGCCTTCTCTCTCCATATGCCCCCTCCATCCCCATCGCTCCATCCCCATCCGTTTTCCTGAGGCACATCACTTCAAATTTGCACTCACCTACACATTTTCCATCCTGTCATAGATACTCAGTTGGGTTGAAAACTGAAGCAAGCTCCACTCTGAAAACCACTGTGAGCTTTGTTTCAAAACAGCTGTGAATTAGTGAAGCTGCAGATAACTGCCAGCATTTATTCAATAAATAAAATAGCTATAGATATCCTAACAATGTATGACTGAATTGAATTGGCACAAAGCGACACACTATCTAGAAATACTGTTTCCAAATGTTACACAGCAAAATATAGCTGTATATATATATAACTAGCTATATAACTTGGTATTTCTATTATTATGTTGCACAATATTAGAGCTTCTTAAACTTATGAACTTGGGAGAAATGAACAGTAATTGCAGGCTGTTCTGTATTTTCTTAAAATCTTTTTAACCAAAATATTTAAAGCTGTTTTTCTTAGTTGCTATGCAACACTTCAACCACAAGAGCGGGAGCATGCTGAGAATGTGCCAAATAAATACTACTGCCACAGTCATTCTGCAGAGGGAATATGAGGGGCACACGTTCAATAATCACAAGGAAATGTAGAACAGTTGTGTAAAATGCACAATCATCCTTTCATTCATCAGTTACTTGACCCATGTCAGCAGATAATTCTTTTCTTCATTGCCTGAACACCAACCATACAAGTCCCTGCACTTAACTGCAGAATAAAGCAACGTGGCAGGCGTACCAAGTGCCCTGTGTGAGATATCATTCCGTAATTTGACATGAGAATGCTGCCAGATATGTACACGACTGTCTGTTTCACAAGTCCTTTCAGATTTCACTCAGAACTAGCCCGGAGCCCGGGCAAGTGTACAACAGCCAAAACAAAAGCAAGCCGGCCAATGGTACAGCCTTTCTTCCTGAGCCTAGAACCAAGGACTTAAAGCAAGGACACGTTATGCAAGACATCACATTCAATTCCACTGCCAGCCTCTGAGGCCAGATGATACACATTGAGTGTGTCTGTCTCCCGAGCCCTCAATGTTAATCAACACTCTTTCCAATGCATACTTATGAGTTACAATCTACTCCCCACGTCTTCCCTTTGGCGGCTTAAATTAAGTCGCAAATTTGACGGCAAATTAACTTCAACAGGGATGGTAATATGTCACCTATACAACGATCTGTGCCATTTCTCGCCGGAGCAACACGAATCTCGTGCAACTGGGAGGAAAATGAAATCAAACAAAATTATTTTTATATGAAAGTCAAATTCGAGGAAACACAAGAAAGAAGGCGCCACTCTGCGGGGCCATCAGCTGTTAACAAATCCCTCTGATGACAAAGTCTTGCATAATCGCCGAGTCAACCTTTATCGTTGTGATCACAGAGACTGAGATTTAACGCACGCTGGTATTAGCTGTGACATACAGTCACAATATAGTTGCGATGGGAGGATCACTTGCTCAAAAAGGTGTGTGTACTGTATGTATGTATGCATGTGCGTGTGTGTGGGGTGGGGTGGGGTGGGGTGGGGGGGGGGGGTGGCGGGGGAGCGGGGGGGGGGGGGTGGAACCAACAGAGATCTCCCCACTTCATCATTGAGTAAATGGCAACGCAGACATGAGCTGCGACTTCACAGCTGCCTCATGGCGGGTGACATTGAAGCCCACGCATGAACACATCGCTCATCAAAGCGAATGAGGCGTTCTTTTCTTCCGCCGCTTGTGCAGGGGAAAACAATGGAGGCCTCCTCGAGTGCACGTTTGCACACCTGGAATGTCGAGGAGGAGTGGAGGTGGGAATGAAAAAAAAAAAAAAAAAATGCATTTGCTTCCGTGTATCTCGTACGCAGCTTAATAGACTGTGACCTTCCACTGCTTAGTAATGGGGAAGAATAGGCTAGACCTGGGCGCCATAAAACAGCTCAAAGCTGGTGCTAACGGCGGTGCCGCAATTAACCTGTCTTAAAACAAACAAGAGGCTCTGCTTTAACAACAGGCGTGTACTTGAGAGGCTTGATTTCTGTGGTGTGAAACTCAAAGGCTCACCAGGGTTCAGGTTTTAATCAGTCATTAGCATGCTCATTTCAGCACAGCTGCACTGAGATCTATACAACTACAAGCACTGCTCGCATACACACACTCAATACGATCAAAAAACAAAACAAAACAAAAAATTCAAAGCTGTTCTGGAGGTCCCAGAGGCTCAAGCATTGAAGGTCTCAAACGCCCTTCGAATCTCCTTACAGGCAAAGAATATTTGCCTAAACACGGATCATAAAGTGTGAAAAGAATGCAAGCAATAAACAGTAAACCAACAGTAAAAAATGTGAATGGCTTTTTTTAATGTGTAAGCACATCCTCCTGAAAGCTCGACCGCATAGTTTGAACACAAAAGCTCTACTCTTTTTCCTTAACTGTCCTCCTTTCTCTAAGTGGTACCAGACATAGGCATTTCTTCATTTAGTCCATTCAAATGGAGGCAAGTTGCTTTTCTTTATTTATTTAACAAAACGAGCTGTAAAGCCAAACATTAGGTCATGGAATATTTTCACCCCAAGAAATAAGTCAATGCCTACAATGAGACATCAAACCCAGTTTAAGTATCCCTACAAAATATGAGCTGGTGAGGACCGTTTCGAAGTCAAGTAGAGCTGTGGGATTTTTCTGTTTTTTAAATAGAACTTTCAACAGTACGGCGCACATGCGTTTCCAATTAAGAGCTCCGAGCTAACATCCAAGCCTGGGCCCCATTCACCCCTTCCACGATTGACAAAGTCTGAGGAAATGTTAAACAGGCATCATAACCATAACAGAGACGGGGAGATATTTCAAAAGCCTTTACATTCTAAACAATAATTAAGACATCATAGTGAATTGATGATGCAGACTCCAAACATCACACAAAACCTAAATAAAGAAAGGGAACATACTTAATCATAACTTTTTGTGGCAAGTTCACAGCTAGTGCACTTACACAGAGCAATTTGTCCCTTTAGTGAATGGGGGTGGGGGGGTACAAAGTACGCTTATAGCGCAAAGAAATGAAATATGTCAATGCTGTTGATTTGTGAGGATCATAATGAAAACGCACGGTTTACAAGAGGCATGCCATTTGCATTCACAGTATAATCTAGCTCCCTGGTAGCAGCAATAACTCCCTATGAGCCTGTCTATGCTCACAGACTTCAATCTCTGGGCCCTAAGGAGCTGTTGGGGGACTTTGATGTTCTGTCTAAATGAATTGACTGTGCTTCTTGATACAGCCCTCCAGTCAACTGACTCCCCCCACCAATTCTGTCACCTGTGATAAACACCATGCATGCCTGGCAGGATCACATGCCCGGAAAGACCACAATTTTTCCCCTCAACTGTGTAAATGACTGAAAAATATGATTGTTGTTTCCCACCTCACCCTATCTGTGCGGAGGCCTTTGATGTACGAGGCTGTGTGTGAGCATGCGACAGAGGGCTGGTGTTTGTTACCTTACAGCCCTGCTAGCTCCGGTAGGTGAGCCTTTATGCAGGATGCCCCTTCAGGGCATGGTGTTGTTGAAGCCCAGGCAGAGGCAACAACCTCCAACCCGCTTCTATCATTCCGTGTTTCTAAAGAATCAGAGCCGGAGAGCTCTGCATACAAGCTTGCAACTTCGCTGGCTTGATCCAAACAAGATCTAACGCTTATTGAGGTGCAGTGGTGCACAGCTAAGGAAGTACAAATGTGTTGACACGTCTACCGTGGGACTTCTAGTGTGTCACAATGTGTGCTTTGAATATGGATAAGTAGTGACTGGAGCCATAACACATGAGAATAAAAAAAAAAAAAAAAAAAAGTCCCGCTGCTAAAGATAGCACTGAGTACAACCAATTGACGACTGCAACAAATGATCTCGATCAAAGAGCGGGGCAGAGACAGTAGTTAGAGGAAAACAATACTTATCCATCTAAGCTTCGGTTTGGTCAATTCTCATTTTACCAAATCCAATTACCATTGATTCTGCATCTGCTTAAATCCGAGGTTTAGGTTTTCCTTGATGGTGCAGCAATCTAAACTCAGATGAAGCGGGAGTATTTAACCTATTACAGCCTCCAATGAAGCAGTTGGGTTTTGGAGAAAGGAGTGCTCTACTGGCAAGGCATTGATCCTCCCACACCCTGGGTTTTCCCAGCGTGCGCAGCGATTCCTGTGCAAAGCCTCTGAACACTTCTCTCTTCCAGCGGCGATGGTGCTCCTGAGCAAACCTGCCCTGGATCGAGCATCTCATTTAGTCACTAGGCCCTTTGATGTGGATTCAGTGCTGCAGTGCATATCATTCGTGTTTGAAGGTTCAGCTTCCACAATACAGCTGGGTTTGAAGTTTCACATATTGCAGGTGCTACAATGTGATAATCTGGGAGCCAGTTATGCATTATACATTTTTCTTAAAAGAACACCATAACCTGAAAGTGAAATGTGGAAAAGCCAGTGCTTCAAGGTATATATTGACAGAAAATGTTTCTGAGACTTCTGGGTGTGGGACGAAAACACTCTTGTTATCTTGAGTATTTCAGAATCAGCTCGACATCTTCTCTCTGAAGGGGGTAAATAACCAAATAAACAGAGTAGAATACCGTTTGACTTGGGTCCGCCATGCCATTATGAGACCAATTTAGTTGAGTGAATGCTTCTCAAAGGCCACAGAGGACATGAGGGCTCTTTCTCCAGCGATGGCAGCGAACAACAAAAAAAAAAAAATCTCCTTCCCCATCTGATTTCACAAGGGAGTCGGTACATACCTTGGGGCATGTGCCTTCAATGTCTTCTTAAATAAAACATGAAAACTCCTTGTCAAGGTCTATGTCTTAACTGAAGAGGCAGACCGGACTGAATTTATGGCGTCGACTACTGCAGCGACAAGAGGGTGGAAATAATCTGCGTTGAAAAATTTGCGATCAGAAATTTCAAGGTTGTAATTGCCTCAAACCGACTCAAGTGGGTAGAGGGAGCCCACCCGTTTCCAAAATCCAACTGCATCAAGCACATATAGGATTTAACATTTTGGAAGGAGGGGGGGGGGGGGGGGGGTTGCTCAAAGAATAAAATCAAGTTGGCAGTTAATGTCTCTGAGTGAGTGAGGTTTATGCAAACGCCTCTGATCTTCATAATTAAAGAGTGTTTGCATGGAGGTGCACAGCTCTGCGTCTCTTTTAAAAGGATGTTTACTGTCTCCAAAGCATGGAGATGCTGGCAGCCTGAGGGCCTGCCTGCCTGCCTTCCTTTCCCTCTCCCTCTGTATCTCTCGTGCTAAACACACACACATATACACATAGACACACACACATGCACGCAAACACAAACACAAACTACACACTGCACTGACACATGCAAACAAAAACCCACACACAAGGAAATGGCTGCGTTTTCACAAACATCAGCCTGTCAATTAGCTTCTGCACTCATTTCTCCTTGGAAGAGAATTATTTTTCAGCTGGATGCTTTTTCTTTGTTTATTGTGAGCAGACCAAAGCCTTATCAGCAGCTAATCACTGCATGTCAAATTTACAGACTTATTGCAGTCAGTATAAAAAAGGATTCAGTGAATAATCTTCTTGAGTTTAGATTGCCATTTTAGATTTGGACAATCACCAATTTCTTTTAGATGCTCAAATCTGTCTAACAGCCAGGGAGAAGATCAGCGTTTGTTTGATATAATTTGTTATGACATGTTAATTGCATCTACTTGTAATTCTCCCTAATTGATGTTTGATATGTCTCAGGAAATTAGGCCAACTAGATAACATTGCAAATATTATGAATTCCCCCCCCCCCCCCTTTCTCTTTCCGTGGCAGGTCTGATGAATTTGCACTGCCTAAAACTGTAATATGTCAATGTGCCGTGCAGCTATGCTCTGTATTCCCAGGGCTGCCTAGCTGACAAATCTAAGGTTACAGGCATACTACTGTACATTCAAAACACATTCAGGCACACTTCAGAAGGCCAGAAAAGACTAACCTGGGCAATTTTCACTGAGTTCTGGGTGGAACCACCAGCATGGTATTCAACTTTGTTCTTCTTGACAATTTCTTGAAACCTGAAATACACGGAGGTACAATATGAGAGTTGTCAGGACAGACATCATTGAAGGTTAACCATATGCCACAGAGTTAGTAAACAGGAAATCCACATCCAGAGCTAATAATTGAAGCCCTAGCTGAGCCACCAGATACAACCACCTTGTAACATGGCCCAGCAACAATGAGTATATCTGCTCTCAACAGCTCGTCACATTAGAACATGCAAAGCAGCAAAGTGTGATTAAAGATTGCTGGGCAACACCACTTAGTCAATAAGAGGTCCATAGGGAGTGGCTGTAAAGGCACAGTGGAAGACCAGCTGTAAACACAGAATGGGAAAGTGTTATTTAAGGGACCTTCATAAGAGTGATGTCAACATTTTCAAAGAGACCTCCCAAAGAAAAAAAAAAAGGTTTGTTTTGGATCTTGCGTTTATGAAGAACAATAAATGAGATCATACTTAATTGGCATTTAATAAGATCTGCAGAATAGATTCAGTAATGTGTTAAGAGGAGGTCTTAAAAGGGGAAACTGGAGGTGACAAGTAGCTATAGTCTTTTCTTTCTCTAATTACCTTTCAATTTCAAAATTACCATTTATTATGAGTCAAGTCATCAGGCCTATTCTCAAACACTCCATGTTTTATTGCTTGTGAAGAAGTCAGCAGTGTATTAACTCTACAGTATAATAAACCTGAAAGAGGTGGGCTAAACATTTTTACCATGCTGCAACTGTGACATCCCAGGTGAAAGTTGTTTGTAGAAACTTGAAAAGATACAAAAAAAAAAAATAGCAAGGATAGGACACACTGGATTTTGTTAAATGGGATACTCCACCACAAAAGTTGCTGGGGTTTAAAAGAGGCACTTAAGGCCTAAATGTCAGCTTGATAAAAGCAAAAAAGGAACATTGTCTCCACATGGTTGTAGTTAGCCATACAGTATTAAAGCAAGATGAGCAGTGAAAGTCATTTATGAGAGAATTTGAACTGTTCCCTCAAATGCCATGCCTGCACTAAAGAAAAGACTCTTGCAATCACTTTGGTAGATAGGCATCTTTTATTTTCCATTTCATAGGTGATGTTTTCAGACGATTAAAAAACAGGCTTTACAGTTTGCCTTGTGTACAAAAACTCATAGCCAGGATAACTTGTTTAGGGAGCGACCACATCTGATTAAATGTTTGATGTCTGAACCATAATGCAAGATTTAGAATGACTGTAACAGACTAAACACAATAAGTCAAGAAAACAGAGACGGCGTTGGGGAACGGGGAGTAAACAATTGCTGAGTTTTCAAACATAAACCGCTGGAATACCCTTGGGTTTACAGTGTAATACTGTAGATACTTCTATCATTTTTGTATTTTTCCATCATGCTACCATCGCAAACTTCAATAGCTGTGGATATTCCATGCTTAGGCGTAACATGATGCAAAGCCTAAGCTATGCTGTGAGATAGAGTCTTTATCTGGGGAGCTGAGAACATGAATAATGTGTATTCTCCACATCGTTCACACAAACAGCCTCCCAGAGGGCTGGCTATATAAACGTGTCCACCCGGCTAAGGAAATTGACCTAACTGCAGTCAAGATTATGTGCCACATTAGGAGGTCCTTCGCATTTTTTTTCCAACAGTAAATTGAAAACTGTCCATTTGAAAGTGTATTTACATCAGGGAAAAAAAATTCCAATGACATGGTAAATGGTTCAAGGTACACCATAGCATTCCCACTGGTTTTATGTGTAATTCCACCTTAAATGAACTGAGTCAGAGGAGTTGTTCAGAAAATGCCCAAGCATAATCCCAAGGGGTGCTGGTTATGTAAAGTCCATACTACACACAGTGCCGATGCCTTTGCTTTTAAAAGGACAAAACAAAACATTTGCAGGGGTCAAAGGTTCCTAGTTTGGTTGAGTAGGCTTGAATGGCAGGGTTGAACCTGTAAATAGTCGTGTCCATTTTAACACTGGGGACTTATTTTCTGTGGCCTATATGTTTACTTCAGAAAGGGGTAATTTGTATGCAAAGTGCATCATGGCTTACCAACATATGTCAGCTAGAGGTGTTCAATACTTCAACACCACCTGGTTTAACTAGGCATGGCTGAATTTTGAAGAAGTGTGAAAGTAACCTTTACTGCTTCAAAGAAAGTCTGCATATCATGTCTCAAGGCAAGGGGTCTACCCAGGGCAGAATGTTCCTAATAAAGAAAAAAAACTTTCCATGCAAGTGGAAAATATGCTAACCGGGAAAAAAAATCCTTCCTGAGACACCTGTTATGACTCATTGACAAAGGAAGAATTTGAGCACTGTGGGTGTTTATAACATGAAGGCAGCCGAGGGACTCCAGAACCCATTTCAAATAGACACACAGCTTCTGAGGATTTCAGCTTTTTTTTTTTTCCTTCCTAGAAGTATTTGCTCCACCTTTCAGTGCAGACAGCATGGGGCCCTGCTCTTGGACGCCTCGAAAATCCCATCCGAAAAGGAGCAGCTGCCTCGAGACCTTTACACCCTCAAACATCATGTGATCCCATAGTAGTGACACCGTAAACGGCCCCCTTGGCCATTTAGGGAGAGAAAATCCCTTTCCATCTACTGCGGTCTAAGCTCACTATGTGAAGGGAGGGAGTGGAGAAAAAGAAATTGTTTTGAACAAAATGTCCTCTACCAGTAACCTACGCTTTTAAAACTGGCTGGTGTTGTTCAATGGAAGAGCAATTCCAACTATGCCATGCATTCCACTTATGTATGGACAGCCTCCGTTATGTAACGTGCTTTACAAGAGACTGCCCCTGACACTCCGTTTAAATGTCACTCTTAACTAGGGGCACTGTGTTATTTTTCAATTTCATACCTTCCAATTTGTGACTAATGGAGGCACTTATTTATTCAGATTAAATCAAATCAAATTTAATGGGGGAATTAGGCTACTGAATGCAATATTTGTATTCAGAGGATATTGAGAGTCATACTCCAAACGTAATACCTCTACATCTCTCCAGTTTAACACATTCAAATTGTCGGGGCAGATCACACAAGTCAGGAACATCTTGTTGTTTACATTCCTGGGGTAGGAGCCCCCACCGTCGTTTCCCATCAAGGGAAATATGAGAACTTCCAAAGTACTATGAGTGCTCTCTGCCCTGGGTGACTCATGAGTTCCTCTCTCACCCCCCCAAAAAAACTAGCAGAGTAGATTATTTACATGAGGCAATAATTCAAGATTTGCTCCTCTAAGTCTCTTACATGGAGGGCAAGGCGAGCCCATTTACCCAATCCCTCTTCATTCCCCTTTGATGTTAGCCTATCTCAATAAGACCGGATGAGTGCCCTAAAATCCCCATCGAGTGATTTCACAGGAAGAACAAGTCTCTGTTAATCAATGGCTAGATTGGATCTGGATCCTCGGGAGTGGTCCGCCTGAAAGTCCTCCCGAGTGTTTGAGTGCACACCGGGGTAATTCATCGCTAATGATCACCGCGGCACCCACTCTCCTCCTCGCCGTTCGTCCTTATTTAATTGCCTCGTTCACGTTTAAACAGCTTACAAATCACAAGGACAGGCAGGGAAACATGATCAAACGGCCCCTATCACTAATCAGGGGAGGGCAAGGGAAGGAGTGAGAGGACTGGGGCTTCTTCGCTGCTCTCCTAGGGGATTAGAGGGGGGGGGGTACAAGAACAGTAAATTATCTCTGCTTCAGCTACAGCAGGCAGGTACATTTGAACAGGCAGATCCATCTTTCTCTCCCTCTCTCTCACACACACACACACGCATACACACACACACACACACGAGTAGAAAGGGGCAATACGGCTAAAAGGCTTCAGTAATCCCAGTTTCAACAGAGGCATCTGGAGTGGAGACAGGTTCTACAATGATTAGATTCCCCAATCAGTGTGTGCATCCTACACCAGCCTTTCTTGGTAGTCTGGAGGCAGTACAAGGCCTGATGCACAGTAATTGTTTCCATAGGTCAGGCAGGGGGAAAAAAACAGCTTGGGGACGTGATGAAAGGGAGATGGAAAGGGTGAGGAATATTGTTGTTTTTCCCCCCAATTAAATTGTTTGTCAAACCCTTCACAAAGGGTTACGCAGTTTATCTGTTTAAAATCAATACGCTCGTCTCAGTGTGAAAGCTTGTCCCGACACAAGACAGGCCCATTAATTATTCTGTTCTGTGTGCTATCGCCGGGCTGCTCAAGGTTGAGCCTTATCTTTTCTTATTTCAAATCAATAATTATCTTCTCCCGCGCTCGCTCTCCCCCTCAGAAATAGATGTGCTTTTCATTCAATGCCTGTAGAGTGCCTCTCTGTGTAGCAACCGATGAGGAACGCAGAGTGAATAGGACATTCTTATCAGTAGAACATTAGGGCAGGATGGAATAGATGGCAAAGAATGAGGCGCATAAAAGTACTGAACACAAATGAGTGATGATTCAAACAGCGAGCGAGGCCTTGTTCCCGTCCTCTGACATGCTCTAATAGACTACAGTGAGGGATGAATGTTGATTTGCACAAAAGCATTACGATATCACCATCACCCAGGTATCTCAATCCATTTGGGTAAATCCCTTATTCAGTCCCAGTAGAGTAAACCGTCTCGAGTCCCTCGGTGCAAAAACGGCATGTCTCCAGCCACGACGAGCCTTTACACATTATAGACTGGATGAACAATTAACGAGTGCACAATTACATGGTCATAATGGGTGAATAATTGCATTAGAATGCAGAAACAACAAATGTGCATCCCTTTAATAATCGGCCGATCCAGCAGCCCATTTGCTGGCATTAACTGAGAACTGGTGTTGTACTTAATTAGGCTGCACTCAAGGATTAGGGGGGAAAATTTGGTCATGGAGGATGAGTTCATATTATTTCCTCTAAAATGTCGCAGGTTTTTGGCTTCACGCTGTAGAGGGTGGCGTTGTTTGTCACACTGTGTTGTGTGGATGTGGGAGAGAGAGTGTGAGAGTGTGCGAGTATATGAAAGAGAGAGAGAGAGAGAAAGAGAGAGGGACACAGACAGAGAGAGAGTGGGAAGAGAGAGTGTGTAAGCGAGGAGGGGGCTTCTGGTGTTCTCCTGAGGATTGAGATTTGAAGCCTGAGCACAAAGCCTTTGAGACATTCCCCTCATCTTGGAGGTTGATACCAGGATCTTGGTGATTCACAATGCTCCAAGTGAATAATTCCACCAACACCCCCTGCTGTGGGGACCATATGGCCCAGTGTGAACTTTAAACACACAGGGAGTGTTGCTGCTCACCAGTCAGGAGTCCCACTCCTACCCCCGCACAGGCTAGGTGTGGAGAAATGATCACCACAGATAGTATACTAACTAGCCTACATGTATGAGGGCTGCCATCAGTGGCTTTTCCTGTGTGGCTGGGGTTCAAAGATGACTAAAAATAGCCCTGAGCATGCTTTCTGAACACGCTGTATGTACCGGCTGAGACGCCCACATTTTAATTATAAAACACGTTCAAGGGAAGGGGGGGGGGGGGGGGGGGGGGGGGGAAGAGAGAGAGAGAAACCGCCCACATGCACAGAGATGTGGATTATGTTTGTTACACCCCCTTGACTTGTGATGTTTCCTTCTGGCACCACCTGCTGGCAGCTGCTGTCAACAAGAGGGAGGCATTTACAGCTCCGGCAACAAGCCTTAATTGTGATTGCATCAGCCATCTCTCATGATGCAGCATGAATGCTTTTAATACAGAGCAATCATCCTGAATCGCAGCACGCCAGCCTACTTCCATCAAAAACGACAGCGGAACAAGATATGGGCCTAATCCCGCTAGAGATGTATTTATTTTTATTATTATTTGAGAAGTAGTGTATTTTTCTGTTTCATAATTCACAAGGTCTATTCGCATTTCTTACAGCTGAGTACAGCCCTGTTGAGCGCGTCAGATTTATGCAAGTGCCCTAAATTGTCGGATTCATGCATATCAATAAAACATCAAGAGCAGTGGTTGGCGGCTGAACATGTTTCTGATGTCTCAATTACCAGCTGAGTGCCATTAATCTCTGCTCTTTCTCTTTGGCTCAGAGGTCGGCTGATGGATGTGGGCCCGTGACCTTTGCCCTCAGCGGCAGGGGAGCCGGATGTACTGACCCCAGAGGGCCAGCAGAGGTGAGTTTAAGTACTGTAGTACAGCACTCAGCCTCAGCAACAGACAAGGGGGCTGGGAAGTAGGAAGAAGAGAGAGGGGGGGGGCTGTAATGTGTCTACACACTCAGTCAAGCGTGAGTGCATCCAGTGAAGTGGCACCATGGAAGGCACATGCAGCCTTGCATGCACACTTGCATGTGAGCACACACACGCACACACACACACACACATAGACACACAAACAAGCCTGTTTCTCCTCCCAACACACCAGGATAGCTCCGCTGGGGGTTTCTAGCACTCACGATTCGCTTCGTTATATTAAAAAAAAAAAAAGACAGAGGGGTAGAGCGAAGGGAGTCAAGTGTGTTTACAGAGCAGAATCTATCACACACACAGACCCAGGAGCCAGAGTGTTTAGCATGTACTCAGCGAGAGGGGCCTTTGTTGTTTTCCTCCCAGTAAGCAGATTGAACTGCACGGCAGCAGCAGGGGTGTGTAAGATGTACACAGACAGCGGGGTGTGTGAGCGGAGAGGCACCTCCACTGATCTCCCGTGTCGTGTGATGATGTGTGTGTGATGTGTGTCTCAATCCAGCACTGATCCCCCTGAGTCAGCCCCGTCAGTGATATGAGCCTCCCACCCTCTCTCTCTCTCTCCCACTCTCTCTCTCTCTGTCTTTCTCTCTCTCTCCTTTCCCATCCGGAATGCTAATAACAGCCAGCCACTAACACTGCAGCCCTGAATTATTCATGCAGCAGTGGGTCACACGGCATAATGAGGAGTTTACTCTCATTCTGGATGCGATTGTGACGCCGCTAATCTGCATTTAGCACAGAGAAAGAGAGAAAAAGAGAGGGGGGGGACAGAGGGGGGGCGAGGAGGGGGGATGAGCACTGATGAACTTAATTGCTGTGAGCAAACAACCTCTGAAAAGAGTCACGCCATCATCCCGAGATGAGAAAGTAAACAATTAATTATCATTGGACAGAGGGAGTCATAAAACAAATGTTTGAACAGGCCTAATATTCAAGAGCCTGCTGCTTTTTTTTTTTTTTTGAACTTTTTTCCCCCTCGACAGCCCCTTGGAGGTGGCAATACACTGTAACAATGATTCACTCATCTGACACACTAATAATCATTAGGCCTAATATGATATGGTTAACTAGCCCAAGAGGGTCTGAGTGGATGATATAATATGAAGTGCGGTGTGACTCTAAACAACCTGTAATGCCTAGTTATCCTGAAATGAAACGTGCATTTGCCCACATTATAATCTCCTGCAGAAAGAGGCGTGTTTTCATTATGTTGACATGTTTCTTATGGAGACTCATGGGGAAAAAACAGCAGGCTTTTGTTGCCCCCTGCTGGACATAACCAGTACACAACCTATTCTTCTGTAATTCAAGAAAATAGATAATAGTAATGGTAAAATATCCACCAACCTACTAACTAAATACCTGCTAAACGGCAATAAACATCTTATTGGTCTATATTCAAATTACAGTAATAAAACGAAAAAGCGAATAAAATGAGATGACAATGCATCTGTGAATAATAATAAACCTGACTATTCCAGTCTCAGACTAAACCAGACTCAGATTCTATCTGTCTAATAAAGACAATGTTTAGTGAGGACAATATTAAGCACAAAACCATTTATGTCAAAACAAGGCAAATTTATTCAGGAAATAACCTACCCTGCAACAAAGTTATATTTTAAGCCACATGATGGCAGCATTGACTGTAAGGCAAACAACCATATAACCAACTTGTATATTCAGTATTCAATCTCAACCAAGAACCAGTTGTTCAACTCACACTGGTGCATAAGGAAGACCTACAGTATTAGATCAATATTGGTCTGTGAAACACAGCAATTTAGTGTAATGTAGGGAGGAAGTTGTAGGCAGTGCTTAGGTTAAGTTGGTTTCGTATACCCCATTTTCAAAAGGCTCCAACTTCCTCAGACAAACCAGCATCTACTTGAAGCCATCTTTTATCTGCATCTCACTAACCACTGCGACAATATTGTCTCAGTAAGACTGATAGTATGATATCAGCATTTGCTGCAACATCATTCACATGCCACCATGTTGTAGTCACTGTATGAATATGAGAAACAGTGCCGCAAGCAAGACAGCCTTGAGAAAACGCTGCCTTATATGGAGGATAGAGTAATAAGGTCAAGGGTATGTGAGTCTAGCAGTCAGATGTATTATGTGCACTGTGGCTGAGATTGAACTGCATGATTTATGCATTTACTTGAGATGTTACCACCTCTCTTTTCAGCAAACTAGGTCCTACAATAGCTTTCACAGTAAAAACAAACAGTAAGGTAATGGGTCTTGAATTACATGTAGTAATTAACCTTAACTTGAAACCCAGTTGAAACTCAGTGAAAAGGCACTAAAAGACTAAGTTGTAGGCTTACTCAGGAAAATATATGGTAAGTCCCTAGCCAGGACTTACAGGGAAGTTGATGGTTTCTACTGTACACTAGGCAATTTCTCAGCCCACAACAGGATTATATGGGCTCTGCAGTGACCAGATAATTGAATTCAGACATGGCCACAGTGCACTGCATCCAATGATATCCGTCCCACTAGGGCGATGGGAAAAAAATGAATAGCGCTACACTCTGTAGATTCAGAAGCACAACAGGGTTACTGACTACACTTCTAAGCCTGTTGTGGCCTTTTTAGTTATGATGTTATTTATCACAACGCTTCAGCCAAGTTCTTCAGCCTTGGATCAATAACCTTGTGAATGAGTGACTTTGCACTTGATGGTCTGCGAAAACGTTTGGGTTTCACCAACATCATCAATGGAACAACAATGGCTCATATAAAAGCTGTAGCACCTCAAGCTCAATGCGCTATTATTAATAACTACGACTGCCATACTTTCAATAGTGCACAATGCATTAAAACGAGTCAATTCTGCTTGTACTAAACTATGACAAAGCATGCCACGAGATGCCATATTAGCATGTAGATTGAGATATAAAGTGACAGACATTACGGTTAGGTGTGTGTATGGGGGGGCAGTGGAGGGGACGTGCACTGAAATGCATAGTGCTGGGAATTAAGCAGCAAAGCCCCGTGTTAATCCTGCCCTGACCTTGTACAGTATGTGGCGGGAACGGTGTCTGTGGGGCCAAAGATAACACCGCTGCCTTTGTGGTGGAGGAGAACAACATTGCTGATGATGCTGCTTTGCGCCGCTGCTGCCCGCCCAAGGTCACGTGTGTCCCTTTGTCATGTAACAAGACCTGACGAGGTAGCCTGTTGTATGTTACAGATGATCTGGAGTACCGATGTGTCATTGTTCATTCATTACTGCTTTATAATTTATAGTGCTTATAACGTAAAAAAGTTAAATCCACCCTAAACCGCAATTCATATTACTTCTCAAACCTGAGATTGTTCAATCAGCATGTGCTGTACTGAACATCAGTAAGCCAACACCAGGGCAAGGCTCTAATATGTAATGTTATCAAGACATGAACCTGCTCTGCTGATAGTGAATACCCATCTAATAGAAATTCACCAAACAACAGTTTTCTGAGTGCAAAGTACACAGGCTTCATTGTCAGGAATGCAGTGTTTCACAGTCAGCGTTTTGCATCTTATGTGGTTTGAACTTAATTACATTCCATGTTCAGATATGTGTTGTGTTAGTTGTGTGTGTGTGTGTGTGTGTGTGTGTGTGTGTGTGTGTCTGACTGTGTTTCCATGTGTCCATCCACTAGGATATCTGCAACCATTCATGTTAGAGCCATGAAACAAAAACCAGTGTGCTCAATGGGGCCATGGAGTAAAACTTACTCCATAACCTGACTGCCTGATCATATTTATTCATGTATTGTGTCTCTCTGGGAAACAAAGCTGATCCTTTTCAAAGAGATTTTACGCCCAGACTCTATTTTACAGCACCAAGTACCAGATGGAATAAGGATATGCCAGAATAACAAAATATTCAAATTGATGAATATTCAAATTGTTGGAGAGTCTTGTGGTTGACTTAAAACGTAAATTGCTCAGTTTGCCCAGAACAAAAAAAAACCTAAATGTTGCTGTATATGCAGTGCACAACTTTTCCAGTGCCTAGCTCCAGATACTCATGTCTTTTATAAATTAATTGTGTTTTGTTTGGAACACATCAGATAAGACAAACACTTGATTCTCACAAAATAGACTTTTGCACATCCCAAGTGTGGAACATGTGATTTGCTTATGAATGGCAAAAAACATATAGTCATTGAGTCTTCAAAGAAAATACAAACACCTCTCTCTCACCACCATCTAAGATACAGATGCACTTTAACCTCTGTACCAAAATTAACACTGACAAATTCCCTGAAAAGCCATCTGTATTTTATCAAATAGTGGCAGGAGGGTGGTATACAGTACAAGTCAAGAGTCAGTCAGTAATTGAGGCTTGTTTTTTGTTGTTGTTTTTTTAATTAGATCTTTCTGTTGTTTACATTTTAAATCTCCACATAATTTTTTCTCGATCAGAGTGCTATGTGTAGATCTCAAAAACAATCAAAACAAATTCAACTTCTAATTAAAAAAAGTAAATATCATAGACATGTTCAGGGCAATGCAACCGCGGTTTCGAGGAAGGCTATAATGTTACTGTAGCATCCGCTTGCAATGTGAAGCGGGTGGCTGCTGAAAAAAGAGTGTGCGTGCTCAGCAAAATGCTTCCTTGGATAAATAAGGTTAATAATAACAATAATACCAATGCAAAATATATTCTGTGTCTACCGCTTCCATGCAGCTAATAAAGCTATAGAGGTACTATTTAGCCAGAAGCAGTAGTGAATGGCTGTTCTTCGAGTTGATTCGAGCAGCGACAGATGCAGCATGGGAGACATGTGGGTGTGTCATGTTCTGAGCCTCCAATGCAGCTCCCCAGTTACTGAGAACTGATTTATGTCTTTGCTATTTTGAGCACTGCTTACTGTGTCAAGATGCTAGTAGTGGGGTATGAATGACTGGTGGATCCCTTATTTGGTCCCACACAATTTTAACACTTAGCCCGAGACTGCTAAAGCATGTAGTGTGCTAGTGATGTTTTTACTCACAAGGCTTTGTGTTGTTCTTCAGCGAGGATCTGGTCATTGGGCTTCAGGCCATACCTTTTAGGGAAAAAAATGAACCTTTGTGAGACATTGGGTATTTTGTTGGTCAGACAGAACACAGAATTGTGATGATACTAGTGAGACAAGGGGCTGCGTTTAGAGCTGCTTAGACTTACTTGTCAAGGAAGTCCTTGTCCACAACAGCTGAAATGTCAAGCAAGGGATTGCCCATCCCAAAAAGCGTGTTTTCACTGTGGGGGAGACAAAAGCGCATTGTAGTATTCATTTCTTTCAGAGTCCAAACTCCCACTCTATTGTAGGAACAGGGGAGACAAATAAACCATTGTAATATATCACCTGTTACTGGATTTTTTTATTTTTTTATTATCACTGAAACTTTGAGATGTGGTGATACCCATGTTACCTGAGCTCCTCTCTATGGTCAACACGTGTGCAGCACATGAGAAACTAAGCACAGGCTACAGTGGAGGAGCAGGATTCTAGATTTAGGCTACACACATACAATAACTGTTCTGAACTCATTATTGAGCATATGATGAATTAATTTAAAAGAATTTGGGAGAGATTACTCTAGAACTTGCATTGAGTGTATTGTGCAGTGAAATTTAAGCTGCCAAAGAATGTGTGTCTCTTTTTCCCCCCATTAAATGGACATCAATCAAAGTATAAGCAAACCTTTCGGCACACTGTAAAGACCAAAATTATGCATTTTCATCCACTGAACAAAACCAGTGTACTATAATTCTCATGTACAAACATGTGTAGTTCATGTGTCACTCAACAGCTTTAAGACACGTGTCAGTGTATTTAAGATTATGCATTCAAGCATAAGCAAGGGGCTGACCCAAAAAAGTAGGAAAATGATATTCTGTTGATAGCTTTATCTAGTTAACTGCATTTTTCCCCACGATTCCTTTATCTGAAAACTTTCCTCAACAGCGTGGAATCATAGTGGTCAAAGTCTGCTCTTGACAACGGACTCAAGTCTTCTCTTCACTATCTATTAACCAACTTTCAAAAAAAGACAGGATTTTGAAGGCAGTCTATAGCTGGTTCAGAACACTGAAAGAAAGGAAGAGTCTGTTGTGCAAGAGCCTGGCTTTTAAATAATCTAAAACAGGATGGATGCACAATAAGATCCTGACTCAATTAAACCACCCCTGGACAAACTTAGAAAATCACGCTGAAGGTCTCACATCACAGGTTTTCTTAGAGGTGGTTATCTGCAAACAATCTTGCAGTGTCCATCCACCCAAAGGAAGACTGACAGTACTGACAGTAGATTTGGCAAACAACACTCATGTGTTGTTTGCCAGTCATGTATGACTGTTCCCTGAAAAAAAGTGTGGCACCATTAGAGGCTATTATCATTTTGATCTTACCTTGCAGTTGGCATACTGACAGAATACTGTGCTTCCTAGCCTGACGATTGAATGGTCAAGAACTTCCCCCTCTTAGCTAAAGCAACGTGCTTTTCAACTACAATTTCCTACGGAACTGTCGCTGCCCCTTAGTCGACACTGATTGGCTAGTGCAGGAAGTGGGTGGTCCTCAGTATTTTCTTGGCTGTGATTGGCTACACACCTTCCAACTATTTTAGGTCTTTAAATGCTGCGTTCCAGTCAAATGGGAAAGACGCTAGATTAGGTGGTAAAAACTACTGGAGTTTGGCGATGGACAGAGGGACCCAGTGACTTCCTGACTTCTGAACGCAACCAAAAAGGGAAATAAGTGCAGTTAACTGTAGGGAGTGATATACTCATTTCAAATAAAACGAACAAAATGTACAATTTTCATAGCATGCATTTTGTGTTTACAACTTTTAAACTGCAGTGGCAGGGAACAAATACTTGTTGATTTTTCGTTTGTGTTTAACACTGCAATGTTTGGTTAGCTGTAAAGCATAAACTCAAGTGTACCGCTCACCAAGTGCAGGTGTGTTAAGTGTGAAAAGGCTGAGAAGAATAATTATCACCAAGAGCAAACAAAATGTACAGAAAACTTCAACAGTGTCGTCTTAACTGCTTCAAACGAGTTCGACAGCGTGAACACTTCCAAGTCGTGACTATGAACCTGTAAGTCATAACGGTATTTTTTCCGGTGTAACTTGAACGCAGCAAAAGAGCACGTTCATTCAAAGTTATGCAAATACGTTCCAGCAGATTGTCGATGTAAACAAGGCGCTACCTTGTCCTGTCAGCACTTTAAAAACATTTAATTGTTAAGGGTTGCTAAAGACCAACATTATTGTAAATAAGAAAACTGACATTGTGTTAAAACACATGATAATGTTTTTATTGCAAGACCCCGGATACCATTCCAATGAGTATTTTTTTTAAATGTATTTATATTATTCATTCATTGTATTTATGCTAATTTTCCGTTATGTTTTCCAAGTTTACGTAACTTAACGTATTTTATGCAATTTCAATTAAGTGATATGCGGTGTTTTTATGTTCACAGCACCTGTAATTTTGAACAAGTGATCAATAAAAACATAGATAAATGTTAAAAAGCTTTCTACTCTCTAGAAAAATACCGTCCTGTCACGTTAACTGTCATTACTGATCTATAACTTCCTAATGTAGCTAAGGAGGATAAAGTTTGCCTTACGCCAGCCAATTTCCTTCATCACTTTACAGATTGAATGCAGAGGCTTGTCGCATGTTTTCACACAGACAACCCCATTTCCACGTAACGTTACTTAATTATAATAACCCATTATAAATATTAAGGATTATTAAGGATAATTACACGTGTAGATACCGATGACTCTTGTCTCTCAATCATGTGATGTACCCACCCTCTTCCGCTAGCTGTGATTAGCATCGTCATGGCAATAAGATATTGCTCGCTAACCCCCTACATTCACATGTTAATTGATGGTTTTGACTGAGCACTTCTGTTGGTGTAAGGTGCAAACTATTTAGCGCCTTGTCGCTATGCACCGTTTGCTGACAGCTGACAACAACGGTCGCGACGTTAGCATGTATTACTAGCTAGCTACAGTGCTAACTTGCACTGTACAGCATCGTGAATTTGATAACCCATAACCTGGCGTCTTACCTTAGCGCTATTTTCCTGACTGTCGACATGTTTTGTTTCTCAGCAGACATTTTTTCAGTCAGCGACGAGTCTGTTGACGCTGTGAAACCTGTGAAGCCACTGCTTACTGGGGGATAGTAGTAAGAGGCTGCAGCTTCCCTCCCCAGAGATGATGATGCTACAGACTGGACAACAGCATGCAACCCGGAGAGTAAAGCACTGATTTTGTTCCGTGAGGAGTAGAATTAGTTACTGTCTCGTGAGCGAGCTGGTGGATAATTGAGTCACATATTAAAAGGAGAAAGAGATATCGCGCGTTATCACGTTACTTTCGCTTTCAGGCGTTTTGCCACGATGTACTTCAACTTCATCAATGCATATGCTAAGCCCTACACTATACGCTGTGTCTGTGGTCCTGCATAGTGAGTTCATATTGACCTTATTTTACTTTATGGTATTTTTATTTCTTGTGGTATCACTATAATATTCCTATAGACTAATTTTGCTGTGATATTGGTATAGTATCCTACAATTTATTAGATGATTACTATCAAGAGTGTAGTGGAAAGTAAACCCACCTAGTGTATTCAACAAATCAATTTTGTGATATGTTGTGTAGATGTTACAAAACATTATCTTAACTGAAAACCATGTTTAATTACAACATATCTAGCAAAGAAAGTTTCTTTCACAAGGCAAGTCACCTGGATTCAATGGATTAGAAGAAAAACCTAACAGAAAAAATAGAGCAAACACACCTGGAAGTGCTATAAAATGCTTTATTACAAAATTGTGAACAATGCCTAAGCAGAACTTGGTTTAGCTCTATTTGAACCCAAATAAGTTTTGCATAATTTCCATATTTTGTTAAGCAAAATTTGTAAGGGTTTGCATAGAGCTTGATTTGACTCTTATTAGAACTGATGAAGCAGTTGTAACTTCATAGAAGAATCATGTACAACAAAAGTGTTTTGAACAAATCAATATTGGTGATTCCTTGTGCAGATGATACAAAACATCTGTAAATGAAAACAATATATATATTGCAAATAAAGTTTCTTTCACAAGGCACATCATCTGGGTATTAGATTCTTAGAAAAGACACATTCACACCAATGGTCTTCTTCAGACATTTCAAAACATCAACTAGTGTGGCCACAACCCGTGGCCAATTATGTTTAGTGTATCAAGACATGATGAGTTGAATGAGACAACACAAAATAAGGATTTCACCGGTTTCAGATGACATTGTGCTTCATCTCTTATGCCCAGGCCATTCCCTTGACTACCTAGGAGTGTGTGCAATTCATATTTCACAACAATGATTGTGCACAAGACAACATGAGACGTACAACTGTGCAGTGTTCAGAAAAACCAGATGGGCAAGACAAGTCCCTCTGAAGACGCATAAGGTTAGAAAGACTGCTGGTCTTGAGCCAATACGCCTCATATTGCAGCGTAAGCCTGTTTTTCTCTACATGTAATCTCAACAATGCAACATGTGAGTTGAATGTAAGTTTACAAGCAGTTTCCACCATCACCTCTAAGCAGGTAGAAGTTATTAATTAACTTGTCTAATGAACTAGCCCTTAAAACCCAACCATGTATTGCTGACCCAAGAAAGACAATCATAGTTTAAAAGATCGTGGCAGAAGAATGTCTTTGGCAGAATTCCTAATAATAGAAAACAAACAATGATACAATTGCATTACAAAATGTAAAATAAGGAACAGTGTTTTTTTTTTCACTTCTGATAATATAGCATAGTGTAAACAGACATAATACCATTGAATATATTTTGTGTGAGCTGAGCATAGGCTTATACTGTACTTGTAACAACTCCTCGTGAGTTTGTGTGCTTGTCCTAGCGAAGGTGAATGAATGCAAAAAATGACATAAAATAATCAGTACAAAGATATAAAAATGTCTTCTGAGAAAATCTTGCTATTCAAATTTAACTTATCATGGGCTGTGTCTAAAGGAGACCAAAAACAATCAACCTGACATTATAGGAAATCCAACCTCTAATCAAAATATATATATTCCTGGGATTTGTCAAAATAAGCTCTAAAACATATTTTTTACACACTTTAGAAAAAAAGAATTTCCCAGTAAGAATCTAACCCATAACTTGCACTGACTCCCCCTTTTGTACATTCTAGCAGAACAGCCACTGTTACAGACAGGGCATGGGACCAGTTGAGTAAAAGCATATCATCGGATTTCGCCCATGTTAGGGTTAGTGGGCACTGATATCATAGCTTGGAAAAAGCATATGTTTGTCCATTCAATCTCCTGCTCAAGCTTCAGTTCTCCTCCTGGCCAGCTGGACTGAAGCAGCATAAGGCAGAGGAGCATTGGCCTTTCTCTTACTGGTACCAGGGGGTCTTTCTGACCCAGTGGAGAGTGAAACCTGCATCTGTCCGGATCTTAATGGAAGCTGCCTCGGCCTCCCTGACCGTCTCCTTCACAGACTGCATCAGGTTCTGAGCGTTGTGAACCAACATCTCTGTAGCCTGGAAAGGAATAAATGAAAAAAGATCAAACAAGGTGAATTGGAATAATCCCAATCTGAGGCTATTTTAAGAAAGGGAAGGGAATCCTGTGATATGACACATCCATAACAATGATTGTGCTCACCTGCTCTGACTCTTCCTCACTAATGTTGGTACGACCCAACATGGTGGCCTTGACTGTGGACAGGATTTTGAGCTGTGTGCTGATGGTGGGAATGCGCTCACACACCTGAAACAAGGTCAGAAAGTATGGTGAGGTGACATTTTTACCAAAATGATATCCATCCTCTTTCCACAGTCAAAACCCATTGCCAAAGCTTTTGATAAAGGCTGCTTAACTAACCTGGAGCAGGTTGGTCCGGATACGCTTGTCAGTACACTGCTTGGCTACCTCCTTGGCCAGACGTGTGACTTCATCAGAAGCCTTAGCGATGTCCTTGGCACACTGGATGAGGGCACGCTTGTTCCCGCTGCCTCCGCGCACCAGGCGTGACATTTCAGCCATGAGCAAGGCCATTCTCTTGGCGGCACCGATGATGTCGTTACCCTATAAAAGCATGACAGGAACATAACAATCAATCTCAGGACATAGGGCGTCAAAGTAAAGGACCATTACATTTTAAATTTCTTAGTTGCCTAGGTTAGTATTTTCCATGTTCACTTACTTTGCTGGACCATTTGCGGGCCTCGTCGTGGAGCTGCCTGGCAGCCACCATCATGGGCTCGCTCACCATCTCGCCGGCCTTCTGCTCGGGGAACTCCTCATCCTTCTCCTCTGGGGGCGGGGGCCTGGGGGGAGGGACCTCACCCTCAGGAAGGGGAGGTTTGGGTGGCGCAGGCTCATCGTTAAGCTAGGGGGGACAAGTCAAAGTCGGTAGGTAGGTAGGTAGGTAGGTAACACTATAAATCCATGGGTTGGTGCAGAAAGTTTCGTTTTACTGCAGGATCTGAGGACTTACATGCAGCTGATCCAGTTCAGGAGGAGGTGGTGGGAAGTCTGGTTCCTGGGGCTGGAAGGCCTCCCTCACCTTTGCCACAGCACCAAGGATCTTGTATCCCGAGTCCAGAAAGCCCTTCTGAAGACCTGGCCATCACAAAAGAAACGCATCTTTAGTAATCAAGAGGTTCCACATTGCAGCGCAGACCAAGAGCAGTCTCTGCATATGAAACCGAATCTTAAAATTAGCGAGCAACATAAACATACTTGGATCATGGATATTTCCAGCCACGGCTTTAGCATCCATCACCATCGGAGAGATGGTCTGGCTCAGCTCATCAGATGCAGCCTTCACCACCTCCCTGAACTTGGGATCCTCAGAGTTCTCCACCTCTCGTTTGGCCACCAGGAGGATACGGTTGGCTCTGCGGGCAATGCTGGTGGCCCCGGCGACCAGCATCTGGGGCTGGTGGTTAGCCATGGCCACGCGACACTTCTCCAGGTCCTTCTTGATGGCCTCTTCTGAGGCATCCAGCAGGGACTTGGTATCGATGGCCTCATCCACCAAACCTAAACATCAATGCCAGGTTAATCTAAGGGAATTACACTGAGAAGTATGAGATGACGCTAATTTGCTGCCAGACAGTTACAGAATCTTTGCAACACCTCACCTGTCATTTTCTCCACATTGTCAATCCACTGGTTCTTCATGGTCTCAAAATGTTCATATGCAGCTTGGTTGCCAGGGTTTCTCAGCAGAATACGAGCAGCAGATACCACCTAAAAATATTCTAGCCATTAACTGTCAATCCACAGACAACTGGTAAACACTTGGCTAAACGAGAGAGAAATTACTCTATGACTTAAACATCTCAAAATGTTGATGCAGATTAGCAGACAAAGACAAACAGTCGGAAACAGATATAAACATAAAACTAACATACTTGTGGTGTTAAGTCCCTTGTTGACTTGACGGCAGCCTGGATTCCCTCCACTGTGCTCTTGTTGGCCGTTCCTACAGCAGCAGCCTTCTCTGCTGTGGCGCCAAGCTTATTGGCATGGTTTTCAAAGTTGCCAGCCCTCTCTTCAAAGACCTGCACATGATAAGTTACCAGCAATTATCCAAATGGATTGTTATTTATAATCTGATGCCCTGCCAATAAATATAACACCACTAAACGAACTTTGTTTATTCCAGTGAGATCACAGTGAGTAACAGTTAGGTGAGTGATGATGCGATGGATGAGGGATGATGTCACTGACCTCATCCCTGTTGGGGGCGTCGAGAGGGGCAGTGGCAGCCACTGCGAGTAACTTGATGGGAGTGGTGGTGTCACTGAAGATGTCAGACACCTCCTGAGTCATCGCCTCCTGCATCTTACCCTTCAGGTCCTGGGGGGGCGACATGCAGGTGTTACAACAAGTCAACAGACTCATGGTGGCTCATTGAGCTTAAAAATACAAACATGTTGCATTCAGCTTTCTTTGTACAAATAAATCAAATAACTGAGCTAGTTAATCTTATTGAACTCCAATACCTTCTGATACAATAAATATTGTAGGAATACAGTGGTCATACTAAGTGCATGTAGTGTATGTGTAACCAGCAGGGGGAGTGCTTGTCTATACCTATCTGTGGATCTTGACCTATCATAGTGGGGTTGCAAGTCTGAGAGTGACTGTGAATGTGAGCCGTCTTACTTTCAGGGCCTCCTGGAGCTGCTGAGCCACGGCACGTGCCTGAGGGGAGTCCCCTTCGCCCCGGGCGGCCAGGTCTGCCAGCTGGGCCATGAGCTGCTCCACCTGCTCACACTTACCCAGCAGCTCCTGCCTGTACGGGCCTGGCAGGGCGTTGGCCAGCCTGCGGCCCTCTGCCACCAGCCCGCGGATGGCCGCCTGGCCTGGACACAAACACAAAAACATACACATGCATGTAAAGATTCACGTCAACATAACGAGGACTTGGAGCCAAAGGGGCATAAGTGCGTTATAGTAGATTTTACAGGAGAGCCAAAACAAATTTTGATCAAACTTGGATCAGCTGCCGTTACCACATACTAAGCACAATATTTTAACTTTTTGTGTCAGATTGAGCATTACCATAAAAACAATACTGCTACAGTTTAAGTTGAATTATATTTGTTAACTTTTTTTAAAATGTTAAAAGAGTGAAATACGCCTTTTTGGCACAAACATTGTCCCAATACAGCCATGCAGAATATGGGCGTATGTAAGTAAATAATTGTAAAACACATTAATTTTAATACAAATCTAGCAATTACACTTCAATCAACACTGAAATATAAAACAAGATCAGAATGAATATCTTTATCTTGAAGTAATGCTCAGCAACTTTCACCAACTTTTAATAAACCTTTTTAATAAACCTCTATAGACATAAGAAACTACTTTTGATTCTAAACTACTACTTTTTTTTTCTTTTGCTAGTATAATACATTTTTGTATGTGTCCCAGGACATATCACTTATTGATGTGTCCTGGGACACATTCAAAGACCTGTAAAACTCCTCATAACACTGAGTGATAACTTCAGCTACCAGCAGTCTTACTATCAGAGCTCATCTTGACCAGTTCACACTCCTAACATTATAAAATAACATTTTGAATCTATAGGCCTAAGTATTTCATGGAAATATTAACATATTTACATTAATCTAATATTGACCTAGAATATGAATTAGGATATGAATAGGATACTAAAAATGATGTGATCATGCTGCCATGCTAGCATTACTTACGTCAGCATGCATTTTGAGTTGACCTAAGCGCTGTTAGAATCCTCTACCCACAATGCTTGTTCAGTGTCAAAAGTGGGGTTTTGCTTGGTGTCAAAAGGGCGTAAGTGCAGTTACGCCCTTTTGGCAGCAAACAAAACCCTACTTTTACTGTTACGGCTTTCAGTTTTTGTTTAATTAAAACTTATGGGTCATGATTTCAGTTGTGTCCTTTTGCCACTGAAAAGATCTCACTGAGACCTTTCAATTGATATATAATACTCATTTTCGCCCAAAATCGCACTTACGCCCCTTTGGCTCCAAGCCCTCGATAACGTCTTCTGCTCCCATGTTTAACAGTCAAAACTGAATACTCAGCAAACATTTTGATAGGGTAGTTTTTTAGGTAGTTTTGATATTGTACTAGGTACTTGGACTAACGCTACAGGGGAAAGGGGAAAGCAATCCATGCCTTTCTTAATTTCTACATCATTTCATATAGTTTCTTAGAGGTAAGTGTTTCTCTAGTATAGTCTCTGACCCAACGATTCTTAGAACAGCAAGCCTCCAGGTTTGTTGTAAACATGTGAGAAGATGTCCAGGCCTCGGAGCAGACAAGCCAAAACCAAGGAGAGAAATTACTGGGTTGGGTGAGCATTGCGGAATGTAGAGTAACAGTAGAAAGTAAAGCCGACTTGTACACAAAGTGTCTGGCCTGCAATTCAACCACAAGAGGAACGGAAGGAATGTGACTAAGTGTGTGTGAAAGAAAGATAGAGAGACATGGGAGGTGGGGAGGATGGTGGCCAGACTCACCCACACCGCTGTCATCCATGGTGGGATTGTCAATCCAGCGCTGGGCCTGTTCAATCTTTCCCTCCAGATGAACAGCTGCCTTTGCAGGCCTGCTGTTGGCCACTGCTTTGTTGGTCTTGGACTGCAGGTTCTGGAGAGCTGTGGCGATCTGTTTAGCCAAAGCTCTGGCCTCTGGGGTATCACCTTTACCCCTATGAAGAGTGAAAAACACGTCAAATGACACAAGTCAAATGCCTAGCAGTGCAGCTCTGAAGTGTTCATGAACCTATATCTGAAATAAGGTCTGTCCATGCCCAGCCTCACTTAAAGAGTAAATATGGTCAGTTTGACTAATATTTCCAACGGTCAGTCACTTACTGTCTTCTGAGGTCAGAGAGCTTGGCAGTGAGGGCAGCGATCTCTCCAATAGAGCGCAAGATGTCCTCTCTTTCTTTGGGGTCCTCACACATGTCCGCAATCTTCTTACCCTCAACAAGGAGGGCCTTGATATTCTCCTCTCCCTCTGGGCCACCATTGGGGTCTGCCAGCCAGTTCTGCAGGGGCATGAAACAAGAGGAACACTCAAAACACTATCAACTGCACTGACATGACCAGAAGTTTCAGCCATCTTCAAGTTTAATTCCACCCTTTATGAACCATGCAGTTTCAAATAAGGGTCAAATTGTATTATGGTCATCGACTGGATATGGATATGGCAGAGAGTTCACCTGCGCAGCATCAATCCTCTTGGCAATGGCCTGCTTGGAGTTAGTCATGGCCTCCAGCTTGCGGGCAGCATTTTCCACCTTGCCTGTGAGCACGTCCAGCCCCTGAGAAACCTGCTGGGCCTTCTGCATGGCAGCCGGGGATGCCCCCTGACCTCTGGGATGGATAAAGAAGACATTGTGAATACCATAAGTTGCACCATTGCTTCGCCTTTAAAGCCTATGTGTGTGTGTGCGTGTGTGTCCACACTCGTCTTGTGCCTATTTACTCAAGTGCTCTGGGACGCCTTTTGGTCCTCCTGTTAAGAATAGTTTTTCCTAACTTAATGCCTCCATTTCCAGACAAGGCTCAGAGGCATCTCTCAGTTTTCAAAGACGTAATTCAAGCAGGGGTTAAAGTAGATTATGGATTAATACCAGACAGCTGCTTTTAATGTAGCGTGACTCAAGGTCCCTGGCGACAGACAGATTTTATATCGGAAGGATATCACTTCCACGCTTACACACCATAATCCCCTCTAATATGCTTACCACCTTTCACTCGCCCCCTTTTAGGGTGGAAATTGATGCTACTGTACAAGGGAGCATTTCCGAATCAAATTACCCAATGAAAATTAAATTAGGGCATTTAGGAAGCATATCTATCATAGTTACAGAACACGGGAATGTCAAATAAAAGACACGTGGGTTGCTTGAAATATGAGACAGACAAAGAAGCGTCTTTCATACTGTACCTCGCCCGCATCTCAGAAACCTGGTCGGTCATCTGACCCAGAGTCCTGCTTGTGCCCAAGATATCTCTGCGCTCCTTCCCTGCACACAGTTCCCCGACCTTCCCAGCTTCATCCAGGATCTGGCGGATAGCCTGCTCCCCTGCATCCCCTAGAAAACAAGACACGCCCAGGAACACATCAATAAAGCGACTGGCTAAAGCAGGATACTCAGCCTGAGGACATGATCAGTGGCAGAATGGATAAATTAAGGTACAGGACACTGATCCATTTCTTCATTACCTGGTTGAGCATTTGGATCCCTCAGCCAGTTCTTGGCCTGGCTCATCTTAGAGTCGATGAGCCCCAGAGCCCTCTTCATGGCCTCTGTGTCCTTGGGGTCGGGGGGAAGGTTGAAAGAAAGAATAAATGAATAACTTAGGCAATCAATGCAGCCAAACAACACAAAAGGGGCAGATCGATGCCCTAATTCATATATATCCATGTTCTCTTTATAGATCATGGTATAAGTATGAAATATTTTAGAATTTCATGTGATTATTTTTGAAGTCAACAATCCTGTGAATAGTATATTTTGTGGCGAGTTAGCAATGCGTCATATATTCTGGCATGGATCTATGTCTGGATGAGGTTAACGCGTGATATACAAATATATTCCTATTTAGGAATCAGGTCATGACTCATTGAAAGTGAGCTCGGTGTGTATTTTCACTCCTTCAAGGATGAGGTTATAACAATGGTTAAGAAATTGCACTATGCAAGGGCACAAAGTTTTTCCTGAGCTGATTACATGGTCAGGAAAAACTCCAGGTGCTTGTCATCGCCGCGATCTAACCCACCGTAAAGTATTCCAATAAAAGACACACAGAGAAACTTCAATGGGCAGCATTGCTAACATCTGTCAGGCACAACCATTTAGCGCATGCTGTTTCCATCATTCTTTTCCACTGTCGATAATGAGTGTGTCATGTTGTAAAAGCCAAACGACTGTCCATTGTATCTCAATCGGGGAGGATGGAAATACAACAATCTGTCCAAGAGCAGTTGACTTGACAATGAGTCCATTCATTGGCCAAGTCTGCAAAACAAAGCAGGACATGTGGCAAAGTGGGAGACCAGAGGAGATGATTGAGTGGTTAAGTGAGCTTATTTTTCATGGTACAATAACAGAAATACAAATAACACATGTAACTGTTCTCAGAATTTCAGCCCATGTGAACCTAATGCTTATCAGATTTCCACAGAAATGCTATACTCTACATCTTCAGCATCTTTTGCATAATATGGGCATTCCTAACCCTAACCCAAAGGGAAATACTCCACAGCAGCAAGCAAACAAATTTCATCTGGTTGGCCAAATATCTTTGACTGGTATGCAAATAATATCAGGAGTTTCATATCATAATATGAGAAACTCAGATTGTTTTTTGTTTTTTTTAAATTATACACAAACAAACATGGCTCTGTCCTCACTAATTTTCTTGTCAAAACGAAGGAGAACAACAAGCATGTTTGTTTGAAGAACTAGGAGTTGCTAAGACTAATGACTGTGTTGACCAACGCAGAGCAGTATGAGGAAGGACAAAAAAAGAAGGAAAAAGGAAGTAGAAAGGTGTGAAGTGATGTCACCAGAGCTGTGGGGGTGTATTAGTTTACTGTTCAAACTTGTGCTGCTGATGTACTGTCAGTAAACAGCTGTGGGGATGTTGCAAATGACCAAGCCAGCGAGTGTGAGGGAGCTGGTGAAGTGAAAGACAGACAGAAAGCGACCTATGACCAGTACACTCATATCAAACGCAAACACACACTCGTAATACACTCAAACACACAGGAGGGTATTACTCATAGAATGGAGGGGTGTGGTACATGGCATTAGTAATGGGGATCATGTAAAGTGAGAAGGCATATGTAGTAATCATGGAAAAAAGGTTTGTGAGTAAATGGCCCTTATCTACTGGCCCCCATCTGTGGGATTAAAACTGAAAATTAGCCATTCATAGAACAAAATCCATATCAGATTTTCTATGCACCCTTCTCCGATGGCTATTAAGTGCAAGCACAGATCAGGAGGAGTGGGAGAAACCTGATCTTCCTGGTGAGGAAAACACACAAATGCTGAGGGGATTTACAATAATGACACCTAAATCAATATTGCATGACTCAGGTCAATAATTTGACCAGTTAAGGACATGCATTTACTGAGGTTTAAATAACATAGGTGGAGGGCACACAGATGTTCATACAATGTTATGTCATGATGCAAAACAAATCCGAAGAGAAAAGAAAAATTGCATAGATCAACATTTCAGCAATTCAGCTTGCTGAGCACTTCCTCAAATATACCGTTCCATTAGCAGTATTATAATATTCAAACTCCTATGGCGTCATTTCACTCAACTAACAGATACTCAATAGTTTAACCTCACAACTGTTTCACGACTGAAAAGCACGCATTGGCACCACATGGCACAAGACAGCACACACATCTACCAGACATGCTGCCGCACAACCAAGGGGCGAGAGAGGCAAGGCTTACCTTCTACAGGGGGTGAAGGGAGAAAGAAATGGTAAAAAGAAAGGAAGAACGACATAAATACAAATGTTTAACTGGACATACTAACCAAGACCAACCAAAAATGGCAACAAATAGAAAAGAAGCATAGGAAAGAGTCATTTGGAGAGTGTTGGGACACAGGAGAGAAGCAGTACATGCTGAGCGGAAAGAGCTTAGGGTCAAAAAAATAAAAATTCAAGTGATTAACCAGCTACATAGAAACAAGACTTAAAGCATAACTGCTTTAACTGAAATGAGCAACAAATTACTATGTGTAAGCATAAAATACAACAAAAGCGCTTTTCACAACTGGAATAAGGCCATACTGATGAAACAAAGTGCATGCCTTGTTAAGGAAGGGAAAAAAAAAAAAACACCAAACAGTAAATGAGCACCACGTCACATCATGGTCTGTCCAGCCTGCAGCCTTCTGCCAAAGGCATTCTGGGAGCATGTGAGAGCACAGTGTAGTGGACAAAATTCAAACTTTGCTCATACAATCAACTGCTTCCAGTTGTGACCCATAATAAATGCAAAAAAGAAGAACGTTTAACATTATGAGCGACTGAAAGTGCAAAGTGGTTTCCTATTTCGTTTTTAAAAAAAATGTGGTGAGAGTGTGTGCATTTGAGAGTGAGAGCCATAGACAAACCTAGGTATATGCATGTAATTTACTGTACGTACCTTGTTGGCCCAGGCATCCTCATCCCAGGACGTGAGCTGCAGCACCCTGATGATCTCGTTTATCTCGGCGCTCATCTTCTCAAAGGTGAAGTTACGGTTCTTCAAAGCTTCCTCCACGCCCTGGCTCCCGGATGTCTTGGTTGTCACAAAGATCTTGATACCTAAAGTCCATAACAGAGCAGAGGGCAAACAAGTACAATATGATATTTCCACTCTATAATGCTGACTCAAAATACATTGTGCTGGCCTAGATGTTTCCTTTGCACATTAGCAGCTTTTTTGACAGTTATGGAGGATCTGACACAACAGCGCCACAGATTTCAGACAAGCAATGTGGGAAAAAACATGAAAATGTAGTAAAAACACTGAAATACACAATGCATAAGAATCCCCTTTCCATTCAAAATGGCAATATGATATGAAAGCAGTGTGTGGTTACCTGAGATGAGGACGGGTAGCAGCTCTTTGACTGTGTTCATGGAGTTCACCAGCATCACACGGTGCTCTTGGTGAGTCAGCTCCTGCTGTCGCTCATCTATCATCTTTGCCATCTTCGTCATCCCTGGACACAGGCAACAAACACACAGGAGTGCTTACATAGCAGAAACAATAATATCAGCTAAACTCCAATTTATAGCCTGGACTGGTCAACCAGGACAGAAAGATCCGCAGCATACTGTAATGTTAAGATTTCTTGCTATAGTAGCAGCAGACTGACCTGGTCCCAGGTTCTTTGTGTATGTGATCAAGTCCTCCATAGATTCCACCACCTCTGCCACTGTCAGGTACTCAAGGATGCCTTTACACACGCGGATGATTTTGCGAACCTATGGCAATAAGAACATAAACATCAACAAAAGCTGATTCGACAACTATGCTTTATTCCCAGGGAAAAGTGATTATGCAAACACCCCCTCATTCACAGCCCCTCTAATTAGGCTCTGATAATGCTGGCTACTGACATTCCAGCCTCTTTGTCCTGCTTCACTCCAGCTTTATGTGTGCTGCTGGTTCCACAGCCCCCACCCCCACCCCCAGCCCCCCAATCACCACTCCACTATACTGAGCTGTCCCTGACCTGCATTGGCAAACATCATGGCACCGCTGACTGATGACTCCTGCTGAGTCCTGCTGACTGCTGCAGACAGCGCTGGGACGCCTGCTGTCCCGCTCGCTGAGAGCTGATCCGCCACTTTTTTAACCCCCATCCATTACAGGAAACAGGGATAGGCCTGATACATGGTACCCCTGCCTGGTTTAAGATTTAGGAGGTGTGTGTGTAAGGAAAACTGAGAAGTGTTCTCAATTCACAGAATCTTTAAAGCCTAGCACTGAGAAAATCTATACCCCACTGACTTCTGCATGAAGGGAGTTTCCTCTAGATAGCCTATACATGAACTGTCAAGTATTTAAATTGAGAATTACATGGACATGTCAGCCATGTCTATGCACGGCAAACCATAGAGTTGTCCCTACTGCTCCCTGAAACTGCCTTGTTTCATTATGCCTGCCATTACAGTAACCAGCAGGGCAGCAGCCTGGTGTAGGGAGTAGGGAGACTGTCCTTCAACCACAAGGGCCTGGTTCAATCCCCTGTGACAGCAAGCATCTGCCCCAGTGAAGTGTCCGTGAGCAAGGACACTAAATCCCTACCCACTCCAGGATGTTGTTCTAGGAAAAATCCACCCTAAAACACTTTGACACTATTAAAAGTACTGCTTAGTGATGTACCATGTATTTTCTGGGCCCATTTTGTTGTTTGGTGCTGTATCTTTCTTATTCCTGTGGATAACTGACCAAAGGTAGACAATGTGATATCATGTCAGGATATTTCCAGCGCAGCTACAATGGAGTTTAATAGCGGTAAACATCAGGTGTTGGTGTCAGTCCTTCAGAATCAAAGAGCTTCTTTCTAGAGCCGCCATTTTGGACTGTTCGACAATCATACAGGGAGAAATCCATGGTAGAAGAGGCAGAGATACCAATGTCTCCACTGACAGTAGTCTCAATAGACCAGAATGCAATTACATTGTATTAAGTAAGGGGTGCAGCCACATTCTGGGAAATGTAGGAAATCACAAACTGAAGTAGAAGTACATGAGGCAGGCTGAGATAAAGTGGTTACACCAAAAAAGTACAGTAAATTACAATACTTTGTCACAAAGTAAATCCTGGAATTAATTGAACATCACAAATTAACGATACCTAGCTGTGTAAGAGTATCAGAGGGTGGATTTTTCCGTTTTGCAACAGACCCTGCGTTCTGACTTTCTTGTTTAGCAGGCAGAAAAGAGAATTTCTCTTCCGGGTATCAATAGAGTATATAAAAAAAAAAAAGTACCTCAGCCTCATCGAAGGTCAGGAGCAGGTCAGAGGTTCCAGAGAGGATGCCCCGGGAGCCATCGATGAGGTAATCACGAGCAGGGACGGAGTATGGATCAGCTTTCAGCATGGAGGCAGCCTGCACCAGCTTAGTGCAGGCATTCTCCACCCTATGGAAAGTAAAGGATGAGTGATTTAAAGACCAGTAAAAAAAAACAAAGTGCTCAAAGCAAGTCATGCTGCAAAGTTCTTCAAAAGCCAGATGGACATTACGCATGGAATCGGCTAATTGCCTGCAGCAACAATAGATGGAAGCATTGGGATGTAGCTAGCCATACCATTACTGCTGCTAACCAAGAGCTGTCTAAACACAACTTAGCTTCATTTCCACTTCTCATATGCTCTTCATCACATTTTAAGCAGACACTACTATGCAAGCTGATGGAGGCCAAATCCCAAAGGAGGGACTTTTATATCATTTTGTACAGAAAAATGATGTTTGATAATTGTTTCCAGGAGTGCAATTCAATCAGTGAACTTCGGAGGAGCAAAAATGAAGGCTCAGTCCTTTGATTCAGCCTCGTACATGCCACCTGCATATCAGAACAGGGGTAATGCACACAGAAAGAGGCAACAAGCCAAGGACTGACACGTGTTCCAGTTCCCACAGAATCCTGACTTAGTGTTGCCTGCAGGCCAAATGTTGCCTGGGTAAGAGAGGAACATTATCAGTATTTTCCACATACTAAAAAGCACTGTAAAGGGGCCAGACAAAAAGAGCTCAGTTTCCATTCTTCCAAAGGCACAAGTCTCCTGAAGGCTAAAGGCTAATATATGTGCATGGCATCAAGGGGTTGACGTGTATGTGTGTGTGTGTGTGTGTGTGTGTGTGTTCGCAGAGCCAGCCAACAGTGTCCTTCAGCGTGCACTAGCGAGAGACGAGACAGCCATGCATTAAAACCGGACCCCAACAGACACTATATTTAGTGAAGGAGACACATTCCAGCACATGTGCTGATGGATGACGACAGGGTGACGATGTGACTTCGAGGCGCCAAATGTGTTGAGCCTGACGACCTCCGCCTGCCAATGCGTTTCATCCCTGACCTTGTGGGGCTCCCAGGACCTGCCACTCCCTCCCTCTACTGTAGCCTTTCATTTAATAAGAGTAGGTGAAAGACTGTGATACTAACAGGCAACAGCTGGGCACGAGTTAATGATTTCTTAAAGAGGCTTGATATGGTGTGAATTAAACAAGTCAAAGCAAATGTAAACAGAAGCTGACTCAATGGGGGAAACAGACGCATAGATTAAATCTGCACATCTCTGCCTCTCTACATCTCTATCTACTTCTCCATATGTTGGGGTTAACCCAAAGCAGCTGCCATTGGATCTTAAGGATATGTATGAGTTTGATGCCTTTCTCCTCTGGGGCAAAGGAACTCTTCCCTGGGCAAAGAGTATCTTGCTAGTATTTATATTACACCAGGGCAAGACTCAGAGGCACTTAACATGCCATGTCTGACCTTTGCTTGGGTACAAACAGCCATTACTGCAACAGATAAAGAAAGAGAGAGAGAGAAAGAGCCAAAGAGAGGCTGGTGGGTTGTACATTCAAGAAGAATTATTTCATCTAATACATTGAAACTTGGAGAGGTTTGACATTGTGTGAGTAGAGCACTTTTCAGCAGATTTTCCTGCGCTTACTTGATAAAAGCTGGTGGCATGTCCCTTTTCATGATCTGGTCCTCTGTGGTTTGGACAGTATCCTTCCCCACCTGGAAAACAAAGATTCTTCATCAGTAAATACAACTCACATATGATTGTCAACAAATTAATTAACATTTTGGGTACAATTTAATAAAATTAGTGTACCTTTTCAATTTAGCTTATTCAGCAAGTTTCAAACTGACATCCACTTGCCATTCATTCATTTTCTCATTTTCCCATTTTCTCATCTCCTTTTCAGGGAGCCTATTAGGGCTGAACGATTTTGAAAAAATATCTAATTGCGATTATTTTGACTGATATTGCAATTGCGATATGATTTGCGATATTAGAGGGAATGATAATTTTTACATCAGTATTCTCATTTTCATTGAAAAACGTATTAAAATGATTATGGTGTGATTTTTGCGGGGATCTGTCCCAAACAAAGCTGTTTTCTTAAGTCTGTAGAATATGTTGTGTAGGCCAGGACATCTCTGCAGCACGACAATATTTAATTTAAAATGGTATTTTGACACACATTTCGCCTTTAACAAATATTGCGCCTCCTGCGATTTGAAAATTGCAGTAGGCCATATTGCGATTTCGATAAAATTTTGATTAATTGTTCAGCCCTAGAGCCTATCCCAGCATACACTGAGCAAAGGTCGGGGAAACACCCCGGACAGGTCAGCAGTCCATCACAGTGCCAAAACACATAGACATACAATCACACTCTGTTTCATATGGGCAAATCCACCTGACTTGCATGTTTTGGGACTGTAGAAACCCCAGTGAACACAGTTAGAACATGGAATCTCCACACAGAAAAGGCCTGGGATCAATTCTAACCACTGATCAGCCATGTCGCCTCCCCCACTTGCCATAATAAGTAGATTTTAGTTGATTGCATTGATATACTTTGTTTCATTAATAAGATTGTTTTGTTGAATAAAGATTTGTTTATTTTAATTAGGCTTTTGATAAGGGATTACAGAGAGAGATTTGTTAATCAAGTTTTATTTCTGGTAAAAACCTGGGATGAGTTATCAAGGCATTGCCTACTGACAATACTCGCAATGAAAGGTGCTACTGTTAGCAAAACAATTGACAAGAATAATGCAAACTGGGCTATACCGTTGTCAATATGCAGACCTGTGGGATGTTATAATCAATCAGTTGTAAGGATTTGTATCGGTCAACACATAGAGCTCTCCCACACCGTGTCTTAGAAAAGGGGTTGGTGCAGCTGCACTGGCTCTATATACAAACTTAAGGGTGAACATTTTATATCTATTCACAAGCTTTTATGAAACTCGAGCGCATGTTTTATATATCAATAGCATGTCATGAGCATGAGTTAATACTTTGTTACCACAACATACATCTTTTTCCCTAGAGGCTGGCTACTCCCAGGCAGAAACTCTGCAGTTTGGTCTTTAATCATGCAGTTTCTTAGGAACATGTTTTGTTACTACTACGGTGATGAACCATTGTTTCATGAGGGGAGCTGTTGGAGGGGAGCCAGGCCTGAGCGCAGCTATAATGTGTAAAGCAGCTGAACGCCTCCTCTCCCTGCAACGCCAAGATGACTCACCTCCCCCACCATGACCTCAGCTCTGCTGGGACACATAATTCACCCACATCGAGCTGCCATGGGTGGTAGATCACATGCACTCAGACAGTCAGGGACACAATCATACTGACTGGGTCAACTGCGTGGCATCACTGCCTGAAAGGTAGACGTCTGACCCGATGCGTGATTATCATAAATAAAAATTACATCAGTGATCAGCACGCTGGAACATATTCGATGTGTTAAAATAAGGTCTTGAACTTAGTTTACACAGTTTTATAAGAATGCTTACGGAACAGCATCTGCAAGGCGATATAAGCTAGCCTTGGTTTACTTGGAAACCATTTAGACAACAGATATGAAATGATAAGAATGGCAGAAAAGTAGGCTGCAATTTGGTTATTTGTGATGTAGTGTTGATGCTGGGTGGGCATTCCAGGAGAGCTCGTCAGTGTGTCCAACTGGAGGCAGTAGCAGGGCCATTCCAGATGGTTGACGTGGAGCCTGTAATGGGGCAGACCAGACGTACACCTCCTCACTTGCTTTTCATTGGACCAGAGGGACTCTGAGTAACTGAGTGGTTATAAATTAGAGCCAAAGGTTGTGCCAGGCTAAAACTGGAGCTTCGCAGAGGCTGTCCATCTCAGACCGAAGTGGCAGCCTACATATGCCACCATGACATTCCACCTCTGAGTGGCTATGAACAAAAGCCAAAAACAACCAAAAGTGTTCCTGTCCCGTTCAACTAAAGGGCAGTGGGACCACGGAGTGGAGGGGAAGGGATGTAGGACACTGAAAGAGTAGTAAACAGAAGTGAGGGGGGAGGAAAAAACAGGAAGACCTTACAGCCTTGCCAACACTACAGAAAACAGTAGCCTTCCACTAAGAAAGCAACAGGGCTGGCCTGCCTTGTAAGTTCTTATATATAGGCCGAAGAAGTTGCAAATGCAACTACCGGTACTTTGTACTCTGACCACAGAGCCCGTAGGCAAGCATACTGCCTATAGCATTGTGTTGGCCACTGAAATCAGATGGCAGGGTGGACTGGTTGTTAGAAACGGTCCAGCATGACCAAAAGATCAGCAGTTTGCTTCCTGTGACGGCCGGTCTCCATCTCTGTTACAGTGTCACTGAGCAAGATACCAACACCTTACTTGACTGCCCCATGCATCTGTGTGTCTCAGGGGGATATGTGAATTAACAGCTGATTACAGTGTGTGTATGTGTGTGCGTGGGTGTGTGCCTCAGTTACCTAGCCTGATGCCCTGCTGTAATATTGTGGAGGGGTGCTTTAAATTCCAAAAGCACTTCAAAAGCAATTCCTCATTTTTACAAATTAACCCTCAACTATGAACGTATGAGTTAAGCATCTGGTACCAAAGAGCTTTGTAAACAAAGTTAGAGTGGCCACCTTAACAGTGTAGGCTTCTGTAGTTCTACTCACTCAGAGGAAATTATCTCAGTTTGCTTGTTAAATCTCTGAACTGATTTGTTAAGACAACTCTGACATCCTATATGGGGTGAAGGCGAGTTCAGACAGGACTGTGGCTGAATAGAGGAGAGAAGAGGGAATCTGACTACTTGGTCTAGGCCTAAAATAGGGAGGCCAAAAAAAGCTATCTACACTGTGCTGTATTTCACAAGCACTGAGTCATATTCTCCCTAAAGCATCATGTTTTCAGGCACAGTAGTATCTGACACCAAGCAAAGATGAGCCTCTTGATACTTCAGTCTACAAGTCCCCTCTGTCTTCCTCCTCCTCCCCTCCGAACCCTTTCCTGCAGTCTGAAGTTCAAAAACAGTCCACAGCCACGATCCAAACAATTCGCTGTAAAAATAGAACTGTGACCCAAGTTTATAACTGCTGTTGTCAAGCAGTGTCATGACGCCTGGCTGGCCCCCTTCTCTATTTTGAGCCACTGTCAGGTTTTCGGACCAGATAATTCTGATCCCATCACTGACCCAAGCTGAAAGTTTCAACTCATTCTTAATCAGGGGAGTGGCCCTCTGGTCTGCTCTTTTTTCCCTGTTAATGTATGCTTGCAATGGGCTGATTGGGCAACATACCCACAACCCAAACCACAGCACAAATAGCTAGCTCCATGAACAGATCCTATCAAACAACTTTAAGGAGGGGCAGTCATTAGGTAATTCACCTCCACCTTATTTTTTAAATCCTTTCACTGGTTCAGTGACATTGTTGCACTATGCTGTCACATACCACGCTGTAAGGTTGTACAGCTGGCCCGGGAAACTCATTTACCATTTGTGTCTGGAGTGGAAACGTTGACACTCCTTGTTCCAGCCAAGAGTGCTGTGAGGAAACCCTGCGTTGTGAAGGAGCTTGATAAAGTGTCCGGGCCTGTGGAACAGACTAGGCTTTGTTGACAGCAGCCCATCGCTCTGCCGGGAGAAGAAAGGCCACTCTCAAAGCCTCAAGGCTGCAAAGACACAGCCTGCCTTTCACATGTTGGGCAGCCATTGCACAATGCAATGTTAGTCATGGTGACCACAGAGATCTATGATGGCTAAATTCTAGCAAGCGTGATCACTGCTGTCCTTAGCAATGTCCTACAAATGAACCTTCATGTGTAATGGGAAAGTATCACATAATAGTGCTTATGTTACACTGTACAGAACGCTGGTGCCTCAAAGTGCAGCTCAGAAATGGATTCCCAGTCTGAGTGACTTTGCATTGCAATCCGATGAAACGTGCTTGCACAAATTGCTGGCACAGCCCTCCATTAGCTAACATTAATCAATAGTCTTAGATCTAGCAAGTGCTCTGTTCTAAGGTATCAGATGGCTTCTGACTAATAATGAATCACAATGACAGTATAGAGTTTGCACTGAAGGTCAACGCCTTTATCATGCAACTGTCAAGTGGTGTCAAACATGGTTTATTAATTTGGTTCAGGAAGTAGCTACACACAGGGTGTCCAAGGTGACGAAAGACACAAATCAAATGGCTTGCTTGGCTGTGCCAAAAGAGGCCATGTAGCCAGAGAGAATATATCACAACTATCTGTCTCATATTACAGCAGCTTAGCAGCTCATACAGTGTTACTGGGGCGGGGCTCTCAGTGTGAATCCCCCCGTTAAAAAGAAGAGTGATACAATACAAGATTAGTCATAGATAGGGGTGTCACGATTTTGATTCTAAATCGAAAATCGATCGAAATGAGCATTCGATTTCGACCTTCGAAATCACAAGCAGGTTCGCGATTCTCCCAGTGTTTTTTTCTCTCCACCCCTGCCTACTTGTCTGAAGAAAAAACAACATTTCAATGACGACACAGAGTAGCTGCTAGAGAGCGGCCATTCTATATTTCACTATAGCGCCCAAGAGCTCCCGTCATTTTTAAATCATTTAAAATGTACCAAAAACTGAAAATCAAGTTATCAGCTTTGTTTTATATATACTTCAAGTTGTCATCGATGAACCGGAACCGGAAAATACTGTATATCTGGTGACACTGAGACGTTTGATTTTCCCCGGGTTTAGTCGTCCTCCACCGTAAAAATGGCTTCGCCGGCTAAGCGTCACGCTTTTAAAACCTTCTAGAAGCTGTCAGATTGTGCTGTGAGACAGAACCTGACCCGCCGTATGTAGTGGAAAGTTACGAAGACATTGTGAGTTGAAGTCTTTTGATCGAAATCGCTTGTTCTTGCTTGATAAAACAAGACACAAGATCACCTTCACTAAACAGCGGGACCTACCTGGCTCTCACCGCCGGAGACAGACGCTGTTTTCCGGGAGGCAGTACGCCGAAGAGTCGGTAGGAGGACTGGCCGGGTTGCAGCGACTTTTATCCATATAAGTTTGGCGACTTTTTCCATATTTGTTTGGCGACTATTATTGTCTGATTATTGTCTTATTACTGTGTGGGCTGAAGCGCTGGAGGTTTTGTATGTATTTTGAAAGCTTATCGTTAGCCAAGATAGGAAGGATCTGTTTTGTTGTCATACTGTGAATGTTGACACTAAAGTAAGGAGACGCCCTGAATCGCCTTGCCATGTATTTGGTAGGCTACCAAATTAAAGGGAAAGTTGTGTTTTTTTAAATGGAAAAACTTTGAAAAAATTTGACCATATGGCCTTAGTGTGGTACATTCCAAAAAAAAATATGGCAGTTATATCACACTTGATACCATCTTTTTAAAGAAGAATTTGAAAATGTAAATGACAGTTGTCAGGGCATAAAACCAATGATCTGTTGATCTTTACAAATAGTCTAACGATAGCATAGCTGTCAGTGCTGAAAAAAAAAATGTTTAAATCGAAAATCGAATCGAGACCTTAAAATCGAAAGTCAAATCGAATCATGGATTTGGAGAATCGTGACACCCCTAGTCATAGACGAGTCATCATTTTCCAAGAGAAGAGAATCGTTAGGAGAACTAAGATCACCAGAGATTACTTTTAATGCCTTTAATGTGGGGTGGGAGGGGCAACCACAGCACCCAACCATCCCAACAGAGGTGATTCAATGGGCTATAAACCATGTTTGTGGTTTCCTGATAGATCCAACTCCTTTACTGCATTGCTTCCCCTGTCGTGGTCTGCAACCATCAATTTCTCACTGCTAAGGGAGAAGGGTTTCTCTTCCCTGGCTCAAACTCCAGCTTTAGCTCCCCTTCCTGTGCAGTGCCAACAGCTGCTGGAGCTCTTGCAGGCCACTCTGGCTGCCTCAGCCACAGCCAGGCCTTCCTGATTTGACTTCCTGCATTTCCTCATCAATTCAACACACAACCTCCTCCATCTCCTCCTATCCTGTCCAAGTTTCATCTGACTGATGAAAGAAAGGAGGTACAGTAATGCAGATGCTATGAATCCATTATTAAGACAACAAAGCATTTCTGAGGACCTTGTTAAGTTATCTCTTTTCATTAGAGAATACTCAAGCCTTGCAGAACCCTTAGCTCATGCATCATCGCCAAAATGTCAGAATACAGCCTTGAAATGTTCTATTCAAATGGTGAGCGCATGAAATCATTTCCATAGACAAATTACAGGAAGCTAGAGAGGCAGGTAATAGGAAGCATTTTCTTTTGTAAGCCTAAAAGCACTTTGCCTGCAAAGTGGTTTATGGACACATTTGTTTTCCCATCTGTAAAAGATTAAAGAAGTAGATCTTAAATGATTGCTGCAAGACTTAATCAAACACTAATCTAAGCGCAGCAAAGTTTAAACTTCTTAAATGCTTTCTCGTGTCCCAGCTTGCTCTGCTGTGATCCTTTACAAAGTTTAAAGAAATAGCAGATGAGAGAATAGCAGGTTGATGATGACAGGTTGGTGACCACTTCCATATGTGCAGTCTGATGAGGTTTCCTGTGAAATGACTGAAGTCTCACAGCTCAAAAGCTGAAGTGGAGCCCAACTTCTTGTATTTGAATTTCTTTGGTTATTGCAACAAGCACACTAGGATTTTGCAACCTCCCAAAAATTGCAGAAGATGAAGACGCTAGCGCTTATTAACCAAACGATGTTGACTAGCGGAGCCAATAAGTGATCTGCACACAGCTGCATCTCTACATGGCACAGGTTTTGCAGTCTCCAGACATTGCCTTTGTGGGCTGTGAAGGCAGGCGGACAAACACTAAGACTTCATCCGTTCCAAGACTCTATGTCATTGGCATTCTTTTCTTTATCCAAAGCCTATAAAAAGGAACTGCAAAAATGATGAAATACAACAGGCCGGAATTAAAAAAGGCCTTGCTTAGTCATCTCAAAAGAACGACTGAAACAGACCAGCATGTTGTCATTCTATAAGCCCTAGTATGAAAAATGGCATATAAAAATATCTGGACCGTCAGAATCACTTAATGTGCAATCTAGACAAAGTAACCTATCTGCAGTGAAAAGTCTTAAAGCCCTGCGACCTAGTTGGTTATTAGCTTTATGCCATACTTTTAGGTTTCAAAACATTTTGCACAAGCACACCTTGTCCCAGATTCTGATTGATTTCACACTTTGAACCAGTATGTTTTCATTTTTACACATAGTTTTTGGGGAAAGCATTGGACACACGGTCTCTGACACTGTTCCAAGCTACTGATGATCTCTCCAAACAACCTAGCTACCCACAAGCAGAGTGACCACAATTTGCCATGTCCCACTGGGAAAGAGATTTAATAGCTTCATGCTGCATGTGTGTGTGTGTGTGTGTGTGTGTGTGTGTGTGTGTCCAACACCTAATTTTGAAGCTAGTGTTGTGGGACAAAACAGCGTCCTGTGAACACAGCTTTTCTCAGAGGAGCCTTGTTAATCGATAATTTGATCCGATATTTCAGTGTTTAAAGTTGTTCATTCAAAGGATCAAATCAACCCCCCCTCTGAGCCGTGACACATTCCTGCTTGCTAGGAATTCTTCACATTCCCGACATTCATCTTTAATTGAGGTCTGGCTCATTCTCTCAATCAGGCAACACTGAAAGCCAACGATACTGAGTGTTAGTGAAGGGTCTTGGCATTTAGGGTCTTTGGTTCAATCTTTAGACGAGACATATTTCACTACCTTAATGAGACCAACTAGTGCAAGTGGACAGCAGTAACCCCATAACACAGATAAGATAGCCCACAATGGTTTGCGGTCATGTTACGCTTAAAACATTTTGGCCCATTACGAAGACTGCCCTTTTCATCTCCATGCATCTGGAATAATAAGATTAGGCCCTTGGCAATTAATATTTCACAAGTCTGCAGATTTATCACAAGGGATGTAGCAACCCAGCATTCAACCGATCTCCTCAGACAGAAGGACTTTGAGTCTCATCTTCCGTTTTACTGACAGATTCTTGCGATGGAAAATGAGCTGAACAACAATAACAACCCTGGTAAATGTCACTTGAAAGCTAAATCTAAAAAAACACAGAGATTTCAAGTCATTTAGAAACCACCTTGATAAGCTGTTCAGGCTTCTGGCTCAAGAAATCTTCAGCAGATTTCATTTGAGGTAGCCTGTGGCCTGCAAGTCTGTGCAGCATGTGGTTTTCTGGGGGAAAGAGACAATGAGGTGAATGGCTTTCTTTGGCGCAGCCTCGCCCTGAGAATGTCTGGAGAAAGGCAATTAGACCATTGAGGAACTATTTGAGGGACAAGAGTTATAGCACACACCGAAAGAGCCTCGTCCCCTTCCTCGCCTGGGATGTTCCTCGACAAGAATTTACTTTCAGGAAACAGATTTACATTTTAGGCATTTAGCAGACTCGCTTACCCAGAATGACTTACAAGTGCAATAGAGGAGGAAGCTTAAATTCACGTATCTGTGATTACAAGCAGGCAATAATAAAGAGTCCATGGGTCAAAACCATAGCATCTAGACAGTAGAAGAAGTAAAAAAAACACTCATATTTCCCTAGAACACTCATGTATCATCAATAACTGGGAAGTACAACGTACAGAAAATAGCGGCCACACAGAAAGATTTTTTTCTCTTTTGAGCTTTGCAATCTATGACTCAGAAACAACCGGTGGGGTTTTGAAACCACTAAAACTTACATCTGACCCTTCATTTCAAAGGAATCATAACACTGTCCGCGGTGTACTGTTTCTAGGGCAACTGGAAATAATTACAGAGTTACGCCTTTATGCCACTGTTGGAAACATCTGATCACTCCTCAGATAGTCCGGAGTGCTTGGATTATTTCACCCCCAGCTAGGCTGCTGTAGCTTAGGGCATGATCATGTGTTCTAACATGTTGAAAAGCACTGACTGTATCCCTATAAAATCCAACGGCAACACTAATATTTCTGGATTCAAGCATGCAATGTTCTGACAATGACTTCACCAGGCAATGAACCCAGTGTGCAAATAGATCTTCCTGTTTGTACTTCCAAGTCTACTTTTATCCAGTACTTAAAATCCAGTACTTAAAAGTAAAAACAGGTTGTTGTTACTGTGCCTCTAGTCTTCTTTAACATTGCAATATAAATAGAGCAAATACCCAGGTGATGCAAAATAGAACAGCATACTTCCTCTGAACCCCAGTCCAATAAATGTATGTATCAGTGTCATTAAAACGACCCTGCTAAAATGTCAATGCAGATCTCCTCAGTAACAATATTGTAGTCACATCTGATTTCAAAACAAAGTAATTCATCTTATTGTGTGGTTATATTACCATAGGTTCAATTCATAAGTTTTACTGTGGAACTAAATGTTCATAAAACATTGTTACTGATAGCGTGTAAGAATAGCAAGGTATTATATTTTTGCATGTTCACAATGTGATCAAAGTCAAAACACTGATCATGTGTGGCTTAGTTGACAGGTCCTTGTGTCAAACTTTGAGGAAAAAAATACCATCATCCTCTCTGCACACCTCTCTGTAATCACCCTCAGAGGAAGGAAGTCTGGTGGGTGTGGACATATGAACAATACACACAATGGGGTAAAGTCTTTTAGTTCAAGAGTGGCTTTTGAGAAAAAAAAAACACCCAAAAAAAGCAAAGAATGCAGACCACTGGCTTGAAATGAGTTTGGACTGTAAAGCCTAACAAATTAATTGTAGGCCAATGGCAACCAATCATTCTAAATGAAGCATTCCTGTGCTGAAAGGAGACGCCAGAGCAATTGTCCAAAATTATCGCCCAACAACTGTCAGGGACTCCCTGCTTCACCAAGCTGACGGAGAGCAGCGCACTGGCTGACAGTTTACCATACTAGTCGCTATTTAGAGGAATCACTGCCGTAAATAGCCTAAGCTTCCGTTTTTTAGGGGGTATTTACATAAACCACAACATCTGACAGCATACTGATATCTTTTCTCCTTTCCTAAGTAAGAAACTTGTTATTTAACAATGTGTTGCAGGCTGAGAGATGAGGGACCGCCTTCCTCATTGTCATTTCCTCCTATGTATCATAGGGTCTCTTTTAAAACAGTGATGGGAAAACATACAGATAGCCTACATACAGATAAAGAAACGTGGCATCAATTTGTGGCATATTTAGCCGTCATTGACTAGACTGTCATGTAAATCATGTGTCTCACCTGCCATGGGTTTCAGTCAGTTATAATGCGGCTCTGGGGAACACTGCTGTGGTTTTGCAGGTTTCTCATTCTAAATATAGGCCTACTTGAAATCACATCTGCCTCTGGTCCAGAGAAGGGTGTATGTAATTTACTGTTTTAAAAGGAAATGCATAATTAATAGCCCAAAAGACTGATGATTGCTCCGTGTGTGTGTGTGTGTGTGTGTGTGTGTGTGTGTGTGGGGGGGGGGGGGGGGGGGGGGGGGGGGGGGGGGGACATCATGGGCACCAAATTGACTATGGCAAGTTATGGACATGTGCTGTACCTTAGTCCAAGTGGTGACATACATCTAATAATTTATCACAATGACCAAATAGTAACATCTTGCCAGTCATCGCTCCACTTGTCCCCATGCTGCAATTTAGTCTTTAGAAGTGGGTTTGGAAGTGTTGGATGCAAATTATATTATATGCCGGGGACTTTGCCATACTTTAGGGTTGAGTGGATTGGAGCCCCTGAAAACATTACTGTTGTGTTGAGCTGTAGTAGGCTACACAACAATATCCAAAGACGACTAGTGGAACACTGACCATACATCTATCCTTCCCAATGAGCTGAAGTGATACATCACACTACAGTACATGTAGAGGTGATGCATCTGGCTCATACATTGTAGCAGTGCCTACGTCAAGATATGGCAGTCGACTCCAGAGGAGGCAGGGCATATTTCCAAGGGAAAAAGGGCGTCACTGCCCTTTGCCCCGAGTGAAACAACTTCATGAAACTTTGAAAGCCCGCATATATAATGTCTTTCATTCAACAAACAAAGCAGAACTACATTCGCACAGTGGTAGGTGGCCCTGTGTGAGCTCCAACATTCAAGGAATTCAGAAGCGGACGGAGTGGGACAAAGAGCGACAGGTAGCCTAGTTTAGCCTGACTTTACTGTAGCCTGTAAAATAAAGGAAAAAGAAGAAAGCCACTCACCCGAACAAGGTTGCTGACGGCCGCCTGCACGGCAGCCACCGGTGCCGTGAGGTCTGGGATAGCTTTCCCGTCAACTTCACCTTCTTCGTGCATTATCACCAGATGGGATATCTGCTGAGCCACCGGCTCCAGGATACTTTCTATCGTCTTCGTGTGAAAAACCGGCATGGTGACAACTTGAGACCACTATCCAAGAGAAAAGCGGGTAAATCTCTTGTCCCTTAAGTTATTTTCTCCTGCGACTCCCGCTACAAAAGCCTAAAACAGTCCCGACACTTTTTTTTTCCCAGGACAGTTTCACTCTCCGGGAAGAAGACTACAACTACTCCCCTTGAAACCATCAACGTGAAAAACTCCCAACCACAGAGTGAGCGAGCAACCTAAACCCTGTGTCCGCCTTCTGACCAATCAGCGGGCTAGGAGGCAGGTCCCCACGCACCTGATTGGTCGGTATGAGTGCCGCTCTTTATCAGTCTCCTCCTCTCTTCTACATAGGCGAGTTTGCTAGAGATGCGGGTGCTCCCTAAATTACGTAATAGATTCTCATGTCCTAAAAAGGGAAATATGTGTCTACCGTTGTGAGGAGTGGATTCCAGCCCCTGTAAACTCTACTGGTGGGACAAGCTCTGCTTTTGGCACTTCTGCCAGAGAAAGGAGAGCTGTGAGTGATAAGAGATCAGATTGTGGACCACAAGCAAGCAACATGAATTCCTAGAACAGGATATTCTTAATAAACCCCAAATTGATTTATCTCAGATATAAACATCAGAGAGTAAAGCGAAATATCCTTTTAGGGCTATTTTTGTCATCTACCCTCCACATATGGAAATGTAGGTCTAGTCTATATGTATATGAGCATGTGTCTCAATTAAGGTGCAATGAAATTTTAATGATCCATGTGGGGAAGCTGGGCCGTTCCAGAAGCAAGTAGTAAGAATAAGAATAAAGCAAAGAGAAATAGAATATAAATTAGAATATATAATATGTTACGGTACAACTTTATTAATTCCCATGGGTCAATTCCATAGCAAAAGAGGGAGATATAAACATACACAACGAACAATTTCAGCACTAGAACATGTTGAATGAAAAGTTATGGATTACAGAATTAAGAGGCTGCACAAAAATATCAGTAAGACATCACAGGACAGTGGATACACCAGTGGTGTCACTTTGCCAACTGCAATATTTTTAAGCGTAGATTCCTCAGCCACTTATTTTAGATAAAGCAAACCGCACACATTTGTTTACAAACTTGGGACAGACCTTTGTCAAGAATGGAGCAAGGCAGCGTTACACATTTTTTCAATTCCACCTCCCTCCCATCCTCACACGCTGAAATAACAATATCGGAGGATTGAAAACCAACTGCCAAGCAAACTAGCTAAGGAATTCCCACAGAATCCCAAGAGGGGCTGCAAGGCAGCGGCCCATTTCCTAAAAAGGAAGAGTCCAAAAAGAAAGAATCAAGGAAGTTGCTCTGTTTGAACCCTCGTGTAAACATACAAGGGCTTGATAAGTTTGCCTTTTACATGGAGTTATTATACCAAATTCCATTGGGAGATAGAATTATTTCAGTATCTTTAATTGTGGCTTGGATGTGTGCCATGTAATTGAAGTGTGAGCATATAGTGCTGTGTAATGGCAAATACACAGTAGTTCAAATGTGATCTGTAGGCCTACCACACCACAAAACTCCCACTAATTTTCTATTTTACTTGCAGCCATTTCAGTTCCTCTTACCTCATTACCGTGAACACCTAGTTTTGGTGACCTAAACCTTTTTTTTGAGGAAGCAGGGATACATGAATGGACACTAGAAAGCACGATATACTGTCTCACTTCAACAATACAGTGTGTACAAATACTACTTGATTCTTTTTTTGACTTGCTTTAGACAACCACCATCACCCATAGATCACCCTGTATCTCCCAAAAAGTCAGATAAATGTACTATCCGGCACTGAACGGGGGAGTACATCCTGAATATAGACATCAAAGGTGGCCTGTAGTTTCTTCAGGTCTCCAGTTACTGACAAGGCCGTCCCGTGTGTACATGCTGGAATGTGAGCAGGGCCGCTCAAGATGGGTGGTCCTCACCTTCCCCTGCTCCACCGCTGATAACAGGACCTGATGGGCTCCTGCTACTTGGAGGTGGGGAAACGTCCTGATATAGTGGTACAAACAGTGTGTGTAGTCAAGACCATCAATTTTGAATTTGTGTTGCATAAAACATATTGACATTCTTGCTTCTTGGTTGCCTCGCTGCAATGCATCAGAAGTGAAATGGTTAACCGTTACACAGCATGTGGTCTGATGTTCTAGTTATTCTTTAATCTACATCCTGTTGACAGAACTAGAGTATTTGAAGAATGGCTCTTCATCCAGTCTGAGTGTTTGTTGTCTGTCTGCTGTGCAAGACTGAGCACCGGTCACCCTCTTGTGGTTGTCAGAAGTAAACACACTCAATGGAAACGGGACATGGAGATGAGACATTTTAAAGCTACACTAGGCAAGATTTGTATGTAAAACTACACATCCCCCTTAATTGAGACTCCATAGATTTGCCCTATTGGCCCAAATGAAATTCTGGTGTCAGGTATTGTCACTTCTAGTAGAGTCAAAAAGAGGTTAAATAAGACTTGAGTCTTGTTTTATGGCATGACAGTGTATGAGCGGACCGCAGCAAGGGAGTCTGCCTGAGTTTTGGTTATGTAAGATAGTATATAGGGTTGTTGTGATGAAGGCTTTGAGGTGCCACTACACACATCAGAGTGGATTCGGCTCATGTTAGACCAGAGAAGTGTTGACTACTAGGGCAAAACCTGAACTGGCTGAGACCGCTTAGGTTACAGTAATTGCGGGGTCCCCACTGGTCGTATTCCTGAAATAGCTGATGAGTTGTACTGTACTCCACTCCTTTCCCACACTTTCTCGTATGACACAGCCTGCAAAACCTAAATAACAAGGCCAGCTGCTGCTGCCTGGGCTTCCTGTAGAGGGCTTCCCCTAATCCCATTGCTCCATGTGGAGGCCCAACTGTTGGATCAGGATTTCCCTGTTAAATTAAAGACACGCTAAGTCTCTGTCCTCACTGCAGCCTCGAACTCATTTGACAGACTCTCTAAGGAACAAGAGATACAGGAAAAACATGTATTCACTGAATCAGAATTAATGATATGCACTACACTTTTTTGAGTTGATCTTATTGTTGGAGATGGTTTTAAACTAGACAAAACAGTTTACAAATAAAAAAACATTCTGTGAGTCATAAGGTTTCCCAGAGACAGTTTGTCAGCCAACAGCTGCAGTTTGAGGCCGTAACAAGTGTCCTTTTATGGCAGATGTGAGTGGCTGAGTAGATAAATCATCTGTCCACTACTCATTATTTAGTCATAGCACACCAGTTGTATCCATTTTTACTGTTTCAGACATAAATTATGTTTGGCATGTATTGTTTAGTCTTTGGAGACCTGTCTTCTGCTTGGCTGTTAAGTCTGTGGAAATGACTATATTAGTACCAAGTGCGCTGGCCAAAGCAGATTCCACATGCATGACGACTGGGTTCAGTCAGTGGGTGTTGAGAGTGGGATGTTTTCAGGGGCATCGATAATACAAACTGGCACAAGTGAGTCACTATAATCTGAGTGAATGCAGTGACATATCAAATCCCTTCATTAATAAATGACCATGAAAATTAAAAAAACAACAACATTTTATTCCCTTGATATAAACAGAAGCATCTTTGCAAAAAGATTTTGTGAAGTACAAAAATAATTCCCATATCTTAAAATAATGTATCAGAAATAAGATAGACATTCAATCCAACAAATATCATACCACATACCACAGAACTGCAACTGCACAGAATTCAACATAGACATAGTTATATGTATTGACATGAAACTTCCACTGAAAACCCACAGCAAGAAAACCCTTCAGCTTAAGGCCACCAAGAAAATGGCAAAAGATCAGCAGTTTACATGGAAGCAGTGGTAGCTCTGCTTCACCACCAGTTTGCATTATTATTGTTACAGTTCATGCACTCAGCAGCCTGTGAGGAGGTCACTTTTGAGGGAACATGGCCCCGGCGGTGATGGAGGACAGGCCCGTCTTCTCTGCTATCCACTGGTTGTAGTTGGTCACTGTGGTGTACACGCCGGGCCGAAACTCCTTGGCGCACCCGTCGCCCCAGCTGACTATCCCAAAAAGGAAGAGCCTGTTATCCATCTCACACACCAGAGGCCCTCCCGAGTCGCCCTGTAGGAAAAGAGTGGAGCCAATTCAGAGGAGATCCGCAATAATAATCGTCAGTGCGAGGCCTGATCAGGTTTTGACTTGCATTAAATACCTCGCAGGCGTCCTGGCTCCAGTCGGGACGACCGGCGCAAAACATATTCTCTGTGATCATGTTTCCGTAATATTCTTTCTCTTGGCACACGTGATGTGCCACGAGGTTCACCTGAGCTTCTCTGAGGTACTGGGAGTTATACCACAGGCCTGAGGAAGTAAACACAACAGGTAGTTAAAACCAGACAGGAGTGTGGGCTATATAATTGATAGGCAGACAGAAAAAAAAAAATGTGGTTAGAGTGGATTGCTTCACCTTTCTTCTCTTTCCCATAGCCGGCGATCTCGCAGAGGATGCCGGACTGGAGGCTCTGGCGAGGAGGCGGCAGGCAGACGGTCTTCACCGCCCAGCTCTCCTCTGCACACTGACCATGCTTGGCCTTCAGCTTCAGCAGGGCTGGGAAACACAGTAAGCATCAGCATGGAAGCCTATGTGAGGCATATAAAACTCTATGATTACAGTTTAATCAGTACTTAAGCAAGCAAAGGAGTATACAAAATCCATACCAATGTCATTGTTGAAGTTCCCCTCACTGTTGTCAAACCCCTCATGGATGAAAACTTCTTCCACCCTGAATGTTTGCTCTAGAGTTCGGTCGGTCTCATTCAGTGCATTCTTCCCCAGGGTGACAGTGAAACGCCATGCTTTGGTGTTGGAGCTGAAAGGAAAATCACAACAACAGTCTAAGCTGCCGTGGCTGTTGTTTTCCAACACCTGCTGGGGTTGCAGTGAGTGATCTCGGCTCCTACCCGTCGGGGAAGCAGTGGGCGGCTGTGAGGACCCAGCAGGGGGAGATCAGACTCCCTCCGCACCGGAAAACCTTCAGCTTAGATCTGCTGCGCCAGAATATGGCAGCGATCCACGGGTGCGATTGTACAGTGGCAATTGTTCCGCCCACGATCTTCGTCTGCTTTCTAAGGCGCTGGCCACATGTTGACTCTGCGGGGGAATGAGACCATGTTGGCTTCCACTTGAGAACAAACCACTGGGAAAAAGGCCTGAACACAGAATATGATCACTTGAGTTCAGTGGGAAAGCGATGACCTTACCTGGCCCCGGCTCAGTGGGTGAGGGTGAAGGTGGGGATGGATCTACAAGATCAGAGATTTTTTTTTACAATGAAAAAAAAGCATGTACTCTGGATGTGGCTTACACGTTGACTACAAAGTTAGACTTACCTGGCTTAAAGCCACAACGTGGAATATCACAATACTCCTGGACCAAATCCTTGTTTTTGAAAACATAACACCACGGACGCCGCCTGTAGTTTAGGTTTCTGTGGAAAACAGAACACTGTCTCCATCAAATGGAAGAAAGGTGGCATTAAAGATAACAATTCAACACTACACTGAACCTTTCTGTTGGGTATAATGGCGTACCTGCAGTAGTTGTGCCTCCCTGCGTGGACATCTGATGACATGAGACGCTCCCTGGTGTCCAAATCCCACTCTTCACATGTTCTCCCACTCTCTGACCGAGACACTGTGCCTTTGTAGTACAGTCCAATGCCGCTGTAGCAGGTGGCACTTGTTACTGAAAGAACAGTGATTTTTTTTTAAAGATGATTCAAAATGTGGAATGTGTTCATGATATAATGCAAATTGGCTTACAGTTCAGTTCCTTACCTGTTTCACAGTGTTCCCCCCCAAAACCATCAAGACATAAGCACAGCATGTGTTCACCAGTACTCAAGGATGGGATAGAGGTGCCTCCGTTAAGGCAGATTCCACCTAAATAACACAAGAAATATTGGTTTTAAACTCATACAGTGTGTGAACATATACCATAGTGCCTTAACTGATGCAGAGTGACTTACTTGATATTCCAAAGGAGAAAAAAGAATGGCTCTGCCTTTTTTGCCTCGATAAGCCCTATAAATATAAAAAAGTTATATAAATCCTCATGAAACTAGATGCAACATTCCATCACCAAGACTAAGTTACAAATAAAATAGAGATGAACAAATAGAGTACAGTAATCTCCTTACTGCTGCTGTTGACAGGGCTGCCAGGGTGCATATTAAAATGCCTAACCCTTTTGTCCTGTTCATTTTTGCCTTACTGCACCGATTAAGATCCAAACAAAGTTGATCTGATGTGGATGTGCGCGAGTCTGCTTGCAGAGAGACTGGTGAGGGAGCGTCCTCGGGGCTTGCTCTGTTATGTCTGCTGAGGCCACATGTGCAGGGAGGGGGGACGATGTGATTGGCTGGGGAGCAGCCCATTTGGTGTGAAGAAATAGAGTGGTGGTGCAGGGTGAGTGAATGAGTCAGAGTTGCCAACACACACTTAATCCTTATCATTAATTTCCAGGAAGTATGTCAGTCACATTCGAATGTTACTGGTAGAGCCGTTGAGTCGGGCCAGCAATCAGTCCTGCTGCAGTTTATATGATACATTTAACAGAATTGTGATTAGAATGAATCTGAATCAATAATGAAATAATTCCTTAATTGCGTGCTAGTCAACGCTTCAACATTACAAACTTGACCTCTGGTTTCCAGGTTTCCACACCCTGTGACACCACAGCAGGTCACACCATAAAAACAGTGGTTAGGTAACCGATACCACCATATATCAACATTGTTTCAATTCTGGATGGGTGTGTCATTTAAAATGGCTGATTTTTGTTTCATGAGGTCTCTATGATATGATCTCCAAAATATAGAATGTCACAGTTCTTTACAGAAACATACTAATTCAAATCATGTCAAGATGTACTTAGTGGACTATGCTGAGAGCATTTTACAAACACAAACCGTGAACGGTTTAGAAATGAAGAGGATTAGCAATGTAAGAAACAAATATGAGGAAGAGAAGACAGTACAGAGAAACAAGTTCAAACATGTTTGAACAACTGAATGGGTATGAATGCGGACAAATGTGAATTAGACTCAGAAATCTCAGTATGATTCACTGATCATTAATGACAGGATGACTGTTAAATGGTGCAGTAGGAAAGTAGGCCAAGAGTAGCCTAGGCTGTAAAAATAATCCAAAAAACTCAAGGAAATGCCAAACAACTGAAAGAAAACTAGAATTCTAAAATATAAGAGAAAACATGAGATGTTACTACTTCTCATTTCCCTTTTCCTGTTCACAGAGTTTCAATTTCAATCAATGGCAATCAAATGTTAGCAGTGTCGCCTAGTAAAATGGCTCTTATAATACACATTTAAGCATTAATCCTAATCTTCAATTTGGACACATGAAATACCAACATTGGACAATTTATTTTGTCATGGACTCAACAAATGCTAACCTTAAACATAATAAAACTAAAACAAATTGAAATCATTAATGACAATAAATGTAATGTAAATTCTAAGGCTAAGTTGTATTTAAGACAGGCTGGGCTGTGATTAACTCACTGGGTGTCACTGTTGCTCTATCAACTCAGAGCTCATTTATTGTACCTGAGGTTAAATGTTGGGCCTGTAGGCTACTCAGTTACTGCTTCAACTGGTGCTTTCTACATCAATTTGGACTTGAATTGGCAGGGTAAAGCTCCCATTAACCACAATGACTTGAGATAATAATGATACAGGTGGTGATGATGATGAGGATGATGATGATGATGATGGTGGTTGTGGTGGTGGGCTGAGTGGGTTCTATCGCAGTAGCCTACCCGCATTCATTACTTTGTCAATGAAGGTACATGAGAGCAAATATGTACATTTGGATCCCGGAAGTCGCCTAGTCCGAATCCTGCTTGGCTGATGCTGCCTTCAAGTGACGTAAGAAATATCTGATTTCTTGAGCACACGAGCGACCGAACAAATTTTGGGAGTAATGTGGGGATTTTATGTAGGCCTATATGATTTATTGCTTTATGCTATTGTTTGCCTTTCTGTGTAAATGACTAATATTGTTGTATGGAAATAATTTAACTTGTAGCGGTCATGCATTTTAATAAATTAAAACATCAATTACATTTTCTCCTCTTTGTTCCACAGCTGCAGCTGTAGTAGCTCTGCGCCGCTTGATTTCTAAAATCAAACAACAGCCACCAAAATTAATTGCTTTCGTTACAGGGTCCATTTTTGTTAGTATTTTCAAAAAAGAGCACTCGTATTTACGATTATACGCGTCGAAATTAGGAGTTTACAAGGAGCACTTGAACGCAGCATGAGAGGAGAGCGGCTGTCAGAGGTGGATGAGGGAGATAATCCTCCTTTACGGCGACTCACTATTAGACCACACAGAGCCAGGCAGGAGGGAGCCGCTGGAAAAATGGGGAACGCCGACTCCAAACTTCACTTCAGGAAAGCAGTGATACAACTCACAACCAAGACGCAGGTTTGTTCAGACTAAACACTGGCAGATATATAAATACTGAGCACGTCGGTTGCGCGTTTATGGCCAATTTAGCCTTTGGAGATAAAGTTCGAGTGCCAGATGGTAGCTTAAATTGCAGCCCAGATGACACACCGCGGAGGGGATAACAAGCAAAAAGGCTGCACTCAGTCTAGATTCTGGGTTTACAGGCAGAATATACTCCCTGAGTGATTATTATTAGTATGACTGCTTTTACTGCTGCTCAGAGACTGGTAAAATGATATTGGTTTATAGATGAGTTGAGTCGTTCCCGTTGCTCTGAGCCGCTACTTTTTTATTTATTTGTGAGATGAGTCATAAATCACTTGAATTTGTAACTGTGTGATTTGCAGATTACTGGATTTAACATAGATCATTACTTTTATAACAGCCACTAGAAAGCCTATATTTACTGGCAGGTGCATTTAAGGTGGAACTAATTAGATGCAGTTGCATTCAGTTTATTGTAGAGGGAATTAATAGGCCTTTGGTATTGGTTGTAGTGCTTTTTAACCTTATTCAAATATTGTACATGAGTTTATATACAGTATATATACTCTTCATGTTGAAGGCATATTTTAGTTATGTTTTTGAGAGTGATTTGCACACTATGTTAGAATGATTTGCACACTATATTTAAGGTAGGCTGGAGAAGATCTGGACAGATTGTCATATCTATTACATCACATGATTTTTGATTATATTATTCAAAGTGAGATTATTGGAACAATATTAATGAGCTTCCCAAGCACAGGTGATGACAAACATTCATAACAAAAAGACATCAGTTTGAGTGGATGATTATTTAATGAGTGCCACTGTCTTCAAAACAAATACTGCATTTTGTATTAATGTATGAATTCATATGCCTATATTTAGCACCTGGTCCATGAATAATATATTAGATAATAGCTGCAGCATCACAACTGCTGTGCTTTTCATTGGGAACTTAATGTACGTCAGAACTGTTCAGTGTCGGGGGTCGTGCTGAGCGCAATGGAGCTCCTTTTCTCTCATTATGCGATCATGCCGAACACACACACACACACACACACACACACTCTCACACACACACATAGAGAGCTCTTGTCTGATGCCCCCCCTCCCTCTCCCAGCCTGTAGAAGCCACAGACGATGCCTTCTGGGACCAGTTCTGGGCCGACACAGCCACCACCGTCCAGGATGTTTTCGCTCTGGTGCCTGCGGCCGAGATCCGGGCTGTCAGAGAGGAGTCTCCATCAAACCTGGCAACCCTCTGCTATAAGGTAACCCGCATTATTAAGGACGGGTTGCTGTCTACAGTATGTTTTGGATGTTAGCTGCTACAGGCAGTGAGGAGCATGAGGCAACTGACTGCACACAGTTGCCTATGTACATCTTTTCTCTTTCAGTAGCACTGAGTCTGTAGTCTTAGTGTATCTATTGTCTATCTTGGATACAGTCAGAGTGAAAGGAATGCAGGCGTTTGTTGTTCCCACACTTTGACTGTGAGTGTAAAAGGTCAAAGGCCATTTGAATACAGCAGATGGGCTTTTGTAGAGTTTATTGGACTAAAAATTAAATTGGGGAAACAAGGGGAAAAGGAGAAGGAAATGCACTAGATTCTACAGTTCCTGCAACAAGAAAATGATTGTATTTGGGATGAGCCAAATTTAATGCAGGATAGGTAAATTACATTACTCCTGTGCAGAGTTGACAATATGTATGTTATGCTATATTGTATACAGTAAAGAACGCAAATTACTTAATGAATGTTAACAGGCTTGTCAACAGTAGACAAAAGACAGAATATCGTGGCATTTTTAAATAAGGTTGAACACAGAATGTTAGAGTGGATAACCGTCTTGAGCTGGAAAACTAGTTATGGAGAGAGTGAAACCTATGACCTTCTCTCAATACAATGTGTCTTTGTAAATCATTCTTCCTCCTTATAGAAACTGACCCTCTTTAAAGTGCCCAGCTCTAAATATATTACTATTTAAGCCAATCTCACACATGTCTCTGTCTAAGGCGGTGGAGAAGCTGGTCCAGGGCGCGGACTCCGGCTGCCCCTCGGAGAAAGAGAGGCAGATCGTCCTGAACTGCACCCGCCTCCTCACCCGCATCTTGCCGTACATCTTTGAGGACGCCGACTGGAGAGGCTTCTTCTGGTCCACCGTGCCCGGAGCTGGCAGAGCCGGGGTGAGAATAGGAGGCTTAGGACTGATACTCGATGAATCAATCACAGGAAGTAGAGGAGAGAAGCCATGTTGTCCTCCAGAAACGCTGCGTGGCATCTAGTATATTAGATTGCGGTAGGCCTGTTAGAAGAGGAGCTGAGGCCTTACATAACCTTCTGCACTCTCAGTTCTGTCATTTCCTATTTAACACTCACTCCCCCTCAAAGATTTCTCTGCCACAGAAAGGCAGGCGACCTCCTTCCGCCGGGAGAACAAGATAAGCGTGAAGACACTTTGAAGTTCTGTAAACTGCATCAGCCATAAGCGGTCACACTAATTAATGTCATATTCATTTATGATTGCACCTTTAAGCTGGGATACTCCGTGATGAAAACGCATCTGGTGTTCTGTTACCCACTTCAATCCTGCGATTGGACTGTAATGGGAATGGAATGCACCAAGGAAGCAATAACCCCTGCCTTTTTCTAGTGAAATGACAGACCAAGCTGTGTGGGTGTGTGTGTGTGTACACATGCTGTATTAGTTGTATTCATGTCCCGAAACGCTGTGCCTCTCTTCAATCAGCGGCTTTTTATCTCAACTGCTGTTTTAATTCTTCCATTTACAGGAAGGCATTTAACTGGCAGAGCTATTTTCAGTTTGATGTGAAAACAGTGCTTAATTGTATCCTGTTGACATTTAGAATGTCCTAATTTTTACATCTTCATATCACCTTACTTTTATGTCTTACATTCTTGGTTGATTTTTTTAACATGAATTATTCCTGTGAACTAATTCTCGGTGATCTGTAAAACTTCTGCTACCCTATACAAACGACCCGCCGTGCGATGTGCTGGGGAAGCAGCAGACAGAGGAATCCTATCCATCCTCAGACAGTTTCTATAGCTTGATCTGTCAGCACCCTTTTCAGCTTTCTAGAGATCTGAGCGTTTGAGGCCCTTTGAGATTCCCAGGTAAGCTCTGCCTCTAGTTATTGCATCAATTTGCTAGGAAGTGTCTGTGCTGTCTGGGAACTTCTGAGTGTTTTCTGGCTTTGGAGTGTAAGATGAGACTGTGGCTGCTGTTGAGGTCACTGTCTCAAGCAGAGCTCTCTGAGTGGGGAGGCTGTCCCCCCCCCCCCCCCTCCACCCCTCTCCCCCCTCCATGGCTGGTACTACCGCTGGTTCTCTGGTTACCAGGTCTACAGAGGACCACGCTGCAAACACTGCCCATATTGTATCTCCCCCTCCTCCTGCCCTGTGGTTGAATTAGGCAGGTATTGAATATCCCTTAATTAAAGTGTGAGACTGAGGTAAAATGCAGAACTGTAGTGGGAATAGGGAAACGGGTTGTGTTGTAGTGGTTTGAATTTAATGTTGCGCAGTTGTGCATCAGCATTGGTTCATGTTGTGGGTGTACAGGGAGATACTGTTACTTGGTATAAACAGGTGAAACTACATTCCAAGCTGTGTTTTTATGCATACTTTTATAATCTGTGACAATGAATGTAGCACCAAAGATGTCTCCAAAAAGCATATGTTCCTTTTTTTTAAACTTGGCCTTCTGTCTTCCAGCGTTTAGATGAAGGCGGCGACGACGAAGCGCGGCCCCTCGCTGAGTCCCTGCTGCTGGCCGTGGCCGACCTGCTCTTCTGTCCAGAGTTCACCGTCCAGAGCCATAAGAAGGGCGGCCCGGTGAGTCCACTCTGCTTACACTGTAATTTATGTGTGGCAGACACTCAAGTATGGCCTGGACCAGCCTCATTAGTTCATGGTGCAGCTGGTGCCCAAACAACCAGCCAGTATTCAGTGTCTAATTAAGAGGATTTAGCATTGCATTGCCTTGGGCTAATTCAGTAATTAGGTGAGAGATGATATTTTTTGATTATATGTGGTGTTGAGAAGTCTAATGGTGCTATTGCTTTTTAATTCTAGTCCTCTCACAGGAGAGTCTTTCCCCATAAGCAGGAAAACAGTGCTGAGGACAGGTTGCTTCAATTTACTGTGTACTCTGTTTACCCCCCAGGCTACATCAGTGTCAATATACACTCATTTGGAGTAGGCATGCGAGCGGTATGTTAAGTCCGTATTATTTAGCCCGGTGGCGGTACCTGTTGCCACTGTTATCTCCCTCACATAACCTTCTTAGGCAGCCACCCTCAGTTAATGAGTGACTCCAGCCTCCTCTGTGTGAGAGAGAGGAGTGGCCCACGGCCATGTTTGTCATCTGGGCCGAGGAAAGGAGGGTGGACACTTCTTATCCATGCTGAGCAAACACCTGTGGTGTCGGTGAACATGGGAGGTGAGAGAAAATGGCCGTCCTGCAGCAGGTCCTACCTCTGACCGGACCGCTCGCACCTCACAGCCGCCCGAGGAAATGTCACGCTCGATGAAGCGTGTGTGAAACTGTGTCGTAGAAGGGTGGAAAATGGCCAGCGGCTGTTGTTTGTTCCCACTTGCTTCAAGGACTTGCTAAGGATGTGAACACACACACACACACACACACACACACACACACACACACACACACACACACAGTTACTGGACCCATGCTGTGAATTTTCAGGGTGTCATGAAGGCCTTTCATTCAGGCTTTCAGCTGGGTTGTCCCAGGAGAATACGAATGAGCATGTGTGTGCATGGCATGGTGCCCTTTGCTGTCAGTTTACTTGAAGAACAGTGGTAGCACCTAGTCAAATCTATTCATATAGCTGTAGTTATCTCTGCTGAGGTGTCACATATGGATATTGTCAGCCGAGTACTAGTAGTAGCTTAGTCCACTTGTTGAATCACATGGTAGAAGTAGGTGTGAACACAGCCACACTGTTATGTTTAGACCTTTTGCTTTAGCATTGTATCTTAATATGCTGAAACTTAGCAGCGGACAAATATGAATGAATGCAATTGAACAATACTGATCACTCATTGTGCCTGTCATGTCACTGAGAATAAATCAATATGTACCCACCCAGCGTCTCCACTCACGGCATAAGCAGTCAGTAAATTAGCCTCATTTGACTGTAAGTACCACAATTCATAATGGCAGTCACCCATTAAAGACTCATAAGCCACAGTGCATTCAGCCTTACAGTACACAAATCAGCTCATAATACTCAGACAGTGGCAGCACCGACCCTGCCTGTCCCTTTAACTAGAGCCTGTCTGTCAGCAGTTTAGCCCGGGGTGTCATTTTACGTCTATGAGGCTTTCTGAGGAAGTCTCTAAAAACAATGCACATTGTGAATAGAACTTGTTGTCTTGAGAGTATAAAATTTGTATTTCATTCTGATCTGTACTGCAGGAGTCAGCTGAGGATATGCAGTCCATAGACAGCTGTGAGTACATCTGGGAGGCCGGGGTGGGCTTCGCACAGTCGCCCCCACTCAACTACATCCATGACCTCAACAGGTACGGCTGCAGCATCTGTGAATGTGGAGAATGGACTCATCTTCTACTATTCTATTTGTTTGCCTTTGTCTGTTATTGTTTTTAGTTATATCTGTCCATCCTCTGTACTCTGCTCAGGACAGAGCTGCTGAAGCTGCTCCTCACCTGCTTCTCAGAAGCCATGTACCTGCCCCCCTCCTCTGACAGTAGAAACCGCAATCCCTGGGTCACCTTCTTCTGCTCTGCAGACAACAGGTAACACACACACACACACACACGCAGAATACATTACAGTACTACTTCTTTGCGTTGCTTCACTCTATCAAAAGTCGTCGCTTATGGGTGTTTCACTAGGTGTATTTTGGGGACAAACATCTGAGCAAATTCTCCATTTGTTTAACATTATTTTACATGGAGACCTATTTTGAATCTATCATTTTCTTCATTAATTTTGCCCAATATAGTTGAACCTTGATATTGTGCTTTACTTTAGCAACCTAGCTAGCTAAGTGGCTACTACAGCTATTTGAATGTGATGGGATAGTTAGGCTAGCAAGCTAACATTACTTGTTTAGCCTAGCTACAGTTAGTGGCTAAAGTATTTTAGCCTCCCTACGCTAAAGGTACACACCAGGAAGACCAACATTCTCCAGCTTTTTGTCCAAATGTGATTGGTTCTCTCACTGTGACTGTCATGTCCGTTTGCATAATGTACATTTTTTTTACTTTTCTCATTGCATCGTGGGCCTGGTTGGTGCCATCACATATCCCATCATGCTGCAGGCACACGGTCATTTGTTTCTCATAGGCAATGAATGCCGGTGAACTTTTTGCCTCATGAAATTGCATCTGGCCTGCAACTACTGACACACACACACACATGCGCATCAACCTTCCAAAAATACGCACATACATTAACCTATACTGCTAAAGAGATGTACGTGTGCCTTGAGAACATAAACTGCCCCCTCTCCAGGGCCCTGCACAGCCATTCTGAACACATGGAAAATTCTGACAGCACATCACGCATAACCACTCGAATGAGATATACAGCACACACACACAACGCTGACCTCGACCTGTCTTTCATCCCTTCCACCCAGACATGCCCTGCCGCTGTTCACCTCTCTGCTCAATGTGGTGTGTGCCTACGACCCGGTGGGATACGGCATCCCGTACAACCACCTGCTGTTGTCCGACTACCGGGAGCAGCTGGTGGAGCAGGCTGTCCAGATCCTTATCGTCACCCTGGAGCACGAAGCCGGGTCGGCCGCCAGCGCGGCCCTCCAGGCCCTGGACCCCTCCGCACCCCCCGCAGCCATGGAGGACCAGGAGGTAAGAGGGCAAATTACCATGAGTTAGCCATAAATTGTAATAATCTGAATTCATTTGTTGTATTTATTCATTATTTATTGTAATAATAATATACAGAGGGCTTTTAAACCATAATTATGATCGCATGAAAGCAAATAAAACATGACATTTTTCCGTTATGAGAATTTAAAAGTCATCTGTTCTTTTTTTGTCAGCCTGCTGGACCTGATAACCTTTTTGTGAATTATTTATCCAGGATACACAGAGAAGAGGTAAGACAGAGCTGGCTATTCAGCATTCCAGATGAACTGCTATCTACATACATGCAGTCTACAATAATTATTTGATAGGCCCTTAGTGTTTGTATCTTCTTTGTTTCTTAGGACTTTAACTTCATCCTGAAAGGCCTGGCAAAGCTGCTCAATAATCCCCTGGTCCAGACCTACCTGCCCCATTCGACCAAGAAGATCCAGTTCTACCAGGAGCTGCTCATTCTGTTCTGGAAACTCTGTGACTTTAACAAGGTGTGGAGATTGATTTTCATAAACCTTTTGCGTGAGCTATCTTGATACTTTGAGATCAATTAACTTTCTCTGTTACACAGAAAAAAAGGGTTCTTTGGTTTGGTACCATATGACTCAAAGAATCCCCTGCTGACGTGCTAAAATAAAAAAACAAATTAAAACTGGCAAATCAGAATGATTTGGAATATTTCATGCATTTGATGCTATATGTTATAGCACCAAAAAGGGTTCTGCTATGGCACAAGCCTAGAGAACCAATTTATTGTGCTATATAGAGCCATTTAATGTTAAGAGTGTATAGTGTTCCACGCCCCTAAAAAGTCCCTTTAACACTACTGATTTGGAGTATTTCATGCATTCGCAAAGGTTCTTTATAGCAGCAAAAAGGGTTCTGCAATGGTGCAAACCTAAAGAACCATTTTCTTTCTCTGTCTATATAGAACCATTTTCATCAAGAGTGTATAAAGGTACACAACACCCACTCTGGGAAGCTGCCACATGGCTCATAGTTGTAATGTTTTTCTTCAGTTTAAGAACAGCTTTGATTAGACTTCCAGCTCATTTCTGAGAAGCACAATGTTGTTTCAAAGCCTGATTTCACGCATTTGTGTCGGTTTCTGGAAGAAAATTCTGAGTAGGCATCTGAACATAATGGAAGAGCGGCCCAGCTGTGTTTGGATGATTCCCACTCAACTGAGCTTCTCTCCACAGACCCACTTCTATCTCTGCCATTTGGACTGGGAGCCTCTGTGGCGCATACTTACTCCATTACCACTGTTACATAATGCTCCTCTCCCCACAGAGAGCACAAGCAGATGATGAGGGGCTGCTGCTAAGTGTTAACCAAAGAACACACACGCATAATGATGAATAGCTTTAGTGTGTCTTAGCTGAAGCTTTCAGATAAAGACCCTTTAAGTCAATTTTGAAGCCCATGTGCTTCTTGTTATTCCAAATAACTTAAAGTCTTAATATGATTCTGTACATCACCTGCAAGTACACAATCTCTGCTGCCTTCAACCATGAATATGCACAATACTCAAAATTTGCTGGTCTTCAGATAATGAGATGTACACTAAAACATCACTCATCTGAAAACATAAAAATATGCTTATGTAGTTCTTTCAAGTTTTAAAACTGTGATGCTATCATCCCACAAGTGTCAAATGGTAAATGCAAATTGACTTACATGCATTGTTCAGTTTTAATACCAAAAGAATGCCTAATGAGGATGTGAAGCTGACTTGTGTGTGTGTGTGTGTGTGTGTGTGTGTGTGTGTGTGTTTTAGAAATTCCTGTTCTTTGTGCTGAAGAGCAGTGATGTGTTGGACATGCTGGTTCCCATCCTGTTCTACCTGAACGATGCCAGGGCAGATCAGTGTGAGTCATACTCTCTGGGGAGGAGGGGGAGATGCATTTTAATATTGATTAGCATGTGTGCATATTAAAGTCAGTGTTGTGTATGCATTGTGTATGTTGCAGAAAATGTGGAAAATTCTCTGCAAAACGCATCATTCTCTTTGTGTGTGTTTGTAGCCCGTGCGGGCCTCATGCACATCGGTGTGTTCATCCTCCTGCTGTTAAGTGGAGAGAGGAACTTTGGCGTTCGTCTGAACAAGCCTTATACTCTCCGCGTCCCAATGGACATTCCTGTCTTCACAGGCACCCATGCTGACCTGCTCATTGTGGTACGTAGAAGGGGTGGGAAATACGAGAGTGCTCTCAATATTAGTGGTACAATACTTAAACCGTATGATAATATGTTGTGTGACAGTATTGAGATTTGATACTGCAATATATTGCAGTTTAAAAGTGTTTTATTTCATTTGATCGCATTTAAAGTGGTGATTTGCGAAATCCTTGTTTTTGTTTTATTTTGGCAAAATCATCTTTTCCTTGGATTTTTGGAACTACTCCGTTCTTCTATTTATCCCAAACAATCCTCCGTTGCTGCTGGAAACGTAAAATTCATCACTTCCATTGGAGGATAACTAAACTAAACAACACCAGGTGTTTAGAACAGCAATCTCTCAATCGGCAATAGAGAGTAGCAAAGCAGACATTTATTTATATGAAAAATGTCACAGATCATTACTTTAAAAGCTGAAATGATATCCCTTAGGACAATAAAATGTAAATTTTTTTAATAATGTTCAAGAATATTATATGTTCTTTCATTAAAAGCCTCAAAATGTGAGTGAAAATATCATACTTGGCTTCAATATGTTGATACAATATTGTGAGGGGAAGTATTGCAATGTTTTTCTATATCAATATTTTCCCCACCCTTAGTATTTTCTGGTATTTTATGAATGATAATTACATAAAAGCGGCGCTGTTATAATAAATATTTCCTGTACTTCTTCTTGATTAGATCTTCCACAAGATCATCACAAGTGGACACCAGCGCCTGCAGCCTCTTTTTGACTGCCTGCTCACAATAGTAGTGAATGGTGAGTGTCACTGAAACGCTTAAACATCGCTCCCTGTTGGCTAACTAGGAGAACTGCAGAGTATTTATATGACCAAAAAAAACCTGCCTACCATGTACTGCAACAGCATTTCAATCCTGAATGCATCATTGTCAGGCCGGGTGGGTTATTTGACACTGTGTAGTTTTGACTCACTGTTTGGTCTCCCTCTCCCCGCAGTGTCGCCTTATCTGAAGAGCCTGTCCATGGTGGCGGCCAACAAACTGCTCCACCTCCTGGAGGCCTTCTCCACCTCCCTGTTCCTCTTCTCCTCCTCCCAGAATCACCACCTGGTCTTCTTCCTGCTTGAAGTCTTCAACAACATCATCCAGTATCAGTTCGATGGTGAGAAAATGGTGAACTTGACGATGTTGACCGTGCGCAGGGAGAACTGATGTCAGCAGACAGTGGATCTCAGATATTGTTCATGTATTGATCATAGCTGAGCCCTTGATTTGACTTAAGATCAGTTTAGATAAGTTTAAGATCAATTGGAAAACGTGGGAAATGACTCCTATTTTTAAGCAGCAACTGCAAAACCTCCATACACCCATCTCCCTCTCAGGTAACTGCAACCTGGTGTACGCCATCATCCGTAAGCGTAACATCTTCCACCAGCTGGCCAACCTGCCCACTGACACAGCGTCTATTCAGAAGGCCCTGCAGAGGAAAAAGAAGTCCCAGACCGGCATTTCGAGGACCAACTCTATAGAGACGGAGTCCATGGAGGGCTCCAGACCAGCTGTACCCGCTGAGCCGGGCACGCTCAAAGCCAGCCTAGAGGCCACTCCAGGTACACTAATCCATGCACCAAAAGTTTCATCATCACCAGTGTTGTCTATGTATTCTGAAGACAGCATCTTTTATTTTCAATAAATATCCAATTAATGAAGAAGACATTCCTTTTTTCAGCTAATCAGTACATTGTCTTTTTTTTAGGAATTGACAAGTTGACAGAGAAGGCCCAGATAAGTGAAGATGGCACCATGGTTGCTCTGCCACATTCACACTCTCCACAGACCGCTGCTGACAGCAGTGCCACAGCTGGAGCCAGCGACACAGAGTCCAACTCAGAGAGAGACCATGAGGTGCAGCTTCTGATCAGTGATGCCCTTGTTCTGTTTTTGGTCAACTTCTTTTTGCTTTTTTGCAGTGAAAGTGACGACCATGCTTCCTATCTTCCTGTCAGGTTTTTCACACGGAGTCGGAAGCAACGAGGAGTCGGCTGTCAAGTGTGTCATCAACAGCCACGACCTGGAGCCCTACTCCAGACTGGGTAATGAGAAGCTTTTTCTTTCTATCTTTCAACCTGTCTTTATTTTCTAGCTTTTGTTCTGTTTGATGGTTTCTACAGCAATGTATTCACAAAAAAGTATACTCAATATAGCTCCGCTTCCACCATGCTGTGTGTGTTCTCAGGTGCTGTCATGGAAGACGAAGCTTCCTCTACAGACCATCATGCGGTTGCTACAAGTACTGGTTCCCCAGGTGGAGAAGATCTGCATAGACAAGTAAGAAATCACACAACTTTGATTGTTGTTCAGAAGGAAATGGGGTATGAATAGGTGACATTTAACTCCAGGAAGATGATCTGTGAGTTTATTGTTTTATTACATTAGTACATTTATTTATATGACAATGTGGCAGATTATTACTTTAATCAATAGGATTTGTTTGATCTAGATGAGAGCATAGTGTGTGTCTTCCTCAGGGGTTTGACAGATGAGTCAGAAATCCTGAAGTTCCTTCAGCACGGGACACTGGTGGGCCTCCTGCCAGTCCCTCACCCCATCCTCATCAGGAAGTACCAAGCCAACGCCGGCACAGCCATGTGGTTCCGCACCTACATGTGGGGAGTCATCTACCTACGGTGAGCAAACTGGACAAGACAATTGCAGAGCAAAACTATTTACAGTGGATAACACACTGAAACAATAGAACTGAATATGACAGGCATCAATATTCAGTGAGGCAGTCCAGTAGATTTGCCTCAGAGCAAACACAATTTGCGACAGCTATCGTCTCAATGGCATTTCATAGTAGCTTGCCAAGCGTCATGCGGTGAATTGCTTTTGGCTGTCATGGTTTGACTTCTAACAATGACTTGATTTTCTCTTGCACTCTTGTTGCCATAGTAATGTGGATCCTCCAATCTGGTACGACACGGATGTGAGACTCTTTGAGATCCAGAGGATTTAGAGGAGGTGTTGACGATGCCCCGCCTAATCCCCATTTCTTTATCATCTGGCACACCAACAGGATCTACCGCTTTACCTTCCTTATACCTGAACTGTGATCCGTATCAAGACGTCAGAGGAAGATTTCACATCTTGTCCACATTTCTTTTTACAAAACAAGCAGTGACAATCTTTTTGTGTTCCATTTTTCTTGCCAACCTCCAGGGTTCAACAGAATAAAGTGTCAATAAATCAATTACCGCATATAATCTGCCATCAAAGCTGTATAGTGAGTGCAGTAGAAACAATGCCAAATAGTCCTTAAAGTTTTGATAGAATTGAGAGATGAGACATTTATTGAACATTAATTTATCCATTTTGCCAAAAATGTTGAAAATGACAAAGGGAAGTTTTGCACATGGTTTCATGATCCGCTTTTGACATACTTTCAGAACACACTCAGTACTTTCCCTTTCATATCTTTCAAGGTCCTTGTCATGTATGAACTACTGGAAATAAAAGACTGACAGCATACACTAGACTAAAGCATGCTATCTTACTTTAAAGGAGCCTTTCACAAATGCGCTGAAAAGGAAAGTCGACATGACTGATAAGAGAATGAAACCTCGCTGAAATGAGGGAGACAGAAAATCTTCCAGGAAATGTATTCTATTGTCCGTACAGCAAGCAAACTGCTTCAAGATATGAATAAGGTGTTGTATTCTGTCACAGTAAAAATGTCAGTGGAAACATATTCAGATCAGAGAAAATTATTTCATGTAAAGAAAAATAAAGTATTTTCTTGAAATATAAAACAATAAATCATTTATAAATGTGAATTATGTCCAATCTGTCTTTTTTTAATTTGATCTTTTTTAACCATATATGTGATAAATTGAATATTTTGCAGGTCAGCTCATTCATGGCATTTTAGCAGAGCTCCATGAGATCCGTTTGACATTTGCAGGTCTTCAAGTTAGTTTAATAGTCAAACAGTCTTTATGCAGAGATGAGCAGCTCCATCAGAGCTGCTACAGAGTGCATCCTGTAGAAGACCCCAAGAGGCTGGCCCAGGTTTACCAGGACGAACCACGCGGTGAAGCCGAAGAACTGTTTCCCCAGGCCGTTCTCAAACTGGGGGTGGGCTCCAAACGCAGGGATGACCCACAGCTGAAAGAAGAGAGGGAGCATTTATGTATTACATATATGGAGAAACTGCTAAGGCCTTTTTATTCTGTAAGAAATCTGCTGAGAAATTTAAAAGACATAGTTGGTTTCATTACCATGATGTTGGAAAGGATGAGGAAAGCGCAGATTTCTTGTGTTGCTCTCTTGGCCCAGGACTTTTTCCCATTGTCTTCTTGGACAGCAGGTGGCGCTGACATGTTTCTCTCCAGCAGTGAGATGTCTGTCTGCCCCTCCTCTTGCATTGGGATGGAGACCTTTTTCTTAGGCTGTGGGACAATTATACCAACAAATTAGTTTTACAGTATATAATTTAAGAAAAACTTTTGCAATTTTACCAAACATTCACAAGAGGCTGAATGAAATGAAGGGGTGCTTACCTTGAAAATGTTGTTCCTCTGCCTCTCTTTCTTCTTGCTGAGAAGACTCGGATGCCTGTGGAGGCCCTCGATGATAAAGATGTTCTGGAGGATGAGTTCCAGCAGGCTGAGGAGGGAGTAGGAGAGGTCGAGGCTCCCCAGGGGCCCGCTGGCCCCCACGGCCAGGGCCGCCACCAGGGAGAAGTAGGACAGGGCTAGCTGGCCCAGGGCGGCCCCCACCAGGAGGATCACGTCCAGGCTACGGGTGGGGTTGTGTCCCCCCTCCTCTGCTCTCATCTCCAGCTTGTGGACCAGCATGCCGGCCAGGCAGCAGAGAGACATGGCGGGCATGACGGCTAGATGGTATCCGTAAAATATGAGGAAGGCGGTGAGGCGAAGCTGCCGCTGACTCACCCACACCTGATAGAGGATGAAGATAGTCACTCCCGCTATGAGGACCAGGCCGCCCAGCAGAGGGCCAAATAAGATCCCACCCTGGTGAACGATACGTAGGGTGAGCTTCTGAGCAACGTGCTGATGGGGACCGGGACTCATCCTGCGGCCGACGTTCTTCCACATCACATAAAGCATGCAGCCTGCCATCAGGTAGTACTCGATGTGGAAGGGATAAAGAACCTCGTAGCCTTTCCTGAAGATGAGGCAGGCTGCGCTTGCGCTGCACTGACAGAAGGTTGAATTGCCGATTCCTGGAGGCAGACATGGATAATTACACACCAATCAAGTTGTATGGTATTCGTGTTTGTTCATATACTTTTCTTTAATTGTACAAAGATGTATTTCTACCTGCTGAGTTCTCGGTGCTTTCAGAAAAATTTGTGTTGGTGAAATCCATCCTGTCTTCCTTCTCCAACTCGATCTCTTGATGGATGGTGTCCTCTGTCACTGCGTTCAGCCACAGCAGCAGGTCTGCAGAGAGGGTCATCATGAGCCCCGACCTGGGTGTGTATGAAATCATACATGCAAATAAACATAATGATAAAGTCAAATACAAAATCTAGTGAATGCAAATCTGTTGTGTATTGTGTTTACAAAGCCGGCAAATGACAGTCATGGATGTATCCTTATCTAAACTAAATGAGACAGATGCACCTGGTCATTATCTTGTGTCTGTGAATGCAATCTTTGGAATGAGCCCACAGTAAATATGTCTACAAAAGAAAAAGAAGCAATTATTCACTGAACAGGCATAAAGAGTCTTGGAGGCAAAATTAAGAATAATATTTTTTTTATGAACATACAGTATTTTTCATTGAAAGCAAATAAGTACCATTACCTGTAGCCCTAGAAAGGGAGCCTCGATGAATGGGGAGAGGACTTTAGCAGCAGGCTTACACTCCCTCAGAATGATTAAATAGCCGATCCTGAAGATATACAGCAGTAGGCTGAACGTAGCGAAAAGCATGAGGACCACTGAGATAGAGGAGGAAAACAAGAAAACACATTTTTCTTTGCATAGAGTGTCCCAAAACAAATGTTCTGTGCAATAACATCTTGAGATTCAAGATCTTACCTGTGACGGTGATTCCCCCGGCGTGGTGGTCTTTATGCGGGGAGATGCCAGGCTGCTTCCTGGCCCACAGCAGGTACCACATCATCCAGCCCACGCTGAAGCCCATCAGCAGCATCAGGAAGACCTGGGGCTCCTGGTGCTTCAGGCCCGTGGGGTTGAAAGCCTGGCCGGCCACCAGCGCGGCCCCCAGCAGCACCACGTTGAGCCCCAGCAGCCCAGAGAGCAGACGCCGCCCGCTTGGGACCCACACCAGGGCCGGATCCAGCTCTGGGTCCTGCATCTGGAGGTCCGAGCTCTCCTGGTTCCTTGGTTCATCGCTGGAGGGAGTTCCAGGTGTCCCCCAGGAGGAATCCAGCTCTGAGACTCGGGTTATGGGATCCGGATTCATACTCACCCCACCTCTTGGAGATCTTCCTTGCCTCTCTCTGGTTCAATCTGACTCTTTGGTTCCTTTCACCCTCTCTTTTCCTTCTCTCGTTCCCATTCAGTTTCTGGGGCTTTCACTCATGCCGTTCCCACATAACGTGAAAGGGAAATGCTGTGGCGCAACATGTGAGGGCATGTATTCAAAGAGCAGTTTGAAATATAGTCCTCCTCTTGATCTGCCTTCCTACTGTAACAACACAGCGGTGTAGGTGCGGTCATGAGCCCATACATACATTCAAATGAATCGCGACACACCTTTCCTAGCAAAAGTCTGAAGTATCTTGTTTACTTTTCATGTTGACCTTTGTGCTTTGTGCACAAAGTTTTCTGTGGGGAGCAAATGCCTTACATCATGGCCTTCCAACTAACTGAGAAGAATGTAGACATGTGTGGTCTCCTATAGCCTGCTCTTATTCTATCTATCGTTTTGTTTAAAAGTTTAATTGAATTAAAGTCAGTGAAATTGCTTTGAGAGGGTTATTGAGGCTGGGCTCTGTGCCACCCATTGCCACTGTTTGGAGTACAGTCTGCACCAGACACCGACGTCACAATATGTGTTCTTATCACTGCAATGCCTCAAGTAGCAGCTCCCAGTTCACTCCAAACTGATAACGTGCAGCTACTGGAACTATTTCCGTTTAGTTTTGGGATTCAATCTCAGAAATAAATTGTGTTGTGAAGTGTGCAGGAGGTGTCACTCCAGGTTATACATCTGGACCACTTACTGAAGTTGATGAATACATATGGATGATGTGTTCCAGTGTATTGAACCTGCTGTACATTCTTTGATGGGCTGCTGGTTTCTGCTCCCTTATGATCTTGTTCAGCTAAACATGGACCTTTTGTAATAAGTTATTTGTTCCCTCTATAGCACTTTTCTAAAACAAAGTTATCAAAGTCTATCACAATCAAGACACACAAAAGAAACAGAAACAATCAGAATCAGAATCAGAAATACTTTATTGATCCCCGAGGGGAAATTGGGTTTCGTTGCAGTTGTTCACAGAAATATATATAGGCATAGAGAAATTATAAGAAAAATAGAAATAAGAAAATAAATAAAAATATGTAGAATATGTGCATTATACTACAATAAAATAAAAATATGTAAAGTACCGTATGTGCATTATAAAAATATGTGCAAATAAAAATATGTAAAGTATGTGCATTATACTACAATATATAACAACAATAATATAGAAATAAGAAAAATAAGAAATTTGCGGGTGGGTGTGGGGGAGGAGGAGTAGGAGGAAATCCCTGACCTGGGCCTTTCACTCCTGCTTTTTTCCTTCCCCTTTGTTCTAAATTATTGCACAAAATTATTACTGGAATCAGTATTGCACAGTTTAAAATATAAGTTATAAATTATGGGGTTATTAAGCTGCTGACAGGGGTGAAATAAGTCCAAGGTCCAGTCTGTTGACTCAGAGTGTCTGACACTGAGGGAGGAGTTGAAAAGTTTGATGGCCACAGGCAGGAATGACTTCCTGTGGCACTCTGTGGTGCATCACAGACTAATAAAACATCCTTAGCATTGTCCGGCAGATGTTGAAGGACCTCAGCCTCCTCAGAAAGTAGAGACGGCTCTGGCCCTTCTTGTAGAGGTCTTCAGTGTTCTTAGCCCAGTCCAGTTTATTGTCAATGTACACTCCCAGGTACTCCACAATGTCCACACTGACCCCCTGGATGGAAACAGGGTTCACCGGTGCCTTGGCCCTCCTCAAGGTAGCAAAACAAAGACATAGCCATAAGGGTGGTGGTGGAATACGGATGTGCAAGCAAATAAAGTGGAACAATTAGAAAGAGAAACATTATCACATGAAAGCAGGTCTATAGGAATATGTCTTAAGAAGTGAAAGTGAAATATATGGCTGTCTATTTCTATCGAATTCATTTTTATTCTATTCTTTTCTATCTTATTCTATTGTACTCTACTGTATTCTATTCTATTCTATCGTACTCTATTCTACTGTAATCTATTGTACTTTTTTCTATTCTACTCAATCTTATTCTACGTCATTCTATTCTGCGATACTGTTCTGTACAGCACTATATTCTATTCTTCTGTACTGTACTCTACTCTCTTATGCTCTATTCTATTCTATTCTCAGTGGTTTGGATGATGAAGCCCCTCCTTGTTAAGAAGTGGGCGGGTCCATCGCATCATAGCCCCGCCCCTGCTTGCCAACCGGCACGCCTCGTGTTTGTCCCCTGGCAACCAGGCAAGCCTCTCTGCCTGCTCCCTGCCTCCCCAGGCCGTCCGCCCGCCCGGACACGCTGTGCCGCGGACAAACTTGCCTAAATAACAATAGGCAAACCCTCCAGCTCTCCATGGCACAGAACCGAGAGTGAGCCAGGCCCCCGAAGCCGCGGGCGCAATGAACGACCGGTACCACCGGGCGGCCCGGGACGGCTACCTGGACGTGCTGAAGGAGGCCACACGGAAGGAGCTAAACGCACCGGATGAGGATGGGATGACACCGACCTTATGGGCTGCTTACCACGGCAACCTGGAGGCGCTCCGGCTCATTGTGGGGAGAGGGTGAGTTCAAAACCCGCTTTCACCTGCAGGCTTCTCTGGAACAACCGCAAACTTACCTGCAGAAAGAGGCCGACCGAACTAGCTGACAGTCTCCAGGTGTCGCTAATTACGCAATCAAGTCTCACCTGTAGCCTACACTGCAAAGCTGATCCATGTCAACAAGTTATTCAGTGCAGTACTCGGTCTTAAAATCTTATTTTTCTTTTAAAAAAAATCTGCCAATGGGGATGAGATAAGCTCACATGTTTCCACTACAAATCAATTTTCAATATTTTTCTTGAACCAGGTGTCATTTTCTTGATATTAGTGGAGTGATCTGCTTTATTCTGCGTTGTTTCAAGATACTGACACTTGCTTCAATTCCTGATGCAAGTGAAACTGCATTAGAAATAAGTGGAATTTTCTCACTCCATTGGCAGAATATTTTACTTGTTTTAAGAAAAAATAAGATTTTGAATATGAGACTAAGCATCTTAACAGAATAGTGACTTGTTAATGTGGATATTTTTTGCAGTGTATCAGTGATGGATAGAGGGAAAGAAGACAGCTCTGCTCTGTCTCCCTTCACTTCGCTATCAGTTAATATGACTTTTTCCCCCCATAACAAGTGGACAAGAAGAAAAGAGTGAAAAGCTCTTTAGAAACCTCAGGTTTTATAATTCAGCTAGAACTAAACATATTAGTATTGATGTTAATATTGTAACCTTCCCTCGCTGGTCTGTTAACACACTGAAATAACAACATTGTGCTGGTTCCTGCCCCCATCACCCCTCTAATCAGTGCTGCTTGGAGATGGACTACTATACATTTTAACAGCCTAATTACAGAGAAAGGTCACTTGCAGCAGGATAGCCTTCCTAACAGTCAAACACTACACACACACACACACACACAGAATAAAGAACAGAGAAACGACGAGTGAGCGCTGATGTATGATAACTTTATGTTTAACCTGGCAGGTGTGACACGGACTGATCCATTACATAACAGTAACCCTGCAGGTCATACTCTAAATCTTATTCAGTTACCATACACAGGTCGTTTTTATACAGATCGATTACTGGAAGGGCAGCCCTCCTTTATCGCCACTGTAAGCTCACGAGCGATAGCATCTCCTCTCTTTGGCTTCACTCTAAACAAGCCTAAGAGTCTCATGCACATATATATCCCATAATCAGCGAGGCCTACACTGTATACTATAGAGAGCTTGTGCTAAGTATTTCTAGGGGAAGACAGAGATAATTAAAAGAGGGTTTAGGAGTAAGTCTATATTCCGCAAAAGATAAGTTGCAGCTGCTATATCAGATAAAGTCTTTTGTTGAAGGTTTAGCTGCTAGACAAAGCAGTCTTTGAAACAGTATATAGTATTTACTACCTATTTAAAAGGCTTTGTGTGGCAGCTTAGCGTGGCCGAGGCAGCCCCCCTTGAGAAGAGGAGGGTCGTATATATCATGCCTCCAGTGACGGGTTTATAAGGCGTGGAGTAAAGTGAGGGGCAGTTGAGACTGATGCTGGGGAGTAACAGCAGGAAAGGAAAGGTCACTGTGATGGATAGGGCATCTTCTTCCTAAAATGCTCCCTGGAGTGGATATGACTCAAACAAGGATGACTGCAGCTGCGCTCAAGATCAGCGTTCAGGGCAAAAGGTATTATTATTATTCAAATGTTTTTATTGAATTTTTCCAGACAGAAAAAACACATAACATAAACCACTCTTCCCACATGAAGACACATCACTAAATACACTAATCAAACCAGAAAATAAACAAGACAATAACAATAACAGACGATGCCTACTTCATAAGGTTCACGTCATAACCCCATTGTGGAAACAGAAAATACAGGGAGATCATTTTACTCTTTTGCAGAATATTTGGAATCAAAATAGTCCAAGAATGGTTGCCAGACTTTAAAAAATGTATGGACAGATGTTCAGGGCAAAAGGTAAATGGGAAAAAGAACAGGGCAACGTTTTGATTGATGTCACAGAGATCATTTTCCCTATTTTTTTTGTTGCTGAGTCACTATTCTGATTTGATTTGTTATTTATTAGTGATGTACACATGGTAGGCTGGGTGACTGTTGTGACTGACTCAGCGCTCCTGGCAGAGCTACAGATAGTCAAGTTACTGTTTGGGATAATCAGGTGTGATTCCTCCTTCGTATTACTACTGCGATGCATTTCTTGGCTGTTTTTTCGCAACATGATACGCTTAATTGGCCTTTCAGCAGACACCTTCAATGTAGATGCAAAACACGATGCTTTGAACCCTATGAGATAAACCACATATTTTTACTGTTATGTAACCAGTAATATCAAATGACAGTATATGTGTGTTGCTTAATGCCAGGGTGTGACATTGCAGGCAGGGAACTGAAATCAGCGTTCGGGCCGATAAAGGTGGTGACCTTACGGTGTGTGTGGTCACAGTGTCTCTGGGTGTCTGCGATAAAAAGACTCTCAGTGTGTGGGATAAATAATGCAAAAGTCACCTCTGTCATGTTTAACCCGCAGCATTTCAATTATTGATAAGCCCTCAGCCAAGGCCTAGCCGTGTGGTTGGGGGAAAGACAGGAAGGGGAGGGACTTGGAGGCGTTAGAAGTGTTGCGTCTGAAAATACACAATCAGTAAACTAACGGTACTGTACACACTGTTGGATGTGCTGAAAAAATTAAACATGCTACATGGCAGTTTCAACATGCAACATTCAAACAGTTCCAAAAGCCAGTGGCCGATGTGGGTCAAACGTGTTGTTTTCCCAGTGATTGGTTGCACAGCATTATGGGAGTGCTTTATTCTACCGATATCTGGCTAGTATAGTGTTGATGTCTATCCATTCAAATCTGGAAAATGGTATAGGCCTAATACCCTATCATTTTCATTATACTGATGTTGGAGAAAAAATAGCCTATGCTGTTGTGAAAGCAGCATCCTGAAACAGAAACAGCAGGTGCTAGCCTTCATGCATTCATTCATTCATCCATTCAGATAAGGCAGCTAACATTACTGCTAGTTGGAATTGGTGGAAAAAGACTGCAAGTTCACTCCTTGTATTTCGTATCCCCAATTCTAACTGGCTGTGACAAGTGAAGTGAAATCTTGTGTACCTAAGTTTCAATATAATACATAAACATACCTTCGTTGATACCTTACCTTACCTAACTGAAGTAATAATGTGCTGTTGATCATGAAAGCATCTCTGACTGGAAATTGCAGGGTCCCTCTTGCTGTAAACGGAGGAGATGAAATGACATAATTGTAGGTCATATGGATGTGTCGACTTACTTCCTGCGTTTGGTCTAATGTGTAAGGGGATAAGCAAAGGTGAGGTTGAGTTTCTCGGTAAACCTGGGGATTTAGAGCACTGGTCGTTATCAGGTGACAGAATAATAATGTGGCAAAATGCGGAGCCTTCGCTGTGCCGGACCTCGATAAGAAACATTTTGGCTGTTCTCTGCAGCAGAGTAAATTAGGAAGTGAGTTTCCAGGCTAAACCTCTGCAGAAAAGGGGTTATTAGTTGGATACTGCTATCAGTCAGTGTTGAAAGGTTCAAGAAAGTTGCAGGTGTGTGAATCACGGAGATTGCCATGGTTTCATAATAGAGAAGTGACTTGGTCTCATTGAGAGTTACCAGAGAGGGTTTATCATAGTTAATGAGTGAGAATGTATGAGTGTGCTCTTACATATTTGCTATAACTGTTAGTTTGGGCATTTTGAGAAGATGGAGGGTACTACTGTGTAGAAGATGTAGGGAAAGTGTAAAAACCTGAAAAAGAGTATCTGCAATGTAATGGAATTCATGAATCAGGGTAAACATAGTATTAATGAAGAATCAAAGATAAGATTTGTGGACGAATCCTTGCATTTATTGCAATGGTTATAAACTGTGCCATGGGCATAGAAGGAAAGTGAGAGAGAATTAAGATGGTGATAGTTAATAATAAAGTATGATAGATTTGTGTGAGGGGATGGGTGACGGGGAGCAAAATAGTTTAGGATTAGTAACAGGATTGATAAATACAATTTGAGTTTTTAAGATGATGTGAATCTCAGTTCACTCTAAATCAGTGGGAAGCAGCAGTGCACTTCCATGTGCATGCACACAAACACACACACAGAGTTTCAATAATACAGAGGTTCAGGATGACTTCTTAACAAAGAAATTTCCCCCCGGGGATTAATAAAGTACCTACCTACCTACCTACCTACCTACCTTATCCCCTGCTGTCTCCTCCAGAGGCGACCCGGACAAGTGTGACATCTGGGGGAACACGCCGCTCCACCTGGCGGCTGCCAACGGCCACCACAACTGCCTGTCCTTCCTGGTGGCTTTCGGTGCCAACGTGTGGTGTCTGGACAATGACTACCACACACCGCTGGACATGGCCGCCACCAAGGCCCACATGGACTGCGTTCGCTACCTGGACTCCATCGCCGCCAAGCAGATCACCCTCAACCCCAAGCTGGTCAGCAAACTCAAGGACCGGGCGTTCCGTGCCGCCGAGCGCCGGATGAAAGACTGCGCGAAGCTCCAGAGGAAGCACCACGAGCGCATGGAGAAGAAGTTCATGAAGGAGTCGGTGGCTTTAGACAACTCGGACGCTATGAGCTTCTCCAGCTACACAAGTAGCAGCACACTGAGCCGCAAGCTGCCCCAGTTCAACACTGTCACCTCCAACATGCCATACTCGCAGGTGGGTGCTCTTTCACGTTGTATGATGTCACTCTACCATCAGTGGAGCCTATAGTCTCAGCATTGTACACATAATGTGAATGTAGAACATACAATTATTTGTGTGATTTTATTCTTTCAGTTGCCTTATTGGTTTTTGTGGTTTTCCTTTACTGAATTCCTACTTTCTTCTCAGGCCACCCTGCATTCCACAGCCAAGGGAAAGGCCAAGATCCAGAAGAAGCTCGAGAAGAAGAAGCAGGTTGATGGCACTTTCAAGATCTACGAGGACGGGAGGAAGAGTGTGCGCTCGCTCACTGGCCTGCAGCTTGGCAATGACGTCATGTTCCTCAAACAGGGCACCTATGCCAACTCCAAGGAGCGATCGCGCCTCAACATCCGGGACATGTTCCCTCGTGGCAACCACGACGACGACGACGACGCAGACACCATCTCCCGTGCCATCAGCGACCCGGGCCTCCACGAGGCCGCCTATTCCGAGATCAGCGGAGACTCCGGTCGCGACTCCCTGTTCACCCGACCCGGGCTGGGCACCATGGTGTTCAGGAGGAACTATATGAGCGGGGGCCTGTTTGGTATCGGGACGCGGGACGAGGGGAGCGTAGCGGGGAGCGAACCCGTGGGCCGGGCACCTAACGTGCGTCTACGCGGACGCCTGCCCCGGCACTCGCCCAGCCTGGACGAGGACAGTATCGGCAGCGCCTTGAGTCTGCAGGAAAGAAACCTGCAGGAGTTGCCCTGGGAAGAGGCTGAGGTCGGGCTGGACGAGGACCTGGAGCCAGAGAACAGTCCGCTGGAGACCTTCCTGGCCTCTCAGAGCCTCAGCGAGTTCATGCCCATCTTCAGGAGGGAGAAGATCGACCTAGAGGCTCTGCTGCTTTGCTCGGACCAGGACCTCACCAGCATCCACATCCCTCTGGGCCCCAGGAAGAAGCTGCTGGATGCCTGCAAGAGGCGCCTGGACACCCTAGATGATCCAGAGGGCATTGAAGACACTGAGCTGTGAGGGTCAGTATGGAGTTAGACTTTTTTGTTTTTAAAGGAACTACACAACTGTCCATTCCCACCAGATAAACCTTAGTTGTCACACATAAGCTCCCATATTTGCATGCATCAAGGTAGACTTTGCATGACATTTGGTGGAGACAGTTTTATTTATATAAGTACGTCACAGAATTGTGAGGACATGAATGGAAGTGTGGATATTTGGATAATCCAATGTTGATACTCAACTATCATGTGACAAAAACTAGATGTTCAGCAAAGTGTCACAAAGCATCTCTACAGACTATGTAACCCTAACCTTGACCATAGCATAACCCTAACCCTAACCCCATTTTTAAACCTATAAACCCAACCCTATTTCTAACATTAACCGCAACCCTAAGATTAACCCTAGCCCAGATATTGAATATCAATAGACTTTTGTTCACACAATTGAGTTAGACTCAGTAGACTCTTTAGTGACACATTATAGTCACTTGATAGGAAGTTGAGTATCAACTTCATCATTGGACTATCCAGATAAAGGGTGACTAATCCTAACCCTGTTAATATCAAATGTGTACTTTACTCATCTAGCTCCACAGGACTACAGCGCTAGCTTTTCACCAGGTAAACAGGGCCATCTAGTGGAGACTTACACAGTTGTGAGATGAGGCATTGGAGCTACAGTGCATTATCCTTTGTAGGCCATTGTAGTGAATGTACAAAATATTAGTGATGCTTACTCTTTTCATGAAGTACACTGATGAGGTGAATCCAGGTAAAAGCCAACATCCCTTATTGATTTCCCATACTTAATTTATACAAATCACAAAGAAGGAGATGTAGGGAAAGAGAAGCAACTAAAAATCACAAAGATGTTCCTAATATTTTCTACATTGTATATTATTATATACTATTGTACTGGTGAACCATTATACTTACATCTATTATTTCTTGTTTTATTTACAGGATAGAAATACAGTGAAGCTCTGTTCTGTAATATTCAAGGACTCCACCGGTGATTCATGGAATAATTCCTGGAAGGAAACAAAGGAGATTACAGCCCCTGTTATTTGACTTAAATATTCAATACAATCAATGGAGGCATTATGGAACGTAGACATCTGGCATAAACTCGGTATGGAAGTAATGAACATTTTGTTGGAAAGCCTTGCCACATATACGCACACATGGACACACATTGTGCCTGTCATTCTGTTACTATAACACCTGGTTATCTTTGGATACTGTATTTATTCATGTATTAATTAATGATTTATGTATTAATGAATGAAGCTTATCCTCCTGACGTATTGTCAATTATTTATTATGCCTTCATTGTACAGTTTTCTTACTTTAATAATTGCTAAAAGCTAAAAATGAGTTATTTTATCCATGGCACATGCAAAATATGAAGATGACTTGATGTTTATGATGAATGAAAGTAGCCCTTGACTGTTGCTCTACAGACAATAATGTGGTAACTGGTAATGTGACGTCATGCGAGTGTGTGCTAGATAACACTGTTATCTCGGGTTGCTCTGGGTGTATAAGGTTTCCCTAAAGGTCTGCCTGTGCACTTGAAAGTATGACTGTGCATGAATGTACATTTTTATGTTGTTGACGGAAATCCATTTTTGTAACACCAAGTAAATCATTTGCAGATGTACCCACAGACATAAGACACAGACATCTTTTATTAAAATAAAAAAATGAAAGATTATTTTTTGTGTATATATTCTAGCATCACCAGCTGATGTGCTATATATTGCTATGTGCACCCCGTCCCGCTCTGGCCTGTCTGACGAAATGACTGATTCTGAAGACTGATGCCGATATGAATAGAACAAACAGTCTTGAGGCTGTGGAGGGATGTAAGGAGAGCTGTCAGGCAGCCTGGTGTTCTTATGTTCCCTGCTCTCTAGTATCTGGTCTCCTTTGGAGTCAAAAATGGACTCCATGTATCTTTTTAAAGAGCACACTGCAGTCAGCATGGCTTCAAGCCCAGAACGGCTGGCCTGTCTCCAAAAAAACAAAAAAAAAGAAACACTCGCACACAATCACTCACACCAGATATGTGCACACAACACACCTGCACCCACACATACACACACTACAACTATCTAGGCACATTCTTGCACTCTGCACACCATCACTCTGACCCCTCCCCTAGCAGCAAGAAACAACTAACAGAGTGCTGACCAGCCGCTGCTAATCCCTCTCCCCTCCTTTTCCTCAGCCCTCCTCTCTCCCTCTCCTTTCCCAGGACGTATGCCAAGGTTACAGGGATGGGAGGGGAGAGGAGGAGAGCCGAGACAAAGAGGCAGAGGGGAGGGGGGAGAGCGACATACACAATGTATGAGAAGCTGTGCCGGGGAGAGGGAGGGAGCAATCGAATCCACTCTCTGGCTGAGCGGCTGCAGTTTTTGTGCCGGTTGCTGGTGCGTGAGTATTTTGCAGGCACCTTCTGGAATCCATCACGGCACAGGGCAGCCTTAAATCTCCTGGGTCCTGTCTTACACAGTGCTGTGGGATAAAGAATCTCTATGCTGGTTACTCGACCAGGGACTGCATCAGGAGCAACCTGACGAGAGAGAGAGAGAGAGAGAGAGAGAGAGAGAGAGAGAACACTCCTTAAAGAAGATAAGGAGAGACAAGAGGAGGGACCTCTAGGCTTGTGGAGGAGCAGCAAGGGGGCTGGACTAATCTGACAGGCTTTCTTGCCAATTAGGACTTTCACAATGCTAACATTGACCTGTGGACTTTGTGTTCAGGGTGCAACATTCAGGCAGCTCTAGCACTGGCTGCTGTATGAGGACCCAGTCTGCATGGTTGTCGCTTTGACTTGAGTTTGTTGTCAGCTGTCAACACTACGAGAGCTGACATGCAGAATGTACCGGAAGAATGGAGGGAAGGACAAGATGAGAAAAGAGGTGAGAGGGATGTCAAAGCCTGGGATGGGGAGATGTTATTCCAGAGGAGAGGGGCCTCTGGGGATTCCAAGCAAGACATGAGAGAAAGGGGCAATGGAGAGATGAAGGGAGAGCGCAAGGAGAATGGAGAGACGGGCAACAAGGAGATGGAGGTGACAGACAAAGAGTCACTGATGATGGAGCTGACCAGGCTGGTGCAGAAGACGGTGAAGGACAGCAGCTGGTGGGAGAGGAGAGGTGTCGATTGCAGCATCCTGGCGGGAGCGTTCCTCTGCCTGCCGCCCGGTAAGACTCTGCACACTTTAGGAACTTCATGCAGTTGTGATGATGATGGAGCGGCTTTTTGAAAACTACTTCAGTGAAACGGTCCAAGCGCTGAACATCGTTAATAAGGAGGTGACTGGTGGGAACGGTTGGCTATTACAAGAGGGTGGTCCAGAGTCTAACATGTGGACTACTTTTAAATTATGCTTTTAAGTAATGCCATGTCTGGGACTTTGGAACATGACACCTAGAATATGAATTACAAGTGTTACATTGAATCTTTAATCCAGAATTTATACTGCAGCAAAACCTATCAAACGATAATATTCTCAGTTATGAATGTACTGTATAGCATCTGTCATGTGATAACAAAGGAGTCACCCCCCTCAATAATCTCAGTCCAATACTGTTGTCATTACTGGTGCACACAATCATGGTTTCCAATGCTTTGCCTCTATCTGGGTCACTGGTGGTCAACTACTGACCTCAATTAAGGCTAGTGCCTAGTGTGACTCATGTCACTTGAGCATTGGACCTGACAGCTTTTAGCAGCACCGTAAGAAACCTGGCTAAAGCAGCAGCTTGATTTGTAATCTATACTTGTAGAAGTATCTATGCTGCATTATTACTGCATGATTTTCTTGCTGTTGGAGCAGCAGTGCAACAGCAGTGCAGCATGCATATGAAAAGTTCCTCTGACTGCATCTGTAATTAAATTAGGTTTACATACAATTAAGTACAGGAGTACATTTTCTCTTACTAAATCAGTACAGTGGAGAGTATGACTATAGCATTTGGGTGTAGAAATGTTCACTTTTTGGTTTAATTATCACTAAGCGCTGAATAACTGCTGCATCACACTGAATAATTGCTGCTATTATTACTATTTCTGCATCACACTGATCTGAATAATTGCTGCTATTATTACTATTACTCCATATCAGGGCATTGCTGCAATTTGAGACTCAGAAATTCTGCACTTTAAGACTACTTTAAGAAAATCCTGCAAATCACACTGAACAATTGCTGCTTCTCACTGAACAATTTACTACTATTATTACTATTGTTTCATATCAGGGCATGTTGCAATTTGCAATTTGGGCCCACTTTGCACCTTGTTTATTTTTCAGATTTTTACAGTCTTATTCCTATCCTCACACTTTGCTCACTTTATATTTATACTTATATTTATATATTTATTTACTTATTTTTATAATGGTGTTTTTAATTATGTGCTTTCTTCTTGGTTTTATTATTGCTATTACCGGAACCGGGACCTGAGTACCTCATTTCGTTCCCTTTCATGTACAACATGTTCTGGAATGACAATAAAACATCCTTATCCTTATCCTTATCCTTATTGAATTCAGCACCAGACTGGGGCAGTGACCCAAGGAGGCATCTGTCATTGTGTATCACTGACCTTGTGGCTTATCACCTCGAAATAGATTGCTTTGAAATAGGAGGTGCGGTATATTAGCACCATATTTCACTGTGTTAGGAATAGAACATGGCACTTCAACCCCGCTCTCAAACAGCCAGAGTAGCTTCATTAGGTATTTGTGTTGCGTGGTTATTATAGTTATAAAGCCCAATCTGTCAGCAGAATACAGCAACACATGCAGTGCCACAGTCACTTCATTACTGACTATGTTTATGTGTAATTAATTGGACTGATGGCATTTTTCATTCTCAAACTGACTGACCGGGTCCTTGATATAAGGACTGACAGGTCGTTTTAAATCAAACTGTTTGTGAATATTGGACTAAAATGAGAGTGGATTGCAGGACAGAACCAGGGCCGGCTCTAAACTACTGGAGGCCCTAGGCAAAATTTTCTGTGGAGGCCCCCTTTTGAGACGAATCCTCCCCGCCATCAAGCAATAAAGACTGAGTAAAAAATGTGTTTAAAGCACTGTATTTTTGTTAGCCATTATAAGATAGAGCACATGAATATCAAAATAAAATGTAATAAATACAAAGGTGAATGTGTCTCTCTCCTCTTGTGTGGACATGAGCTGAAAATGAGGACTTTCAAGACAGCAGTGGCTTTAGAATTGTTAACAGAAGAACGGTGATGTTACTTATCTTGACCAATACGAGCACTTTGCTGTCTGGGTCCTCTGCCCTTGTGGCTTGTGGTTCTGCTGCCTCAGTTCCGCCTAAGAGTTTCAACATTGTTCCTATGAAATGTAACATATGTGTCAACATTAAAATATCAGAAAATAACAGACTGGAGAGCAAAAAGTGAAATTCCACTGACTGCACATAATATTACTGTAAATTGGAATTCATTACATACCTTCTCAACTAGCTTAAATTAACTTGACAAAGTTCTGATAGAATCCAGTAAAATATTAACAGAAAACTAATTTTACAAAAACACAATATACAAGTCAGTTAAACCTGCCATTAAACTTTTAACTACCAACACCCATCTCAAATTCATATCTATTCAAGTCCAACTTCCCTGGACTAAATTTAGTGATTGATTGAATATTTGCTGTCTAGCTAAACAAAGCTCCTATTATTAGCCTACACTGCATAGTAAGGGAATTACAGTATGTCAGCTACTTAGCTAGTAGTGTTAACTGCAGCTGCTACCACTTATCTGCAGATGAAGCAACTAAATTAGTGTAAATGCACAATTATTTGAAACGCCACTGCAATGGTTAACTGTGGTGGTTAACTGTGGGGTTAACCCCACCGGTGGGACCATCATTACAAACGCATCATTACACCCCCGAGGGGTGTTTTCACTTTGGCGGAGTCATACTGCCTCCACAGAATCAGTGCTTTTGATTGGTTTTATGATCACTGGCACGTCATTTATCCAATAAGAACTGTTTTGTTTTTTTTCAACTGTAGAAAAAAATAATAAAGGATGCGTGAGGCCCTAGGCATTTGTGAGGCCCTATAGGCATTTGTGAGGCCCTATAGGCATTTGTGAGGCCCTAAGCATTTGCCTATTCAGCCTATAGGGAGCGCCGGCCCTGGACAGAACTATCAACACATGAATAAGACAGAGATCTAGTTTCAACACATCATTTTATGACCAGTCTGAGCTAATTTCTGCATAATGTGGATACCAAAAATAGCTCCCTTTGACACAGTAGCCTTGGCCTGGCCTATAACCCAATATAAAACAAAACATGTTTGGAGACTAGAGACTAAACTAGCAACCCTAACTGAAATGAAACTGAACCAGAAAACTGCAGTTCAACCTGCAGTATTGTTATCATGTGAGGAACCCCCTGTGATAGCATAGTGTAAGACACACAGCCACACACCCACCCATGAGGAGAGATAAAGTTTCCCTCTTTCACCTGATCTTCCACCTGTCAAGGATGAAACTCACACCACTCTCACAATGGGATGGCTGGGTGGGTAGGTAGGAGATAGGATACCGTGTGTTTTTACACTGTGAAAAAGGTCGTCAGTGGGGTCAGTGGACACACACACACACACACACACACACACACACACACACACACACACACACATACATACACATTCAAGAAAAACAGAACAACATAAGAGGGAAAGGTCTGTAGAGGAGAACATACAGTAACTATAATAATAGACCATGAATAGAGGAAGACGGAAGCGAATGTTCCAGGTATTGTGTTCCAGATAAAACATGCTAAACAAATAATAACAAGAATAAGAAAAATACGAGCACGAATATTCTTTCTTCTTTTCTTTTCTGTCTCATGATGCCAAGGTCAAGGCAGAGATATCTTGTCAAGACTGTCTCTCTCTCTTGTCTCTCTCTTTCTCTCGCCAAAAGTGAAAGTCGGTGCTTGTTCCGAGATTCTTTTGCTAAATATTTGGCTAAATATTTGGCCATAATGTAACAACTTTGCTGCTTCTGTCTCTCTTTTCTACCCTCCTCCCCTGATCCCTCTGTCCTGTCCCGCAGCCTTTCTGCTGCTGGGTTCCTGTCAGATACTGTGGTTCTCGGCGGGGATGCTGCTGATGGGCGTGGCCCACGCTGTCATCACCATCAAGGGAACGCACCTCGCCAGCCACGGGGCGCTGAGCGAGTCCCAGGCCTGGGGAGAGTTCTGGGCCGTGTTCTTCATCGAGGTGAGATGTTCAGAAAAAACCTGCTCTCCATCATTTGGTCATGAAGGGCAAATTGTTATCAAAGCCAAACCTTATTTTTGAGTTTCATAGGTTTTGTTATACTGCTGGCATTTGTTCTCACATGCAACCCTGTAGCAAATAATAATATAATAATTGCTGGATTAACGTCATAACTTATCAAATTGTAATAGAAATGACCCTGAAAATGTAATAAAACCTGTTATCAACCTGTTAATGTCATAAATAACATGACATTATTACATTGACTGCCAATAATTACTTAATAAGGGATATAAGATATCTGATGATGACATAACTAAAATAATAATATTGACTAATAAAGTTGTTTCAAAGTCTATATTATTGCATTACTAGATTAAAAACATTTAAATTAATTAAACATTAAAAATATGTTACACCCCTTATGAGGTAATAAAAGCCAGATAATGTACTAATGTGATGTTATTACATTATCCAGCAATTCATTACATTTACATCCTATTTAGAGACACATTTTTATTTCAATCAGGAGAAACAAGTGAATGAAGTAAAGATAACTTATCTTATAAAGATTATTATAACAGATGATATAGTGAAAATTAAGTCTTGTCAAGAAAGTCTTTGGCGCTTAGACTCTACAGGGAGATTTTGTAATTGAGGGGCACCAGCCCTGAGCAGCAGCAAGATAAATCCCCCCATGGAGTCCAGACACTGGTGGCGGTGGTGGCTGATGACTCTGCTGAGACTGATAGGCTGTTGAGGCTGATGAGTGATGAAGCTGATGAAGCTGATGAATCTGCGAAGACTGGGCGGAGACGGGGAGGTGGAGGGGTGCGCATAACAGCAGCATGAACGGACTAAAGCGGAGAGAGAGAAACCTATTTAAAAAGACAGCAGCAAGATGATAGGCTAACAATGGAGGTGTGTCGCTGTGCTATTGGATAGATGTGACCAGCTGATGTGAACAGCTGATATCTCAATTGACGGCCTGGGAAATGACAGCAAAGAAATAATGAGTGAGCATGCGTGAGAGATGTGAATGGCAGGATGGTATGAGAAGTAAAACTACAGCCTAAGCATGCAAAAGATAGTCTTCCAGACTGAACCTTCGCTAAAATTCCATTACATTTTGACAAGTTGTTACATTATGGCCAAATATTTTATTATCAGTTGCTTATTATCTCAGATTCTGTGGTTTTCAAGCCTATATCACAGCCCTAGAAACAGCAGTATTTAAAATGCCATTATGGGTCATTCATGTTTATCATAGCAAATAAGGTTGTTAAACCTAGATGTGGATGTTTACTGAACTTCGCTCACGACAAAGACAAAACATGATCGTAGCCTTCGCTGCTCTTTGCCCTTGGCCTGCTTATCAAGGCAAACAAAGATAGAACATATTAGACTACGGTGAAGCAGGTCTGTCTATGTCTATTTGCCTGTCTTGGTAATCAGTACCAGCATTGATTCTCCTGCTCGATGATTTTCATGTGGATGTTTTTGTGAGCTGCATCACTGGTGGTTTTGTTGTTTGGATATTCTCATACATGCCCATCTGTCTGTGTCTGTTCATCCTCACAGATATGTGGCTCATTCACAGCGCGAGCGGGAGTGCAGGCCCACATCAAGATGCACCATGCTCATACTAATGTGATTGGGCTGGGTGACTCCAGCACATGGAAGGTCCCCTCCCTGTCCCGCTCGGTCTACCTGTTCATAGCTCCCCTGGCAGTTCCCATCATCACTCCTCTTGTTGCACTAGGTAAGCCGAGCTAAAAGACCCAAAGTGCAAGCCTGACAGAGTTAAATATTCTATTTTGATTTGTATGTTTACTTGAATATTTCAGCATTAAATGTGATTATCCGCAGAAAGCCGAGAAATATTTTTGACTGGGTTTTGAAACTTTTTGATCCTTGTTACTCCATCTCTATCAGTTAGGTGCGAATTTATTCTCATAGCTGTGACGGCTTCTGATTCTCTGGTTTTGCAGGTCAGCTCAAAGAACACTCTTTGGCCCAGGCCATGAGGACCATACTGATGGTAACACTGGGCCTGTATTCTCAGTACTGGCTGCTGATCAACGTCTCCGGGTTCCAGTCGCCTCTCAGCACCTTAATCTGCATGCTTGTGTGTAGGGCGATGTTCTCTCTGCCGTATATCCATGTCAACATCTTTCAGGTGAGCACACTTGCAGACAACACAGATACATCTTCCCCCACAAATTCCCACAGATACACAAAGATGCTCATAGCCATGCATTCACATTTCACAGAATTGTTCAAGACTTGTTCAAAAGTGCGGGGCATGTCAGTTCATGCAGAATATTCGGGACAAATTATGAGAGCACCACTTGTTGCGTGGCCTTTTGAGAAAACCCCTTTCAATGCAGCATTGTGTTCGCAAAGATCTCACCAGGAATTCCAGTCAGTGAACTAAAGGGACAAAAAGGAACAATTCATGCATGATTTTCCCAGACGGAGCCTTAGTCCTGGACTTCATTGTGCATTGTTCTGATCAAAGTGTTTGAAGATGGATTAGAAAACATGGATTCTTGATCTGAAGTAAAGGGGCTTGTGGAGGGGAATGTTTGTTCTCCTATGTGGGGTTTGTCTGTTAAGAAAAACCCCATCCTTCCCTGTTTCTTGTTGCTATTGTTGGCCATTGTCTTATCTTTTTTGCCCTGAACTCAGCATTTCCCCTTTATTTATTTTTTTTAGCAGTGGTGGCTGGGCTTAACTTTGGTTTTGGCTTGGTTGGCTTTGGTCTAACCCTGCTTTGGAGACAATGCCTCTTTAGTGAAAGTTGTAGCACTAAAACCATTCATATTCCCATTGTTTATGGGAAAAACACTAATTCTACACATCGACTAAATACAGTATCTGTTGGTGTTTGGGTGTATTTGGCTGAAATATAATTGTTTTTGTTTTTTTATTTAGCATTTACACAAGCAATGGTGGCAGTTTTATAGTGTGTTGGCCCATCAATGCTAAACGAATATTGAGTAAATATTGCTTGAAGTATTGAAATCCCGTCTGGTTGATCCTCCCCTGTTTGGGAATTTATTGATTGAGCTGCTTCCTAATGCAAGACCAGAAGTTGACTAATATTGATTCTCTTCTAAAATTGATTCTCTAAGTTCTAGAGTTTAATGAATAAAAAAGGAAGAGAATAAGAATATATAAAATAACAGCAGACAGCAAAGTGCACAGAGAACAATTTATCATATCCCTAACCCATATTAACATGATAAGATAATCCCAAACACAGAATGTGTAGTTCTAACCTTCCAGCACCCATCACATCTAAATTTTGATTAACTGTAAAACTGTATCTGATTCACAGCACATTGGCCTCCCCATGTTCTCCCCCACCCGCCGGCCCAAGAGGATCTACCAGATGACCCACGGAGTCCTGAACCTGCCGCGCAATCCCCTGCTAGACTGGACGTTTGGACACTCGCTCATCAACTGCCACGTGGAGCACCATCTCTTCCCCTTCCTGTCTGACAACATGTGCTTAAAGGTAGGAAACACACACATTATTTATTAAAGAAGCCATTTGTAGCACTAAATCATTTTGAGACATCAGTATAATTGCTGTAAATAAATGAGACCATCACCAAGAAGATTGGCCTCTATGCTGAATTTTACATTGTATCACTGGGGAGGAATTTGCTGGAAATGTATTCGATTTATGGCACAAAGCAGGAAGAGGGCGCGGTTCTGTTCTTCCAGCACAAATGGAGCTGAAGCTTTCTCGCAATGGAATTGAGTGAAAGGTCGATGGAAAAATCACCTTCAGCATGTTTATGGTCTGCAGTAAAGCCAAAGAGAAAACAAACACACCCAGGGCAACAGCAGGGAGGGGGAGGGACAAGTAGGAACATCCTGCTTGTGACAGGAAGCCACAGGGTTTTTAGGAAATGTGGTCTTATTCTGGAGAAACACTATAGCACTAAAAATACCACTGGTGTGAGATAGAGGCTATCAATCATCACAACCATGGTCTCATTTATTTACACTAATTACACCAAGGTATCACAATTAGACAATGATATGTTGAACTTTAAAAAAGCTACATTTCATGTAAATAATATAGGCTTACATTGATTATTTTTATTGGGTTCAAGTATATTGATTGACCCTAGTTTCTAAACAGATTTCAGTTAAGACAACTTGTGTCTTGTTCATTTTTATTGGACACGTCTATGAAACTGTCCCTGTGTTTACTTTGATTCTCACTTTCCTTCCACAACTCACCAGGTGAAACCTATTGTGTCCAAGTACCTGAAGGAAAAGGAGCTTCCATACCAGGAGGACAGCTACCTCTCCCGCCTGCGCCATTTCTTCCTCAAATACCAGGAGCTGATGGTGTTCGCCCCACCAATCACAGAGCTGGTGGGAGTGCAGTGATGGAGGGCAGATGGTGAAAAAGTGGTGAAGGAGGAGAAAAACTATTCTAACTCATGCTGCTATTCACACAAAGACTGTTATTGCATAAAAGCACAAGCTTCAACTATTAAGTGCATCTCTGCTGGCATATTACAACAAGCACAATCCATGTTTGCACAACCTATAGCATACAATATAAGTTTTGAATCAATAATGCATTGACGTGGCAAGATGTGATTAAATATTTAGTTCGCTCTAACATAGTAATATTACACTTGAAGGAGTTAAATTAACACAACGCCCTTGTAATTGAATATTATATCAGCTGAGTGAAATTCCTCACATGGATAAATGTCTTACACTTTAAAAAGTCATTTAATTAGTAGCCCAAAGGCAAGAGCTCTACTAAAAGCTGTGACTTGATTGAGCTTAATGAGCGCTGCATTAAAAGTCACTGTGGGAGATTAATCACAGCCCTTGAATTGACCTGTTTTCCTAGTGACAGATGGTGGTGTTGTTTTTGTTGGTGTCAATGCAAGTGTTTATTTTGCTGTGTCCTCAACTCAAAGGCACATCCTTGGTTGCACTGTAATTACAGGATACCGAGGTGTCGAAATGTGTTTTTACAGATAATAAAAAATTTTCCAACTGAGAAATTGTATTAATCAAAACTGTTTTATCGCCACATTGTCTTATATTCTAGTATCCAAAATTCTATTCCGCCTATACTCATAAAAAGTTGTTTCTGAGTGGCATGTCTGGTTAAATAAATTGCAGTATATATAAAATAAAAAACATTCCACAATTTAATTGAGACCTGGTCACTGGGTGGCAGTATTGTATCTGCGGTGCTGGAGTGGCATTGTTGCTTTTCACATTCAATCGATGTTTGCATTTGCACTGGACCTTCCACTTGCACTTTGGAACAACAGGAATGCTGAATAAGTTCACAAAGGAGAGAGAAAGCAGGTGAATACACAAAGGATTAAAGCCTTGATTTCCTCAGTTCTATCAAGATAGTTCAATCTACTGATAGAGCAGATACCACAGAGCGACAATGAAGCAAATGACTTCATCAGTGGAGTAAAAAAGCCTGTAAATAACCTAGTTACACTGATGATGAAACGTTCCAGTTAAGTGCAAACATACAGCATGCGGGGGAATGCAATACTACACTTCTCTGTTTCTGATTTGCAATATGAGCTCCGCCCTGTGGCTTCTTTTTTCCTACAGGGAAGGGGAGGGCAGTGATTGTATGAGGGGGTGTCCGCCTGCCTGCCTGCCTGCCTACCGGCCTGTCTGGTTGCATAGATGTGTTGAGGGGGTGGTTAACTTGTTGACTGAAACTATGAGAGACGAGTGACGTTCACATCGTTTAGGTGTGGCTTGCGAGGCTCTTCAGAGTGAGCCAGGAACTCCAGGTTGACCGGCTGCAACAGTGGCTGAGCCAGTTAGAAGAGAAAGAGGAAGAGACTGGAAAAGAAGCTTGGCTGACAGAGAGAGACAGACATGGCAGACACAGCCACGAAAGAGGCAGCCCTCAACTCAGAGCAGCCGCTGTGTGCTGGGTGCTCAGGTACCCTCAGCGGAGACAAGCTCGCACCCTGCGGCCACTCCGTTTGTGGCTCCTGCCTGGGGGACAAAGGTAAAGGATGTCCCGAGTGTCTGCAGAGCCCTGACAAGCCTGAACCCGCAGATGGTCTCAAACAGAACGGAAAAGTGTCTGACTCTCCCGTGATCAAGAGCAAAGAGGAGCAAAGCCAGGACTCCAAGACAGCAGAGGAGATCAAGATACAGGAGGATCTGGAAGAATCGGAGGATCCCAAGAAGCCTGATGAGGACAAGCGAGAGGAAGCATTGCAGACCGGCGAAGAGAAAGATGAGGTGACAAACGGAGCGAAAGAGGAGGTGAAGGAGGAGGCGAAGGAAGAAGAGGCCAAAGAGGAACCTTTGGGTCCCGACGATGTGGTGTGCGACTCGTGCATCGAGAACCCCCGCAGGGCCCTCAAGTCCTGTCTGACCTGCCTGGTGTCCTACTGCGAGGCCCACCTCAGACCGCACCTGGAGAACCCCAAGTTTCAGAACCACCGGCTGGTGGAGCCGCTGCGGGACATCGAGAGGCGGACGTGCGAGAGCCACAAGTGGCCACTGGACCTTTTCTGCTGTGCCGACGCCCGCTGCGTCTGTCAGGACTGTGTGGCCGAGGAGCACAAGGGCCATAACACCATACCTGTGGTGGAGGCTCGCAGGCAGATAGAGGCAGGTTTTCTCACTCAATCTCTCTCTCATATTCTTTATTAATTTGTTTTGTGTCATTAACACTCATCAGAACTGAATGTTCAAATCTAAAATTCTAAATCTGTTCTAAATCTCAAATATCTAAAGTACACCTTCAGTCTACCATTAAGTGTATTCCAGCACAAGGCGACACCATTCTCAAATTACACCATATCTTTTGTGTGGTTTTGTTATCTGAAATGCCCTACATACTGTAGGACTAAAGCAACGTGTAGCTGTCCGTGGTTAAAAATACTTATTTAGTCATAAAAAGAAATTACAAATGAAAACTTTCCAAAAACAGTCACTCCTTTGGTGTTACTTCCCTTTCCTTGTGGAAAAATTAGTTTGGCCTGCATCAAAGGCAGCTGCTGACTGAAAAGTAATAATTAATATGTTCTCTCCAATTTCACATATTGAAAAAGAGATATATATAGTAATGTCTGTCTGACTGGCTTAGAACTTAGTGGCAGTTAAGCTAGAGCACCAGCAGGGAGGGGATGAGTCAAATAGTTAATATGAACTTCATCTTCAAAATGCATTATCGGATTTAGTTTTCACAAGTGCGACAATGTGGATCTGATCGCTTAAATTGAATTAGAAGGCTAATACTGTCTTTCATTTCCAACACAAAGATCATCAAATGGTGGGCTTGGTCTAGGTGAATGTCAAAGTTAGTCTGATTTTCTCAGTAGTGCATTCTGGAAACTCTACACTCAGATCTATTTCGCCTCAGCTAAAGTGTCATTTGTCTCTTTTTGACAGTTCATGACCCTCAGGTTCAAACATTCCAGTCTAGATTCCACCAGAGATCCTTGGTTTAAGCCCACACCTGTTATTTGCAAACTGTGTTGTCGCAACACCTGAAACACCTTAATTACATCTGTAAACCAAAGACTGTTGGGAAGCCCTTAGTGTCAGTAATCCTATCTAAACATACAGGTGGAAATATGGGTGACATATTTCTTATATATCTTAAACCTAAGAATAACTTCACATATACTGTATGTTGCAGTTTTTATCTCCATTTCCCCCCCATAGAAAATCCTGAGGTTAAGACCATTGAAACTACATTTTAAAATTCAAATTTGCATTGCATTCAAAATTGCATTACATTGTGCCCAGAGATAGAATGGTTTAGCTAAAATTTTGTTTAATCCAACACATGTAGAATTCAGAGCTTGATCTGCTGATACAGTGGTACAGACTTTATCAATGTGCCATCTTATTTATCTATTGACAGTGTCCACTACAGATTTGGATATGGTGGCTTAAGCCCAAAAGCATTATGCGAACATAAGCCGTGGTAGTGAAATTCCTCTGCAGTTGTCTTACACTCACTCCCTCTGGACACAAAAGATGAGTAGCTGTAAGTGAAAGGTTGTGACAGATATCTGTCCCACTGCCAATCACGGACTTGGCTATACTTGCTTAGGACAGTATTTCTGGTAGCATTCGTTGCCTCTTGTCAGCACCGAGCTCTCCTGCTGCTTTGGCATCATTTGTACGTACGGTATGTACAAATAGTTCAGAGCTCAAACTGGTGGAACGGCTTTGGTTTACCTTTAAAAAGTTTATATGTCTTCTATAAAAACATGTTGAAACCAGATTAGATATCGTTTGAGGGAAATAGAGCGATCTTCAGAGTGATGATATAGAGACAGTTTATTATTGAATGCAGGTTAGAATTAACCTATGGCTATGCACAGTCAAGCAGATTATTTTTTTGTTAAAGTTGACTTGTTGTAGCTTCAAATGCTGTTTAAAGCTAATAAAATGTAGTGGTGCCTCAGGCGCTGCATTGTATGGGAAAGAATTCTACATGAGTACCAGCCTCTGAGTCGCCTGGACCTGCCTAAGGAATTCAGACTTGAATCAAAAACTCAACCTAACAGGCCAATACTCTGAAAACCTCAAGTGCCATATTGAACGTCGTTTCACCTCAGAGTCAAGGAAGCAGGGAAACAACGCCGTTTTCCTGAGGAAACGGCATAAATGTTTACATCTGTGAAATAAATGAACTTTGAGTACAAGTGAGCTGTTAGGATTAGACATATTTTCAGCATGACAACATGCTTGTGGTTTCTGTTCCTTATATATTTATAGAGGGAATTAAAGGAGAAGCAGACTGAGATGGTGAAAACGGTGACAGCAGCGGAGAATGCCATCAACAAACTTCAAGTCAACACAGTCTCCATTGAGGTACAGTACAATGAAATACAACACATTATGAAATGAACTCACTATGTATGTAGCAATGTCACAAGAATGTCAAAATACTTTGTGCGTGGGCAGCAAATACTAGGTGACACCAGCTAGTTTTGGCTATGACAACCCCTAGAGTATAAGCCCCAAGGTATCGGAACCACCCTAACCTGACAGGTTTCCCCAGGTGTGGGTGGGGGAAATCCATGTTTTTCATGTGCTTCAGGGTGGCGCCGGCTCCCGGTGAGGCAACGAAGCATTCCTCATTGTATGTGGTTACATAACAAAACCATCATCAGCTGATTTCATGTGTCACTTGAACTTTGCCTTCCTTCCTCAGAATACTATGAATACAGTCAAAGTGATGTGATCTAATATATAGAGCACCGTTCCACAGCACTCGGTGACGGAGGTACGGGAGGTAATTGAGAGCCAGTTTGCGGAGCTGCAGGCGGTGCTGGAGCGGGCCAAGAGGGAGGTGACTGAGATCCTGGAGGGAGAGGAGAAGCAGGCTCTGAGGCAGGCCGAGGGCATCCGGGTTCACCTGGAGCAGAGGTGCACGGAGCTGAAGAAGACCCAGGCGCAGGTGGAGAAGCTCTCCAAAAACAAAAACGACGTGGACTTCCTACAGGTAACGCATCATCAACCAGGATGAAGTTCAAGACGTTTGTCACGGAGTCATGTCTGACACTCATATTCTTACTTATGAATGTGTTTGCTTTCTAGGAGTACTCAGAATGGAAGAAAGAGACCCCTGATATTTCCCTGCCTGGGGTCTACATCGGCCTGATGGATCGTTTAAATTCCTTCAGCCGTGTGATTGTTGACTCCACCCAGGAGCTGTGTGAGAAGCTTGTGTCTTCATACATAGAGAAACTTAAAGAGACATGCAAAAATGGTAAGTTCATGTCCTCACAACATACAGAAAACAAAAGGGAAATGATGCTAGGGGGGGAAAACAACACCCGGCCTTGAATTGCTGTATAGATACAGGCAATCCTTTGACTCTCTGGGCATGTTCACACCTGTCTGGAGAGTTAAGGAATCTTCAGACTGTGTGTCATAGTTTTGGAGCTCAGGTACGAAGTGGTGGTTCACCTGAGAGATAAGGACATGACTAAATATGGCTTGCCGTCTGAGTAAATGCCATCTGTCACCTCACCCATCTGTGTGCTTTATGAGTCACCTCATTTGTGTGCCACGAGAACAACTAAAGGAGTCACCTGCAGGATCTGAAGGATAGCAAATACTTGTTTCCAATGATACAGCTTGTGCCAACTGAAGAAAACTCGTAAAATGTGCAAAGAAATCTCACTTGTGTCGTGTTATTGAAGAATGAAATCTATTTTCTTCCTTTTCCTCAGACAAGATGGGAATAAAGACCACAGTTCATGCTATTGTTGCAGCAAAACAGAACATGACTATACCAGATCCAGAGACACGTGAAGACTTCCTCAAGTGTAAGTATTTTATGGGCTATCCTACTGACATACTACAGTTGGATGGCAGACTGACTTGGTTAAAAAGAAAGAGGGAATTTTTAATCAAAATATAATACTATATAAGCACACTGGCCATTTTCTTTCCCAGATGCCAGCAATGTGAGTTTTGACGCAGACACGGCCCATAAGTTCCTCCGTCTGACAGAGGAAAACAGGAAGGTGACCAACACCACACCCTGGCAGCATCCTTATCCTGATGTGCCCGAGCGGTTTGAGAACTGGCGCCAGGTACTGGCAACGGAGAGCTTCTATATGGGGCGACACTACTTCGAGGCAGACATAAGCGGGGAGGGCACGCACGTCGGTCTGACCTACAAGAGTATCAACCGCAAGGGCAATGAAAGCAACAGCTGCATCATGGGAAACAACTTCTCCTGGTGCCTCCAGTGGGACGGGCGCACCTTCTCCGCTTGGCACAGCGACGTGGAGACCCCGCTAAATGTGGAGAAGTTCACGCGTATCGGGGTCTATGTGGACTACACCCGAGGCCTTCTGTCCTTCTACGGTGTGGGTGACAGCATGACCCTCATCCACGAGTACAATACAGAGTTCCTGGAGCCTCTTTACCCGGCTTTCTGGTTGTCCAAGAAGGAGAATGTGGTTGCCTTGGTGGCACCTGGGGAGCCACTGCGGCTCAAAAGCCCCTCTCCTCCCACCTCACCTGTAAACAGAGTCGTTGGCTCCAAAACAGCAACGCAGTAACAACGAGAGGTCAATTTTTCCTGGATCAATTAAGTGATCATTCAACAATGCAAGAGTACTATAAATACAAGAGGATATATATTTTCATGAGCCAACAACAGACTTCTTTAGATCTCTGAATTTTTCAGGAAAAAGTTTAAAATTCTAATGCGGAAACTTGCCCTAGTTGTGTTTTATTAAACCTATTTGCCTCAGTCCATTTTATTATTTTTGTAATATCCTTTTTTATTTTACAAAACTAACAAAGAATGAAAAATTTGTGCTTTTCTTATGCATTATTCTAACATGAAAGGATTCAGGCTTTACTTTTGGGACTACTGTTACTTTTCATTACACTGTGACTTTAGAGTTCATGTCTAAGCTATCCACTGTATGCAAATAAAAAGGTTTATCTTCATTTGCAAAAAACCTGTTTGCTTCTGTTCACAATGCAAGCTCCAATAAAAGATTATATTACAGACAAAACAAGGAAGTGGCTAGTTTAACCAACAGAGAAGCAATTTAGAAGACACTGAATTTAAGGGCCATACTACAACAGACACAGAAATATACACAGGTACAAAGTAATCTTTGTACATGTATTACAATGTCATTGCAGATTATGTATTGAATTAATGAATTCAAACGATCAAATGATGAATATGATCAAACAGACTGTCAGCTATTGATTCTGACAATATATTTGATTTCATGTGAAAACACTGGAATTGCCAATTGTTGCAAGTAGCACCCCAAAAATTCAACAAATATGGCGACAAATTTAGCAAATTGAATTCATTTGATGTAAATATTTGTTCTCTTACTCTTTCTACACAATATTTAATTTCAATTTCATTTGTGAATACTCTCTTGCATAATAATGCTTCTGAATGGGATTTCACACGTAGAATATCTAGGCCTTCCCTATCTAGAGTGTAAAGAATGCTGCAGGTCCTGACTCAGACTAGTCAAAGCCTTTCCCTTTGCCTCAAGACACAGTTGTGTGGGGGCAGGTGAGTTTTGCTATGGATAAATAGGAACACAAATGTTGAGCCACGCTGCTGAGCTGACCATATATAAATAGGGTAACGGTAGTAGGGAGATATTCGTTTTGGCTGGAGCACTGAGTTCTATCAGTCAGTTATTGAATAAAGTATGAAATACTGAAATAAAGGACTCTTGTGCAGAATGCACCCTACAGCTGAAATGCCAACAAGATACATTGAGATAGACTACAAGATTCTGCATTTAGGGCGTGCCAGGGAATCATGTAAACAAATATACAGTCAGAATTAAAGGCTGACAGCTTGTTCCCTCGTCGCATATTTATACACAAAAAGCAACAAACTCACATAACTGCTTTTCCAGACTATTTCGGAGGTATTTCAGACAGGCGCGTCCTGGCCACCTTTAGTCCACCCAGTCAGTGACATGTAACCAGGAAGTAGCTGCTCAGATTTCACCATGATGAGACGAGTAAGTGGCAAATTTCATTCTTATTCTTGTCTACTATGTAGAATATATTAAACATTTAATTTAGCACCACTTTTATTGTAAGAATAGTTGCAAAATAATCTCGAAAATACAAAATATTTCCGAGCCAAGGGGAACATGTCGTGTTAATGTTGCTAACTGGTTAGCATGCTAGGCTTAATGTTTACATATTTGTATAGCTAACGTTATGTTAACCTAGCTTAATTTAAGTTAACTAGCTAATAATACCAAAACCACATAACATTAGGGTTTTCATCAGATACGTCTACTACTCGACTACATATATTTTGGGTTGTAGACGTGCAGTCAAACCTAGCCAGCTAGGTAGCAAGTCCAGTGTTACAACGTCAGCTAGCTACGCTGCCTGACTGTCCAGACAGTATCTTACATCAGCAAGTTAAATCGATGACAGCACTCACTGTTTGGCAAACCCAGTATCACCCTGTTAATTAGGCTGTTCCATCCGAGCGAGCACATGTTTGCATATCACTTAGGGCTGTCTCTTGAAGTTAGAAGTCACAGAAGCAAGTTACTAATTTAATGTTATATTGAATACAGACTGGAGATGCTCCATTAACAATAAACAGCACGCTGGTGGACTCATTTAATGCTTAAGTTAGCTTTGTTCAGTAGTGCTCTCAGTTTCAAAGTAAAGTATTAGTACTATAGTATTACAAAAGTATTTAAGTTTATATGGATTAAAAAATGCTTTTGGCACTACAAGGAGAAGTAAAATGTATATGTCCTCAGGTGTTCCAGGGCCAGTCCATATGTGGACAGAGATGAAGCTTTTGTGTAAAGGCCAAATTGGTTTGTACACCAAACCTCCAAGGGTTTAAAAAGCCTCTTCCTTATTGATCCCATAGGATTCCAATGATGATGATGTGTCCCTGTTTGACGCAGAGGAGGATGCTGGGAGAAAGTCCAAGAAGACGAACATCAAGTAAGTTCACTCACAGCTGACTCAGTTGACTCGCACACAATACTGAGCAGCTGACGGACAATTGACTGACAATACAATATTAATTGCAGATGTACTCATCATAGGCCTGTCATGCCTTATTGACATAAACATGCTGAACACTGCATTAAGTCTGTTTAAAATCTATGTTACCAGGCATCCAGTGGCATCCTTCTTTCACCTCTTCTTCAGAGTTAGTGCCATCCTTGTGTATCTGCTCTGTGAGTTTTTGAGTAGCAGTTTCATCGCCTGCATGGTTACAATAATCCTTCTGCTATCATGTGACTTCTGGACTGTAAAGGTGGGCCACTTTCCACTTCTTCATGATAAATTATCTTTATTCTGTAAAAAATCTTTATTGTGTAATGTAATGACAATGTTATAATAATATATAGTGTATTTACATGTGAAATCTACATTTACAGAACATCACAGGCAGGTTGATGGTGGGTCTCAGGTGGTGGAACCAGGTGGATGATGATGGAAAGAGCCACTGGGTGTTTGAGTCTAGAAAGGTAAGGTAGATTTGCCTTAATCAAGCTGCTCCTATGTGTGCTTCATGTTGCTGTGTATGCTTTTGATTAACATTATTACAGTAATTGCGTAGTCCTACAAGCAAGCCTTTAACCTTACACAATGTTTTACTGACCTCTTGTACCATTTTGGATTGATAAATGCAGTACTGGTGGCAGGCCTGATGGTATTTGCAGATATCCTGAGTGTGTGTGAGAATATCCTCTGTTTTCCACAGGGGGCCGGGAAGCAACAGGCCTCAGATTCGGAGTCACGCATCTTCTGGCTCGGACTGATTGTGTGTCCCATTCTCTGGGTTGTCTTTGCCTTCAGCACCCTCTTTTCGTTCAGGATTAAGTGGCTGGTGAGTCCTCAACATTAGAAAGGTTTCCTCGTTGTCAAACCATACATGTCCAACTCTAACCATCGTCTTCCACACACAGGCTGTGGTGATCATGGGAGTGGTGTTACAAGGGGCCAACCTGTATGGATACGTGCGCTGTAGAGTGGGAAGCAAGACCAGCTTAAAGAATATGGCTACTAATTATTTTGGAAGACAGTTCCTCAAACAGGTGACTTGAATTTTGAGTTAAACAAACCCAACAGTGGCATCATTGACTAGAGTCCCATTTTCAATTAATTCGTCAGTGTTTCAAAAAGGCGTATGAATTTCATGTGGTTTTTATTTTTTTTTTCACAGGCGCTGTCTAAAGAAGAGGAATCGTAGAGTGCAGCTCTTCGATTTGAACATGTTTGCATTATTCTTAATGCTATAGTATCTATTCTTTTATTAGCAGATTGATACATAGGACGAAAGCTTTTTCAACTTCAAGTGAATACACAAGATTTGGAATTTCTGTTGTTTTTAATGTAATGCAATTTATCATTCCCTATAGAGAAATGATCTTTTTGCCCCCTCATCCCACAGGAAGATCAGAGGTCAGGGTCGGCTATGGAACAGTGAACTGGTAGGGATTCAGTGTCTTGGTCAAGGATACTATAGCAGCGGAGATAGGGTTTTAATGACGGTCTCTCCTCTCACTCTGCCACCCTGCTGCCCAGGGTGATACATGTCAAGAGAGAGATGGGTATTCTCCAGATGGGCTTCTCATGTGCTATGTAGTCTCACAAACCCCCTGAGCTATCTTTATTTTTTGTCTGTTGTTTTACATTGCCTATTAACATTACTCTTGATACAATGGTTAATGCCGATTCTGAAAGATATTGTACCAACTTTTTTGTTTGTATAATATACAGGGTTGTAAAACAGGGTTGTAAAACAGTGTAAAGTATTCAATGCATTTGTAAATATTTATGTAAAGAAACTATGTGGAACATCTTTTTTGTGCAAATACATTTGTAACATTTTTCCGAACAGTGTGCCAGTCTTTATTTAAAACCATTCTGATATTCTCCATTTTCTGTTGAAATGCACGTTGAATTTGTATTCACATCTTTCCTTTTGCTCCACAGTAGACTGCAGTGACACCTAGTGGTATGTTAAGATCAGGGTCGTGCATAAACTATCACTTGTTTTTATGGTGTGTTCTCCTGATATTGGAGATCTCGCAGGGTGTTTTAGTCGCGTTTACAAGGTATTAACATAACCACGAGTGCACAGATGACAGTATTGCAATGGAAAGGTTTATTTGCCACAACAAACATGGCGTCTTTTTTGTTCCGAGCCATGCAAGTATTATATTGGAGCTCAGTGGTCACAAGACGGATGCGGAAGAGAAAGCCTCGCCTTTATCCAGCTCGTCAAGCTAGCGACAGACGGTCAGAAATATACCGGAAGGCGGGCGATTTTGCCTTCAAAATAAACCGTAACATTTGTCACTTTTGCTAAATAAGGAACAATTACATTTTGAGGCAACAACAAACAGCTTCAAATAGTCAGCAGAATCACTACATTAAATGTGGCGTTAAACTATATCCATTAAATGGATTGTCATATAGTTCAAAAGAAAAGCTTAATCACATGGCAGCTCCATCCCGGTGTCAAGTCTGCCAGACCCGTTCCCACTCTATAGCATTTAGGTGCAGTTGTACCACTGGTTTCGGTTAAAATGGACGTTTTCAAGATAGTAGACACCATCCAAAGTAGTCTGGTGTAAGTTTTGTGCTGAAGTCTTTCTTTCTTTGATTTTGACAGCCTTATATGGCATTTTGCATAAGCTTATATGTGGCTATACGGAAATTAGTTTTGGGGAGAAATAAACAAGTTCATTTTACTTACTGCAGATCCCTCTCTAAATTTTTGTTTTGTTGGAAATAATTATAAAAAAAAAAACAACCGTGGCAACAAGTTCGACGATATGGGGTTTATTTTGAAAATGCTTACCGGAAATGTGTTTTTGCATAATCCGGTGGGCTTGACGTTGGTACCTCCAGCTAACCACAACAGCAGATTTGGGAGGTCGTTGTTGTCATTTTGTGGACTAGAGAGGTGAAATAAATATCTTTTACAACACTGGTGGCCGTCCTTTAATGGGAATTGCTTCAACGATTGCTCAAGATGATTCCTACCGAGGACGCGTCCGCCAGGAAGAGGGAGATAGAGGAGAAACTGAAGCAGGTCGGACATGGCTGGGAGGGAGCAGCACAGCGGTGCTTTATGGCAAAAAAAAAAATACACAAACTGGCTTACCAGTTACTTGCACAGCATCTATTAAGCAGTGGTCTTGCATGTTTTCATAATTATTCACTTCTGTTTCACTGTCTGGGTGTAGTGTGTCATTGCCTGTTTTCATTGTGCTGTTACAGGAGCAGGAGACATTGTCATTCATCAGGGAGAATCTGGAGAAGAGTGATCAGCTGACCAAGGGAATGGTATGATGAACAAAACACACTAAAAATCTGATCTCATGTTCACATAAACATGCAACACACTGACCAAGACATAGATGAAGAATGATTCATTGTTTTTACATTCCCATGCTGCAAAACCTAGGCCTACATGTCACATATCCTTCAGAATATGTGTAGAGATATGTAGTATTAAAGGGGATTCTCCAAACGATTAACCATTCTGTTTGCAAATAAAAGCTCCACATAGGAGTTGAGGGTAAAAGAATACTTAAAAGGCAGCCTGGGCACACATAAATACACATAATGATGTGTCTTAGCGTCCTTTTTTCAAGTATGTTTAGAAATATGTTTTAAATTATTCAAAAATATATTTATACATGTAGATGACATTCATTCAAAATAAACACTTGAGTGGCCAAAATATATTTTGGATATACTTGCAGATACATGTTGCCCACAGTGCAAAAAGAAGAAGAAAATAGATTTCCAGTGTCTGAATATTTGAATGACCGTCACCTACATGCACAAATATATTTGCTTTGCAATGTGAATTGTAAGATGGATATTACAAGGTGGTTTCTCTTTCTTGACCTGTATGGACATCCTTCTTATCCTGAAAGGTCTCGATCCTGTCTTCGTTTGAGAGCCGCCTGATGCAGCTGGAGAACTCCATCATCCCGGTCCACAAACAGACGGAGAACCTGCAGCGGCTGCAGGAGAACGTGGACAAAACCCTGTCCTGCATGGATCACGTCATCAGCTACTACCACGTGGCCAAGGACACCGACAGGATCATTAAAGAGGGGTGAGACTTCGGCCGCGTCGTCGGGTCGCTCTGTGGGACTCGCACAATGATTTTTAACATTTTTTTATTTAACTAGGAAGTCCCTTGAGATTGAAATCTCTTTACCGAGGGAGACCTGGCCAAGACAGCACACCAGTTACAGTTTAAATAGAAATAAAACACAACAGACAGGGAATACAAACATCAAACACACAAGGAAGAGACTATATCCAGCTCAATTAAGGCAGTTGCATTTCACAGTTACAAGGACTTTTAACATGGCTTTACATTTTTCCAAGGGGACTAGTTTATTAAGATGTAGTATGTTCTGCAGATTATTCCAAGTCCAGGGAGCAAAGTAGGAGAAGGCTTTTTTCCCCAGCTCAGTGCAAACCCTTGGAACCTGGTAAGGAAGCCGCCTGGTGGAACGAAGCTGAATACTGCTGGAGGTCTGCGTCAGGAGATTACATAAATATGAGGGGAGTTTACCCAGCATGGCTTTGTACACAAAAATATACAAATTAAGTTGTCTACGTAGATTTAGTGACGGCCAGTCAACCAAATCATAAAGCGTACAATGATGAGTACGAGAACCAGAATTGGTTATAAATCGTAGAGCACTGTGGTACACAGAATCTGAAAGGTGGAGTGTACAAGAGGCAGCATGCATGTACACAACATCACCATAGTCCAAAACACTTAAAAAGGTAGCCTGCACAAGTTTTTTCCTGTCAAAACAAGCCTTATTTCGAAAATAAAAACCTATCCTTAGTTTCAGCTTCTTCACAAGATTTTCAATGTGTACTTTGCAAGAAAGCTTGTCATCCAACCAAATACCTAAATACTTATATGATGACACTTTTTCAATTGAGTCCCCATTGAGAGTGTAGAGATTTGTGTTACCTGGGGATTGGGAACGAGTCCTAGAAAAAGTCATGAATTTGGTTTTCTTAGTATTAAGAACTAACTTGAGCCCATGTAGTGAGACTTGAAGCTGTTGAAATGCTATCTGAAGCTCATTAATGGCTTGGCTCAGAGAAGGGACAACTGAGTACGCCGCTGTATCATCCGCGTAAAGGTGCAATTTAGCAGTTTGCAAGTCCTTCCCAATGTTATTTATAAATATAGAAAATAAAATAGGAGCTGAAATCGAACCTTGGGGGACAGACAAAGTCTGATTTAAGACCATCTATAAAAACACATTGTGTGCGTTCTGTAAGATAATTCCTGAACCATTTTATAGAGTCCCCTATTCCAATATCACTTAGTCTATTTAACAATAGTCCATGGTCTACAGAGTCAAATGCTTTTGACAGATCAACAAATAAAGCAGCACAATGTTGCTTCTTGTCCAGGGCATTGACAATATAATTTAATACCAGCATAGTTGCTGTAACAGTGCTGTGCCCTGCTCTAAAACTTGACTGTATATCTGTTAGAATGTTGTGATCTGCCAGAAATTGTTTCAGTTGACAGTTTACTTGAGCTTCCAACAATGATGCCGATCTCCACCTCCTGTTTTTAGGAGAGGGGGATGGATTCTGAGGGGATGAGTAAGTCGTTTGTAGCTCTAATAAGAATTCTCTGTTCCAGACCGACAGGCAGACTGGATGAGTATCTTGCCTGTATTGCTAAGATCCAGAAAGCTGTGGAATACTTCCAGGACAACAATCCTGACAGTCCAGAACTCAACACAGTGGTACAGTATTAATCTTTCCCTCTAAGGCCATGCATATACAGTATGTATACATAATATTAAACAGTTAATTTAGCTATGGAAGTAATTTTTTAAAGTGGATTTTCCTCTAATTCCTGCATTGCAAATATAATGTGCAGCCAGCTGTGTGTGTTGCAGGTGGTGTAGGTGTTACTGTGTGCGTAGGGTATAAAAACAACAGTTTCCAGGAAAACAGCCAATGTCGCTGTCGCTATTCTTCTTCTACCACAGAAAGCGCGCTTTGAGAAGGGGAAGGAGCTGCTGGAGGCCGAGTTCCGCAGCCTGCTGACTCGCTACAGCAAGCCAGTCCCTCCCATCCTGATCCTGGATGCCATCAGTATGGACGAGGAGCTGGAGGTGCAGGAGGAGGTGATGCTCGAACACCTGCCCGAAGCCGTGCTCCAGGACATAATCTGCATCTCCGGCTGGCTGGTGGAATACGGACGCAACCAGGGTTAGTTAGTCTTACGGTTCCTCACATCCCCCCCTCCACCTCTGCTGCGCTCTTTGGGCCATTCCTCCTCTAGGTTTTCTTCCTTTTTCCCCTTTCCTCTTTTAGATTTCCTGTACTCCAGACTACAAACAGAGAGAGGGGATTTAAAATGTTCAGGGGGTCAAGTTTGTTTTCTTATGGCTGCTGGTTATGCAGTCTGTTTTTCCAAGAGAGAGAAAAAACACGGCATCAAAAAAGTCTTGTTTTCTGTAGTTAGACTGAAAATAGAGTGCATCATAAAAAAATGTAAATTCACAGGACTTTGGCTTGACTTTTATGGAGCATATTCTGTAAACTCTGGATCCCAGTGCTTGCATTAATAGCTGCCTTGTGCACCCAGGTTCTATTTTGAAAGGTTATTAGTTTTTTTTCTATAGCTCTTGTCCACACTTGACCAACCGCCGAGACAAGAAAACTGGTGTTGAGTGTAGATGAATAAATGACAGCAGGAGATGTCAGTCCAGGTCCAGGGTGTCTCATTATCAGGCAGACCGAGGCAGCGAGCGCCCGTGGCGAGGATGAATCAGTAGAGAGACAAGTGGGCAGAGGCGAGAACTCCAGAGGGCCGACTCGCATCCATTTTTGTCATTCTTCCCCGTGAAGCCCCCGCCGTCCTCTGTGCCGTGACTGTGCTGCGTGTTTCATAGAAAAATGACTTCTATTTCTGCTCCATCTCCCTTTGGTGAGGCGATTATGAATGACTTGAGATACAGTGTTTCAGAACAGGTAGATTAACTCTTAAAAGTATAAATATCACAATGCTTTCTGCTATGATATTGCATTGATTTGTTGAAACCTAGAGTCAGACTTTTAGAAAATAAAAATGAAAAATGATATCCCTTTCATTACAGTATTGTTATTTTTGTATTTTTTGTATTTTTTTTTTTTTAAAGAAGGCCTTGTATGTTCGTGACTTTTCATTTCATATTTTACAAGGGACATTGTTTCAGCTCTTTACTGCAATCAGGTGAAATATAAGCCTAATAATAAATGACACTATATTGCCTTATATATTGACTGTATCAGAAAACTTTAAGAAAGTTATTGTATTGTGGCCCAAGTCATTGGAACGATATCGTATCAAGCTTATTAATGATTTCCACCCCAGCCGATTATCCAGTCTTGTTGTGGTTGTAACACTAAACATCCTCCTCATCTCCGCCCTGCAGACTTCATGAACGTGTACTTCCAGATCAGGTCCAGCCAGCTGGATCGCTCCATCAAAGGCCTGAAGGATCACTTCCGCAAGAACAGCGCCTCCTCTGGGATCCTCTACTCGCCCGCCGTCCAAACCAAACGCAAGGACACGCCCACCAAAAAGGCTCCCAAGCGACCAGGTCAGCGCCGCCACAGCAGGCGTACAGCCACGCCGCCGCAAACACAACTCATTATCATTTTCACTCCAGTCGCTGATTACGTTTCCCTCTTTTACAGATGAATCTATCAAATAAGCATGATTCTGAATAGTGATGATTATTACATGATAGCAGCACCCATTCAACGCACAAAAATCTATTTCGCTGCAACATTCAGATTCATTTTGATTAGGCGACCATCCTGCCACATTATTCAGTTTCAAGTATCCTCCGCAATCACTGAGTGCATGTTCCACTGTAGGGACTCCTCTATAATTAGCCTAATCACTGAACCATTGTGCACTACCACCCCTCTGTTTACCCCTGTGAATTACAATCTTACGACTCGAACTAACCTTTCATCCTTTCCTCTTTCATAATCCTTATGTTGTGATGACAGTCTACATCCCAGGTAAACAGAAAGCTTTAGTGTGTGCCTCGTGCCGTCGCTTGCTTCCGTCAGCCGGACGCCACATTTCACGGCAAATAAGGGCGCCATAAGTGACAGCATGTGTTTTTTTAGCGATGTTCCGTATGAGAAGTAGGAGCGTATTAACAGATGCAGAGAGTAGAAGTAGCTTCCTTCTGTGGAGGGATACACTAGGTTATTTCCAGTATAGATGAGTCAAGCTATCACAGTGTCTTGATTTGTGTTAATTAGTCTCGCAGGCTTGATGTGTGTGTTGTGATTGCTTTGTGCCAAAAGTGGGTGTAGTATTGAGTTTGTGGTGGATAAGTAGCTAATAGTCTGGTTCCTCTGGCGCAAATCTGTTGGTAAAGCAGGCTTTTTTTCCTTTTTTTTTTTGACAGCGCTGCTTGAACTTGAATTAAGTCAACATGCACTCACAGCACGGTCTTGCTATTGCTTGTGCTAAAATGCCATAACAACGCATTCGCTGACAAACTACTTGTTACTCAGCCAGTCCTAGCAAAAAGAAGAGATATTCTGCCATTGTAAAGTGAGGCGGTTCAGAGTGAGGGCAGTTGTACATTTCAAAATTAGTAGACCTAGCTATAAGCTGCTCTAATAATTAATAATTTATATTAAATGTGCCACATGCTTACTAACTCACTAACAAACGTCAAAATATTGTCTTGTTTAACTTGTGGTCCCTGAGACTTAAATATACTGTAGATTTTGCACCCCTAAACCATGTAACAAATTGTATGGTAATAATAATAATAATGCTGGATATGACTGTTATTAATTATGATGGCTGTTTTGTGTTTATAACTGACCTAACCTGTTTATTCTGCCTTTACATTACCGGGTATCGTGTGTTTCGGCACATGGGCCCTAGTTTGTTTTTCTGATGTAGCTGTGCTGTAGTTGCTCTCTCTCTGTTGTGTAGCTGTGGTGCTAGGCTGTGGTTCCCCACCCCACACACACACACCTCTCCTGGCTGTTTCGGTGGTGGAGGGATGTGGTGTCGGTGTTTCATCACTCACTTCCTAGCTCTCCCCTCTTCTTCCTCTTCTTCTTTTCCCCCTCTTCCACCTCCTTCCTCTGTTTTCTTGGCTGTCTGGACCTCCCTGCCCCTGGACTTTGTCTCTGTGTGTGTATGGGACCAGGGACCATTCGCAAGGCTCAGAACCTTCTGAAACAGTACTCACAGCATGGGCTGGATGGGAAAAAGGGGGGCTCTAACCTCACTCCTTTGGAAGGTAAACGAACCTCGGTCTTCTCTTCGGTGTCTTTCTCCCTCCTCGCTGCCAGTGTACCGGTGTTACTTGTATTGTGCTCCCCTGTTGTTTTCCTTCAGAGCAACAGGCACACAAACCACTTCAGAGTCACAACAGCTTTGAGACGTTGCAGATAAAGAATTTTGACCTAAAATAACACTTGAAATGCTTTTTTTAATCTTATGTTTCTGAAAAGCAGTAGAATGCAGAAAAAATACTGTTAGATTTGCCAGCTAGCTCAATTTAAAGAGCTAAGCTAAGCTAGGCTAGGCTATTTAAAGGAAAAACTCCACCCTAAAACACTTTAACACTGTTAAAAAACAGCTATTGGTGATGTACCTTGCATTCCTGGGTAAATTTTGTAGTTTGGTGTATTTTGTCTTATTTCCGTGGATAATTGAGCAAAAATCTAGCGAAACGTAGACGACGTGATGTCACGTCGAGATATTTGCAGCACAGCTACAATGGAGTTTGAGAGGAGATAAAAATCCAACGGTAAACGGTGTCAGCTCTTCAGAATCAAATAACATTGGCTTCTTTCTAGACTTTCTAGACATTTAACAGGGAGAAATCCATCATAGAAATGGAAGAGATAGCAATTTCTCCACCAACGGTAGCCTTAATAGACCAGAATGCAACACTGCCTCAAGACATGTTGTGTTTTGCATAAGGAGTGAGACTCTAACTTTTCCTCGACTGGTAACGACAGTTATCACGATCGCTGTCACTCTCTCCACCTGCACGTAAAACCTGGATTAAAGTTAGCTTGATATTGGATATTTGGTGGATATTGTTTTTTCACCTTCAATAACTTGTAAAGCAAACAAGTAAGACCACATTGATGAATACATTTGTGATTACTGGAAGAGGAAGGACAGCCACTGGTTTGAATATTTGCGAAAATATAGGCTATCCACAGAATATCCAATATCAAGCTAGCTTTACTCCGGTCACGTACAACCCACAGCTAAATGGATCAAGTTCACGCCTGTTCTCTGGGGGTTGTTGAAAGTCATTCTAGGAAACCACTGAGTGAAGTAGAAGTAGATGAGGCAGGCTGAGGGAAGCTGGTTACAACAAAAAGGTAAATTACAACACTTCATCACAAAATAACTCCTGGACTGCATTGAACATCACAGATTGATGATATATAACAGTATAAAAGTATCCAAGGGTGGGATTTTCCTCCAAGCTGCAATGTGTCTAAAGCTGGTGTCACATCTGGCTCTTCATCTTTCATAAAGCTGGTTCCTTTCATGTAGTATAACACACACTGACTAACATAGATATGAGTCACATGCACAAACCTCTGTGGGCGCTTTCGGCCCAAGACCCCCCCACTGCGGTGGGTGTCCCCTGCTCCCCCCCCCCCTGCTGGGTGCTTGGTGGTCGGTGTAAATGTCACGGCGAGTCCCAGGTTTGGCCCTCAGCCTAGTCACGACCCCCGGTGGTGTGACTAGTTCTGTTTCCCTGCTACCCTACCCCACCCCACCCATCAGGTTACGATCACGACCTGCGGGTCAAACACCACTCTGACGCCCTGACCGAGAAGCACGGGGCCGCAGCAGGTGAGTGAGGGGAACACGTGGGAATGAGAAGGAACAGCATCAAAAACATAAAAAAAACAAAAAAAAACTCTCTTCATGGTTTTAAGAGCAATTCCTGTCTCAGCACACACCCACTGAGCAATTTGCATAGAACAACAGTAGCACTGTGTGAGTAGAATGTTGTTCAATGGATGGGTGCTAACAGCCGTTTTGCTCTGGGACATTTGTTGCAAAATGGTGAAGGGGGACACTAGTCATAGCCAGCAGCATAAACACACAGTTTAACACCTTCATCAAAGTGCATACACGTACTCAATAACGGCTTTTTAGCAACAAGCTACAGGACCAGAGCCCCGTCTTATATCAAAGCCTTGGTTGATTTACCCGCTCACTTGATCTTTTACCGTGTGCCTCTCAGGGAAGGATGATGTCCTCGACATCGAGATCGACTCCTACATCCACTGTATCAGTGCCTTTGTCAAGCTGGCCCAGAGCGAGTACGCCCTCCTGACAGAGATCATCCCCGAGCATCACCAGAAGAAGACCTTCGACTCCCTCATTCAGGTCAGGCATAGAAATAAAGGGACAGAATTTTGCAGCATCAAACCACTAAACCTTGTATCAAAAACATTAAGAATTGCAGCTTTGCTATATTGTTGCCCAAGTGTTGTGGTAGCAGCATATCACAGTACTTGGGAGCAATCGCATTGGCACCTTGTTTTTCCAAATCGCTTTTTGACCATATGATCCTGGGTTTTCAGCGAGGAAAGCAGATGGGTCTGTGTGCCTAGTGCATTAAGGCATATTGTAGAAGTGATCTGTTATAATGACAGTGTGCAGAGAAGACTGTCTCCAGGGATAAGGCAAGGATAGGTTTTTACTATTTTAACATAATGATGTCTAAAGTAATTTTCAGATCTAAAATTATTTAGAATACATCAGAAACTATCCATTTATCTTAAACCTATTCTATCTGTGCAAGGCACAAGAAGGACAGCAAAAAAACTGTAGTTTATGCAACAAAAGTGTAATTACGTCCAGTTTTTTTTATGACAAAGACAGATTCATAGAAATGCACAATAGAAAGATTTTGTCACGACAGTATATTCTCTGCAAACTTAATGAATGTTAACAAGAAATCACTGCTAAATCTGTGGAACCTGGGCTTCTGTTTTGCCGCAGCATGGTCTCAACATGTTTCTCTGTTATCTGCTGCCCACAGGAGGCGCTGGACAACCTGATGCTGGAGGGAGACAACATCGTGTCAGCGGCTCGCAGGGCCATCATGCGCCACGACTACTCCGCCGTCCTCACCATCTTCCCTATCCTCAGACATCTGAAAATGTCTAAGTCTGAGTTTGACTCGACACTCCAAGTACGAATCAGTACAGCTTCACCATGCACACAGCATTATCTCCTATAGGAGCGACAGGACATGCAGCTTAAGACAAATCTTTGTTTTGAATATTCTGGTTTGCTTACAGGGAACAGCAGCAAGCACCAAGAACAAACTGCCTACGCTCATCACCTCTATGGAAACTATTGGAGCCAAAGCTCTGGAGGAATTTGCAGACAGTATCAAGGCAAGAATCTCCATCATAGCAAATCTTAATTTATTTCCCATGTATTCACCCCAGTGCTTCCAGTAACATTCAACATTCTGGTCACAGTAAATTATCAACAGTGTTCACCTACTGTGAATTAATCAATTTTCTCTTGTCTTCACAGAATGATCCTGATAAGGAGTACAATATGCCTAAAGATGGAACAGTCCACGAACTGACTAGCAATGTAAGCTGATGCACTCTTCTTCTCTCATGTAATGGCGGTAGATTTATTTGCACACACTGCACTACAAACTCAGCACCCTCCCATAAGGACTCTGATGTTTGCACCTTTCTGGGGACCCAGGCGGACTCCCGGGCAACCGCTAATTGTACAGAGTGGACTATCCCGGTTCAATAGATAAGGTGAAGTGATCATTACCTCGGCCTCTCTCCTACAGGCCATCCTGTTCCTGCAGCAGCTGCTGGACTTCCATGAGACGGCTGGAGCCATGCTGGCCTCTCAAGGTAGAGCCACATCGACATTGCCAGAGTTTGCTCTATTTAGCACTGACCCCCTGCTATGCCTGCTAGTCCCTTAAGGCACCAGTTCCCTAGACGCTAATATCAGCAATGATACTTCAGCTGTCTCTGTCCTAAACTGACTAACATTACATGCATGCAACTTGAATATTAGTATAGGTCTCTTATTTACTTTCACATAGGACTCATTCAGCGTATTTTGTTTATTTGTGCATAGTTAATCCAGGTCCATATCAGAAGATTACTGATGTAGGAGGAACACCTTTGGTTCATGGGGTCCATGTGATCGCTGTCTGTTTCAAAAGACCATTACCATCTGTGGGATTACTTTCCCACACCCACCTATTTGTCTTAGCACTTTATTCCTTTCCTCCATCGCCAACACCTTGTAGAGTCAGGATTCACTTCATTGTCCACCAGAGTGTAAATTTGTTTCTATCTTAGGTTCTTCGTGTTAGGCTCCCTAATTTCTTCCTCATTCTGTGTCTGTGACTTCCTCCGATGTGTTGAATTATTCACCTCCTTCACCTCTGCTCCTCCTTCCGCTCGCCACGTCCAGCTTCAAAATTGCTTTTCCCTTCCTCCAGAGGGAGCCTCAATGACAAGCTTTCGTTCAGCATGTGCGGTTAGGCTGTGCATCAGTCCCAGTAACAGTACTTTACATTTGGAACGATGACAAGATTATCCATATTTAGAGAGGCTCCATACCTCCCTGCTGCCCCCTCATGCTCCCAGCTTCGCTCTCCTTACTTTCATTGTCTGACTCCCGTGTTCGTCACTCCTTTCCAACCCTCGACCCCTCGCTGTCTGGCTGACGACCGTTTGCTACTTGGCTTACTCTGCACTAACAAATCTTTTCTAACCTTTTGCACTTGTGCCTCTCTCTTTCTCTTTCTCTTTCTCTTTTGCCTTGCCTCTGCCCCTTAGTACTGGGGGACACTTACAATATACCTTTAGACCCCCGAGGTAAGCAAAAGATCATGTAGGCCCCTGAGTGTTGATGACATGCATTCTGAGTGATTTATTGGTTGTGAATATCTGTTTTAGATGATTCATAGAACTGTAATGGCTGCTAATGAATGCAGAATGACACAGGAGAGGAGCCTGCTTCATAATCAGACACTTATCTATAATATATGCACTGTATGTGGAGCACAGGAGTGCAGGTTGAAAGAAAGTACCTTCAGATGCTACCATAGAAACTTGAGTGGTTCCACTTTAATTAATACTTCTAGTCAAAGGAGGATTTTGAGTTAGAGCGGGAATGTGTATTTTTTCCCACTCTTGGTCCAAGGGGAAATAAATGAAGGATCATATGAGATAAAATTAAATACAAGAAACTTCAGAACTGAGGATTACTGAATCGACTAAAACTAGCTACACCTTATTCTAACACTACCTTCATTTTTCCAGAGACCAGTTCGTCAGCAAGCAGCTACAGCTCAGAGTTCAGCAAAAGGCTTCTCAGCACCTATATATGTAAGTATATATGAAATGACGAACAGCACTTGTCTTGTAACTGTCTTGTAAAATGTCGAAGGTTTGTGGCGGCAGCTGATGGATGACTTTGTCCTTTCAGGCAAGGTGTTGGGGAACTTGCAGCTAAATCTTCTTAGCAAATCCAAAGTGTACGAGGATTCAGCTCTGAGTGCCATCTTCCTGCACAACAACTACAACTACATCCTCAAGTCCCTGGAGAAGTGGGCATTTTCTCTCTCTTTTCATCTGTGACCTTCAGGCAGTGTCGTATGAATTTACTTTGATAGATTACAGTGCGATCACTTAGGCCTTTGCGAGGGGACTTCAACCTTGACGATAGGAGTCCTAGTTATTTTTTTGCAAATGCATTGACATGACATTTTACTGCAAACTGACCATTATAACGGTATGGTACTATTATAAGGACAGCAAGTCCACAGTTAAGACTGAAAAATACGTTATTTCTAATGTATTTTACAGTATTTTAAATCCTTGAGAGCTATTTTGGGATCCGCAAACGATCCCGATTTTGGTATCCCCCAAAAATAAAACCAAATAGCCCTTTATAGACGCACATTCATGACACATGCTGCACTGTGGCCTCCTTTGAGTATTGCTGCCGATCATTCTATCAAAATACCCTAGCATTAAAGCTGCACTATAGGCAATTTTGCACTTTGGCGGCCCCAAGTGGCAGCAACAGATAGCTAATTTTTGAAAAATTGAAGGACTTCATTACCCTGAAATCATGTCACGTGACGTCAGTAAATTGCGTACTCTTGAGTTTAATATTGATTGTCTTTAATCTGTCAACCTGTGAATGTCTTCAGGTCGGACCTGATCCAGCTGGTAACAGTGACACAGAAGAAGGCTGAGAGTTCATACAGAGAGCTTATAGAGCAGCAGATCCAAATGTACCAGCGCAGGTAAATTTGATCAAGTTGAACCAATTAACGTGCACTCGGAACAAAAGTATTGTTGACATCAGCATTGTACACCAAGTACTGTGAGCTGATACAATGCATTCTTTTCTAGCTGGTTGAAGGTCACCGAGCACCTGACAGACAGGAACATGCCCGTCTTCCAGCCTGGCACCAAGGTTAGAATGAAGAGGGTGTATTTTCCTTTGACTTATGTCTAGACTTTTGATGTAGACATAAGAATAAATATGAATAAATTGTCTGTCCTTTGCATAAGTATCCTAATTTAAGTCTTGCCTTTCTCCAGCTGAAAGACAAAGAGCGGCAAGTGATCAAAGACAAATTCAAGGTAAGGTCAAAATCACTTTTGCACAAATTCTAACACCTGTCAAGACAACAAAATCAGTCCTCGTCCTAAAAATCCACTAGATTTTACCTTGAATTTCAAAGAACGCACTCTCAGCTTCTGCAGCAGGACTGACCACTTGCTCTCCTTACTGACTCCCAGGGCTTCAACGACGGGTTGGAGGAGCTGTGTAAGATCCAGAAGGTGTGGGCCATCCCAGACAAGGAGCAGCGCGACTTCATCCGCCAGGCCCAGAAGAAAGTGGTGTCCGATGCTTACAGGGCGTTCCTACACAGGTGAGAGGGATGAGGAATGGGAATTTGAAAATTTGAAAATTGTGTTTTCACGGTCTGGAAAAGTTGGGGAGAATGACGTGTATCCAAAAGGTTTCGGAAATTAAAATGTTTTTTTTTCCCCCTGCCTATTTAAAAGCAGTTTTAGCTAACCAACACAAGATCAGCTATTCAACAAAAAACTAAGAAATTCTGAACGCAGACACTGACATTGATTAGTCTTGGAAATTGCACTCTGTAATGGTTAATCATGAAAAATGTATGGGATATTTTTTTAGGAATATGTTGGAACCCTGTAAATAATATTAACACTGACCCTGTTGTTTTTTTGTTTCTTTTTTTTTGTATGATTTCAATCTCTAGATGTGCCAACATCTCATTCACCAAGAACCCTGAGAAGTACCACAAGTATCGCCCGGAGCACGTGGAAGAGATGATCGAGAGGCTGTTCGACACCTCAGCGTGAGCTGCACTTGATGAACCCTGAATGATGCTCCTCACCCAGTCCAAACACTTCTCACCCCGTACAGAACCCATGTTCCTATAACAACTGAGATCCATCCCTGCAGCCTCCCCTCACACTACCGTTACCCTCGCTGTGTCTGATGAATGTTCAATTTTGTACAAAGATATAAAGATGATGTATTTATATGTAATTTACCCGTTCCAGCTTAGCGCCTCAAACAAATAAAGGGAACTCTGAATTACCCCCAGTTGTGATTTGTTTTGTTGGTGACAATATGGCACATCAGCACACACGGCACAGAGAAGATAATTAGCTGCAGCAGTGGTTCACTGACAACAAGGAAAATAATAGAGAGACAGGATAGAGCGTATCGTGGCTCTGTTGTCCTGCAATTTTCACAAATTCACCTAGATTTTCAGATTGGATACATAATTAATGTTTGTTACCAAACAAAAGTGTCTCTGCTCTTTCCTGTCCCCCTGTGCAGAAAAGAGCATCAGTAGAGTTTTGCACATCAATAAGGCTGGGCAGCATCCTGGTGTGAAGAAGACACTTTAAATATCATTGACCTCCTTACTCTGTTTTGTAATAGGAGGATGTCTTGAACAGATGAGGCCTTTATTCTGAAGGAGCACACTGATGAGCTCAAATGCAAAAAATCAATTTGGGCAGATGAAGTGTGGGTTTGTTAATAATCAGTAAAAGAGCTTGTTACTCAACATGATGATCCAGATTGCATTTGATTTGCATTTACATATTTAGCCACCCCCAATCCCATATGTACATGGGCAGTGTTGGCTGGATGTTTCCATGGTAAAGAGTGTGTTCATTTCTCCAGTCAAAGTCACTGCTTAATTTGTGTTGATATAATATGGTACACAGTTTGGATGAGTCCAGGTTACATAGATAATAGGCTCAACAAAGCTAAGAGGTGATTCTTTGAAATCTGACTGAGTGAAATTATATATCTTGTTGGTAGAGTAATATATTGAGTGTTAAGAACCTTAAAAGACCATCATTTATTGAAATATGTCACTCCAGAACATGCCAATTTGAGTCACTTGGGTTTTCTGATTCTGTTGCAAGCAGATGCCCCCAGTTCCCTATGTTTTTCATTAGCATGATTTAGAAAAAAAGTCTTGATATCCTTTAAAAAAAACCACGTACTTTTAATTTAACATTTTAATAAACGTGTATTTAAGCCAATGAAAGCAGGACTTAATGCGATTGCCGTTAGTTATTTTATGAATGATATAATATCTAAAAATTGGATTACAAGATGTTACTTATTCACATTTTACTTATTCACAATATTCATATTGCCACACGCTGTCCTTGACCTTAACTACAAGGTTATCTGCTGTAAAACAAGTTTTCTAACAAGTCCAAGGGAAGGAGACTTTTTTAAGGTGATGGCTCTTAGCTTATTGAAATACAATTACATTTTTTTTTAAACTACTACATATACAGTACATAAAGTAATCAAATGGCTAATTGGCATTTGGTAAGGGATGACTTTTGAATGGCAATAATTAATGGATGATTGCTTTTCATTGCAATCTGTAATCAGGCCTGAGGACATTTTCTGAGCCATCCAGGGAACATTAATCATAGATAATGTGTTTATAATGTGAATATTTAAATGAGACATTCCACCATTAACTTGTGTCAGCTATGACTGATGTGTGTACAACTGTCAAAGTGAAGTGCTATGCCAGCCAATAGGCTGCAGTTCCACAGTACAGGGCTTTAAATCATTTAATCTTTGAGGAATTTTTTTTTTTTTTTGTGAATTTGAAGAGTCAATACTAAAGACTCTGTCATTACAAACTGGATAGTTTGGACTTAATGATTCTCTTTGTATTCTCTAGGAGTTGATTGATGAATTGCTCTTAAAGGTGCGACAAGTAAGGTTTTTCTGTCCCATAGCACAAAATGAGCATAACATATCTGCAGGGGGTTGATCAATACCTATGAATCGTCGATTACTTTACCACATGCTGAGATTTCATGCTGTCAAAACTCACTTTCCAGCCCGTATACTGTGTTTTGGAACAAAAACTCTACTTAATGTCCCTTTAACTGAAGACTAAACACTTCAGTGCCCATTTGACAGATGGCACATCCTCTCTGCCAAGCTGAGATCCTCTCATCAACAAACAAATCCTCTCCCCCTCTATCAGACCGAAACATCCAGGACTTGAAATTGAGAAGAGGCTAGGTATTTGTCTCTGGCCTTGTCCTAAGGAGACTTTAGCGAAGCAGGAGAATTGTGACAGCTCACCACATAAGATACCAACATCGCTCCACATTGAAAAAACAACTCTTCCCCTCCATGCCTGAGCTGCATTTCGGTCATTCTGAATAGTGAAGTGTGTCTTGTGCTATTCTGTCCATTCATCTTTGGGATTAAGAAGGAAAGATGGCCTTCTCTAGAGGTTGCCAACGTTTGGTTGCCTTGGTGATAAATGGAGTTGAGGAACCTTGACCACAGCAAATCCTGTAGTTGCTGTGCACAGTTCAATAACTTAGTAATATTGTTCTTCAAGGATATTATTTGCTGCTCATGGTATTTTATACAACAAGGTTGTTTTATGTAACAGTTCACAACCAGGTTAAAATGAGAAAATTGCTGAAAAATGGTTAATGGTGAAATTTTTGTTGTATGCCTGGAGGCAAAAATTGTTCAAAAACTTTGGGGTTTGTCTCAGCAGAGTTCAGTAGGTGACTTCAAGTGTTGTGGGTTTTATATGCACTGGGCTCTGTAAAATAGATGGCTGCCATAGAAGAAACGCTGGCATCAACGTGGATGACGTGGTACTTGTGAAGCTGAAGAGGACAGCAAACACTTCAACATCACCGTTTGTATAATCTCAACTGCACTGTTATTGGAAATGCAAATGGGTTCTATAGGCGCCTGCAAACTCAACGACTCAATGAGATCATGCAATCATACATGCATGTCAAGTGTGACCGTGGTATGGCAATCAATATGTGCATCATATTGCCTTAATGATGTGATTGTGACCTATATTCTGTTTTTTCCTCCTCTCTTGGGGTATTGAGGTTAGACTGATATATTGGTTTGCCGATATTTAACTTTTATTAAATTCAGCCAGTCAGTGAGGTCCACTGCCAATATGATGGAGGATCCTCTGTGACCACAGCTACATGAAAACGGTCTGTAAAACCTCACATGAAACTTTATTTTCTTTGCACATTTTAATTATTGATTTAATTGTTCAATAATGTTTTTTTTGTAAATGTGTTCTTCATTTAAATGCAGCAACGCATCCCAGATTTCTCCCTACCATTGAACAGGTGGCTGAGAGTCTTTTGCACCCTGACAAGACTAAATTCTGGGGGAAACACTGAATACTTAATAATAATAATAAAATGGTCAAATTGAAAGATGTTGAATATCGACACAAAACATCAGCTATCGGGAGGTTCAATACAAAAATACCAGTATCTGTATCAGCCTTCAAAAACCCATTTAGAATGGGAGTCATTTGTCATGATGTAAAGGATTTGACCAAGTTGGTAAGAGCAGGCTGTAAACATTCACACACATCAGTTCTCACTTCTGGGTTCCTACTTACCATAAGGAAATGGATGAATTCAGGCTTTAAGGATATTGTCAGTGCTTAGGAACCAGAACTAACTGTAATCCCACCTTTGAGAATAGAAAATACTAGGGTAAGAGTAATACACACACACACACACACACACACACACACACACACACACACACACAGCCGTGTATTGCAGTACATGCAAGTCTAGTTATCCAGAGAACTCTGCTGTTCCTCACATTTGCATGAAACAGAAAATTGTCCTTGGCATGGACTCATGAATGATAAGTAGAGGAGCTACAAGGAAACTGTAATATTTGTTTAAGTATGCATACTCGGCCACAGACTTCAGTGCTGATATTTGAAGAAAAAGGCAAGGTCATTATGTGATATCATGTTAAGAGGTAGCCACTTGACAGATGTAATCTCCATGATGAATCACGTAGAGGATGAACTAATTGACTGGTGGGAGCATTAATAGGAAAGCTAGAAGCGTTGTGCGAATGAGAATAACGTCGAGGACACATCATGTTTGTCAGTGGGAGTTCAGGACGTCAGCTGTAACATGTTGCTCTGGTTTTTAAGCACACAAGGACTGGCACGATGGTTTCTGAACAACCAGATGGATTTATTTATTTCAAGAACACTTAATATGTTGTGCACACAAAGTACCATCTGCATGCACACACAATAGTCTCGGTTTACATATAAGAAACAAGGAGCAATTTTTCCGTATATCTCACAATACAGCAACACGTTCATTTTATGCTCACTGAAATTATGGCAATAGTTCCCCTGTACAGCCAGTTCCATGAAATCTGTCAAACTATCACTATCACTTATGCAACACTGAAGCCTTGCGGTCCATATGGCCCTCTAAATGAACATGCAACACTTGCTTTTTCCACTGACAAGATCATGCAGCACATGGTCGCAATAGCCAAAAGCAATAGATAATAGTTAGGCTTGTTGAGGCATATGCACTAGAGACTGTTATTAACACAACATAAGTCTATGCAGAAGTAATTAAAAAGTACACCGGTTGACAATGGCAAGTTGCATAACATTCTGACTACTAATTATCAGTCCAATACCACCCACAGTTCCTCAGACTCAGGCAATTTTCAGCCAAATACCAACAACCCTGTTGATGAAAGGCTCCGCTTAAGCTTTTCCATCCAAAACTGTACTGAGAGATATTTTTTTCTTTATTTCTTCTGTTCTTAATGTTTTTTTGGGAGGTATTATTAGCCCAAACTCTAATCTTAGCATACAAGCCCATAGACACAAAAGTGGGACTACGTAGTCATTACTCTGGATTGGTTAACCAAAATGAGAATTATCAGTCAAGGAATAATTTAACCCTATTGTGTTTCATAAAATTCTTTGAAATGATCTTACCAAGAAATCAGGATGAAACACAGGAGCATGTTCTATTCTCAAGGCTCTGGGTGCCCAGCTCTTGCTATTTTAAGCCAGTGTTTGTGTGATTTCCACGAAAAGTACTTAAGAATCTGGCCATCCATAAGTCAATTTCAGAGTATTTGTTGAATCATGCACGCCTTGCTAAGTTGTGGTGTCTAGAGCACAGACCACATGCTGACAACATGTGCAAGTTCTGGGTAAGCTTTTGGCTCGATCACATTAAAAAACATGGATTAAACACAACTCGAGGCATTGTGGGGTGTTGTTAATAAAACAAGTCTTTCTCTTGTGCAGCACAACACTTTGAAGCCTCCCTCATTTGCCAGTATCATCCTGTTACGGTTCTAACCCTTTATACCCTTCAACTCTGTTACATGTCATATAAAGACGCAGTTTCAGTGTCTCTACTGTTCCGTTGGCTCTTCTTCTCACAGCTGTCTCCCTGCTGAGGCCGCCAGCTCTAGTTAGACGTCTCCATACTGCTGACCGTGCTCGCCACCTGAATGACGTGCACCTTGTTGACCACCCTCTTCCTCAGCGCGCAGCCGAACACCTTCCTGAAACCCTTGCGGAAGTGCTTGGAGACGAGAGCGTAGACGATGGGGTTGAGGCAGGAGTTGGTGTAGGCCACCAGGTGGGAGAGGATGCGCAGGACGTAGGTGGCATGGTTGAGGGGGAAGTGTCCGAACCACATGCAGAGGATGACCAGGTGGTGGGGGAGCCAGCAGAGGCAGAAGAGCGCGGCCACGGTGATGATCATCTTGGTGACCTTGCGCTTGGCCCGCCTCGACTCGGACATGTCCTTGACGGGGTCCACGGCGGTCCACAGGTAGCGGATGGTGCGGGCGTAGGTCAGGCTGAGCACCAGGACGGGGATGAGGTACCCAAAGACGAATGTGCACACGTCCATTACGATGCGCGGCTTGGACTCCCAGGCAGGAATGCACACGGCCGTGCCGCCCAGGTCCATCTGTCTGTAGTAGCTGAGATACGGTCCAGAGAATACCAGGGCCAAGCCCCACACCAGGCAGATGGAGGTTAGGGCATTCTTTGGCGTCCTCTTCTCCCTGGAGTGGAGTGGGTAGCAAATGGCTAGATACCTGTATGACCAGAGAGCAGATGTTTTATACAGATGGTCAGTCCTGCCATGTATGAATCATCAAAGGTGATGTAGCTAGAAACGAGGTTGTAGGGGATAGGGGAGAGCGGGGCTAGTTGTCACACTGATTTCGGGGCATGTTGACATAAATATCCAACTCCTTTTTTGGGGGGGTTAGAAATAGCTTTATATTAATTCTTTTCTGAATAAATATTTTGGTACTTGAATCAACAAACCTTTGGCTGGTGTAGCAAGTGGCCTCACTTCTAGACCAGCCTCACTTACAGCCACAGAGGGTAGGCTGCATAGGCAGATTACTATTATTACTGTTTTCTTTAAGTGACTAAGAAGCTGTTTTTACATCATAAAACATAATATTAAATGTACATTAATATATCATACTGTTTGAAATCGTATCAGAATTTCGGTTTGCCTGTGTATCCCGGGATGGGTGAGGGAGGGGTTTGTTTACCTGGTGTATGGTGGGTGGGTGTGATATGTTGTTTTCAAAATACGAGTATGATTTAATGTTATTATAGTATTTATACTTATTTATACTCCAAAGGAAATGGAATTGAGTGCACAAACACAGCACACTTGTCTATGTGACAACATGCCTAGATGTGGGGTAAGTTGACACAAGTTGTCAAGTGGTATTTTATCAGTAATAACTTTTGCTTCCAGTAAATTATTCAAAATGTGAAAATGCCATTTTTTAGAGAACACCTTAATATAGCTAGAAAAATATATAGTAATAACACTGCTGAGAAATACACCAATAGTAGAGTAAAAAGTGTAACAACATGTCCCGGTCTCTCCTATATAGTACTGTCAATTCAATAAAAACATTACAGAACTTTAAGTTGATGTGAAATCTTTTGGCAAAAAGTTAAAATTATTTATTTAAATTATTAGCCAAATTATTTTACATCTCCCCTCCTTCATTAGGCATTAATATGCATATGGATCTTGATTGCATACAATATGCAGGCTACTTATAATGAAGTTTTCCCTCTGCAAATATTTCACCTTTAGAAAAACTAAAAACGCACCTGTCCAAGGAAACAGCTGCTAGGGTAAAGATGCTGGCGTACATGGTGAGGAAAATGATGAAGTGGACCACTTTGCAAACCACAGGACCAAACACCCACTCGTCCATAGTGTAGATAGTGGCTTGAAAGGGCACGCAGAAGACAATGAAGCACAGGTCTGCGATGGCGAGGTTAAGGATGAATAAGTTCGTCGTCTTGGTGTTCATCTGCCCGTTGCGAAAGAGCACGGCGAGGACCAGAGAGTTTCCCACGGTGCCGACCAAGAAGATGATAGAATACACCAGAGAAATGACCACCGACTCCGGTTTCCAAGAAGAGGAGTTGAGTAAGGAAGAGATATTCATTGTCATTTCGTACTCATTCATTGTTCATACCGCGCACTTTTGTTGACCAAAATTTGCGCATGGATCGCGGAGACGCCCATCTCCTTTGCGCGCAACTTTTCCATCTCCAATACTGGTTGGAAATTCAGTCTGGTATGATCAGTGTAATCTAACACTAATCTACGGTGTGTAAATGGAAAACAGTTCAAAGGTAGAACAAGTTGTATCAGGGTCCATCGTTTGAAAGAGACGGAGCAATTACTGCTCTCACTCCATTCCCCCCCCCCCCCCCCCCCCCCCCTCTCTCTCTCTCTCTCTCTCTCTCTCTCTCCCATCACCTAATCATGACATCTCTCCAATTTCATGAATTGGTGCAGAATACAATTTTCTTTAATGTAGGCCTCACTGATAACTTCAGCCTCTAACACAATGTGGATATTGAAGAGTTGTAAGTGTGGAATTGGCACAGATGAGATAAAAGTAATTTTTAAGCCTGGGATCTCACAAAGCACAATTAGCTATAGGCCTATATACAGGCCTATATATCAGGAATATAGCTAATTGTGAGAAATTGTGTCTAATATTTTTATTCAAGCATGGCAGCACTAACCCTAACCCTAAGATTGAAAAAAAAAAAGAAAAGACAAAGAAAACATACAGTGCGGTTATGGTTAAGGACAAAGGCATAGCAAAATACAAGAAATATCAAAATATTAACAAAATATTAACAACATATATACAAAATATATACGATGTATTGCACATGTTAATTGTATGGTGAGGTGGGAGATGTTGGTGTTGCAGGAACAACAGTGCATTTGTGTGTGTGTGTGCGTGCGTGCGTGCGTGCGTGCGTGCGTGTGTACGTGCGTGCGTGCGTGCGTGCGTGTGTGTGTGTGAGTGTTTGTGTATGTGTGCAATGTCGTTTGGGTCAGTGAAAGGCAGAGAGTCAGTGAGAGGCAGGCTTGTTTGTGAGCCCCACTGCCATGGGGAAGAAACTGTTCAGGTGGCGTGAGGTTTTGGTCTTGATAGACCGGAACCTTTTGCCGGATGGAAGTCTTTGGAAGAGGTGGTGACCGGGATGGGAAGGATCAGCGATGATCTTTCCCGCTCTCTTCCTGGTCCTGGAGTGGTACAGGTCCAGTAGAGACGGCAGGTTGCAGCCGATGATCTTCTCGGCTGACCGGATGATCCGCTGCAGTCTGCCTCTGTCCTTGGCGGTGGAGGCAGCGTACCAGACGGTGATCGATGAGGTGAGGATGGACTCAATGATGGCCGTGTAGAACTGGACCATCGTTTTCTGTGGCATTTTGAGTTTCTTCACCTGCTGCAGGAAGAACATCCTCTGTTGGACCTTCTTGGTGGTGGCAGTGATGTTCTCCTCCCACCTGAGGTCCTGGGAGATTATTGTTCCCAGGAATCTGAATGACTCCACAGTGTTAACTGGGGAGTCACACATGGTGAGGGGGGCGGTTGGGGCTGGGCTCCTCCTGAAGGCTGCAACCATCTCTACAGTTTTCAGAGCATTCAGCTCCAGGTTGTTCTGGCTGCACCAGGAAGCCAGGTGGTCAACTTCCTTCCTGTAGGCGGACTCATCCCCGTTGGTAATTAATCCAATGAGGGTTGTGTCGTCCGCAAACTTCAGGAGTTTTACAGAAGGGTGGCTAGAGGTGCAGTTGTTGGTGTAGAGGGAGAAGAGTAGAGGAGAGAGCACACAGCCTTGTGGGGCTCCAGTGCTGATGGTCCGGGGCTCAGAGACAAGCTTGCCCATCCGCACGTACTGCTTCCTGTCTGTCAGGAAGTCAGTGATCCACCTGCAGGTGGGCTCAGGCACGTTCAGCTGGGATAGTTTGTCCTGGAGAAGAGCTGGGGCAATGGTATTGAATGCGGAGCTGAAGTCCACAAACAGGATCCTGGCGTAGGTGCTGGGGGAGTCTAGGTGCTGGAGGATGAAGTGGAGTCCCATGTTGACTGCGTCGTCTACAGACCTGTTGGCTCTGTAGGCAAACTGCAGTGGGTCGAGGAGGGGGTCGGTGATGGCCTTGAGGTGGGCCAGCACGAGGCCCTCGAAGGTCTTCATTACCAAAGAGGTCAGGGCTACTGGTCTGTAGTCATTAAGGCCTGTGATCCTCTGCTTTTTGGGAACGGGGATGATGGTCGATGTTTTGAAGCAGGCAGGTACCATGCATTTGTCCAGTGAGGTGTTAAAGGTGTTAAATAGAGTGATCGTCTGAAGAAAAACCATCCAAATTTCCCAGCAGGTTATTTTCCGTAACCTGGCAACTCCCTCAGGTTGTCACCTCAGCTTGGTGAAAGTGAGAGCAGCGGCAGCCTGCCCTCTTGTGTTCAGTCAGTGCTTTCTTTCTTGTCCTGTTGTCGGGCTGGCTATGATGCAACTACAATACGTTTGGTAAGAGGTTCATTTCCTCTGAAAGATTACGATTAAGTGAACATTTTGTGATGACTACTGGTAAAATACACTGGTTGATGAAACCCTCCAATACATACATATGCATGGACTTTTTCTTTGCTCATGTTATTTTCAGTTTTTTTACTTTTATTTATGTATTTATTAATTTATTCATTCATTCTTTGAATCACTCACCTCAAGTAGCACTGACTTGAACATTTACCAAATGACATTTACTGTCCATTTCTCATGAATTGTGGACTTAATTAGCCAAACAGGTTGCGTAAATATATATGTGTGTCATTTTTGTCTATTGAATTGTCTGTATTGTGTAAATGTGTAAAATAAAATTAAAGTAAAAAGTTAAAAAGTACACATGTAATGTAAAACAATCAATACATCTAGATTGTAGTTATTGTTATTTAATAAGATGTATAGTTTTACAGTCAGACATGGAATGTAAACACACTAATAACAAGAGGCACTTGAGCTGCCTGATGTCCCACCATAATCACCATGATATGTTAAACATAACCAGTTATGCTAATGAGGTAATTAATTACAGTCATTAATGCATTAATTAGCAGTTATTTCTTTGTCGACATGCTTGTCTTCACATAACACATGGGTAGTATTAATATGAACTCTGTATCTTAAAGCATTAAGGAGTTATAGTAGTCTCAAGAAAATCTGTTTTTCCTCATTAATATGCAAAGTTATGCAGCAAGGTGCTCCAAAACCTAATGAGATCATGTACTCTATAATAAGAATGAAGTTTCTATCATGGATTGTTCTTGAGTTATTGGGTTCGCAAGGATGTGTCTACACACAGACAGACGGACAGAGAGACAGAGAGACAGATGTCACCATGACAACACAATGTCCCACAGCATGGTGGAGCAACATAAAAATCAAACAAACTGCAAACATTAGACTTTTCTCAGTATTTGAGTACCATGACCAGGTTTTGTTGGGGAGTTTAAGGACAGCGCATGACAAGCTCAGCCGAGTGTCAGATACATTGGACAGGCCAGTCTTGACCTCTGACCCCTGCAAATATATGAGGAGATGACCAGCTGGCCAGACATCCCTGCAGTATTTCCCTTCTATCTCTGGTTGAGCCCAGGGCTGAGCACCCTGCTGTGACCCAGTTCCCCCCTGATGGTGTCCTGCTGGGGCATTCCACCGTCTGAGTCCCTTCATCCTCACTTTCTGACTCACGTTTTTCCACCACTATATATACACTCACACAGCAGCACGCACATGCATACAAACACACACACACACACACACACACCACACACACAAGGGCACATTAACCTACTCCAACAGCTGTACACACACAAATGCAAACACACGCACACAACTAAATTTAACAGGCTTCTTTTTATATCCTGGGGTATCCAGGAGGAAGTGGCTGCCTCAGTCTATTTGTTTCCTCCTCTCTGGGTATTGTTGCTCCTCTGGGAGGCTGAATTGCCCCACGATCAAACATCCTGGAAGTCTAACGAAGGTCAACACGTTTTTTTAAAAGCTCATATTATCTATCAAATAGGTTGTCAAAAGAGAAGAGCAAACCAGGTCCAGGTGTGGCTCATCTCAAAGTTCCCAGAGGAATTCCCAGAATACAACTATTCAATTTGTTCGTTATTTCTCAATATGTTTAATCACATGAATTACACATCTATAGGGTGCTTCTTCCTATTCCACAGAAATATAGTGTTTACCAGCAGATGGCAGCAGAAGCACAGTGAATGGGAACCAGATCGTATTCCTCCAGTGATATAATACTGTGGTCCATTACTCATAGAGAACTGAACAGTGGATGTTGCTTCAGCAGAGCCACAGGTGGTGGTTCAGGTTTACTCATATCTCAACATCAGTCACTGTTTTAGAAACCAGGAAGCTTGCAGCCTCTGTGATGTAGAGTCCCTGGGTGTCCCATGTGTCAGTGCGGCCTGTGAACTGCCGTCTGATCACCACTGGTATTTCCATGATGCTCTCCTGAGAGCATTTTGTTCAACGCGATGAAGCATAAGAAATGACACAGGATCAAAGTCAGGACCAGATCACAGCTGTCTAAGCGTTGACTGCCACATCTATCTTGTTGTCCCACAAGTGGATCAACCATATTTCATCAGTGTGTGATGTGGGGCCCTGGGGGACAGACACAAGTCAACTGATAATTTGAAAGTGATTCAGATACTTTACTGATCAGATAATCCCAAATGTATAAAACCAATCCATCTTTCATTTCAGGAAGACTAAAATAAATGATCAAAGTAATGCCCATGGTGATCAAGGATATCAGTTGAATGGTCCATCTTTGGGGCCGTAGTGCCTGCTCCACTGGCATGAAGCCCTCCTGCCACCATCAGGGAAAGAGCAGAAGCCCCCCGAGGAGGAAATGACATCATGGGCTTGTGTCTTCATTGGACAGGCGGTACTGGAATGTTCAAAGTGGCCTGCTGGGTGAGACTGGTAACCAGACGCCACAGACGCATAGCGGCCACACATGGGAATATTTGAACCCTAATCAGGAGAAATCATTAGAGCCTGTGCGGACTGGACAGGTGGAGGCAATGAACAACATGGACAGACGGAATGCACCGTTACCTGAATTAGGAATGCCTCAATGGATGCATAAATATAGCAACTCCTTGTGCGAACCTTAAAATATCTCATGTACACTAACATTTTAGAGGCCAATTGGGAATCTCATCACAGTTCACAAACCTCAGAGAGCAGGGAGGTGGGACTGTTGGATTGATGATATATTGGGAATTGTGGACATGACTTTACTGAACACAGCAGGGTACTGTTATACCTAATCATCAGGGCTGGTATGGCCTGGAGAATATGAATGGCTATGGCACTTATTTTTTGTTTCCTATGGGCCACAACCCACACATCATGATTCCCTCATTAAGTATGACTCCAACCCACAAGTGTCAACACTTGCAGAGAGGCGGATCGAAAAGCAGTGACCTCAAAACATCTGCTCTTTACAACAACAGAGAGCTCCGCTCATCCGCTAAAATGGCAAAAAATCAAAATCCTCACGACAAAAACTACACAGTGTAACCAAGGCAGATAAACCTCTTGGTAACGGTCATTCTGGAGCACACAACCCTCTACATCCTCTCAACTCCCCGCAGCCTTGCCTTGCTGATAGTCCCACACTTTATAAATAGCGTGCACTTTTAATATGCGCGTGTGTCCAGTGGATAACGTCAGCGCTTTGGGAGAGAAACAAGGAGTGTTTCATTATAAACCTGTACCATTAAAACTCGCTGGCTGGGTCTGGATTTTGGCTCTCACGTCCCTCTCAAACTTTTATGAGGCCAGTTATGATCCTAAATCGATGCAGGAAACTGAGATGGAGGAGCTGGGCTAGGTAAGCAGTGCCATGACCTCACAAATAAAAGGTAGTGTGGGTGATTGTATGGCTATTTGCACCATCGCGTAGTGCATTGCTCAACTTCAAGTGTCAATACGGCTTATATATCTACCGGTCTACCAGATGAGACGACTTGACGTCGGGTCTGGTGCGTCTCTGCGGTCGAGTTCAAAGGTCAGGAGGTCAAGTGGTCAGGCATGCAGGTGCTTCAGAGAGCGGCGAGGGGAAGTGAAGGGGGAAAAGCAGAGAGCTGCAAGAGAACCACAATCACGCAAGCTGCGTGTGGTTTCCAGCTCCTTGCCAATACCTCTCACTCTCTGCGTCCCAGACTTTCTCCCTGGGTTATCCAATCCCCCTGTCATCTCCACTGGCCGCCCTCCCCACTCCCACTCTCGACCGCACACAAATGGTTTGAATAAGAGGTCTGCATGACTGGGCTGTGGCTACAGATGAAATCCTGAAGAGTGATAGTTTACTTAGCCTAAATACCCCCGATTAGACAAATTGAAACATTGTTGTTATGCGGTGGAAACTCAAGGACCTATTGGCCGAGTCTGTTCACCCCGTTCCGGAAAAGGCTGCGCTGCGGACTTTCGTCATGCGAAAACCACAGGATCTGGCATGGGTGGAAAAAAGCTGCGACAACATCAACAAAAGCCCCCAAAACAAAAACTGTAAAACAGAAAATGAACATTGTCACATAGAGATGATTCACGAAGGAGGCAGGCACACGCGACTCTGGCTTCTGTAACTACTGAAAAACATGTCCAACCACAAACTTTCTGTCCTGCCTTATGGAATGCTTCATGATGTCACATTTTCCTCTCATTCTGACCGTCTCCAGGATCCCAACCCAGGGCCGCATCAATGTGCTGCTCATGAATTGTTCAAAAACTACTCTACCAGAAAATATTAAGAAATCAATCAAAATGTCACACTTAGGGAACAAATAATTTCAAAGGGTTGACTTCCGATTCCTTGGAGGAAGTCTGGATATCTAGAGTTTAAAGTCAGCCAACTGTCAAATCTCCTTTATTCCATAAAAAAGACGTTATTTGTAAGGCCATAGAGACCATTTTCTGTTAGTTACTTATTACTTATTCTCTTAGCTATTTACATATTAGTACACACATACACAAACGCACACACATGCACAGCCAAAGAAAGTAATAATACACCAAAATGATTCTTCCAGACTAGAATAAAACAGCAGTGGAGACTCATAAAAAGGAGCAGTAGCAGCTTCATCCGCCAGCGGACTCCGTCTGGCCAGCCAGTCTAGTGTCAGTGTGCAGCGGCTGGCCACTGCACCAGGAAAATACAACCAGGGTTCAGGGAAACTTTCACACAGTAAATGCATCTGTCACCCATTGACCAGCTAGTCATTGGTCGTGATAAGTTGACAGAAAAGTGGAGTTCCTGTCCCGAGATGACATGGCAGCTATGGCTGGAAGTTGCCATGAGAGGCCTCCGTCTCTCGTCCGCCACAGCTGCACACGGTGCGGACAAGAAGCCATTTTCTCCCCCAATCAAGGTGATTAGGCCTCCATTTTCAGCGGTCTGTCCTTTGAACTCAAGATGCCATGGCCCGAGGGCTGCAGGGGCTGTGGGCGGGCCCAGGCAACTCTGACCACATTGCATTGCCTTGGCTACAAAGTATCCCCTCGCCCCTGAAAAAGCCACACACCATCTCATCTCATTTTTTTGTTTTTTTTGCAGCAGTGATGCGAGAGCACACCTGCACACATGTCATCAAGATCTGGAAAGGCTCACTCGCACGACAAGGCCTTTTTAGTTCATTAACTGCCGTCCTCCAATCTTTTTACTTCCTGAAAGACCCCATTTGCACACGTACAACACAGACTTACATGAACCTCCAAGGGTATTTGGCAAAACAGGCCTGACACCGTAATTGCGCCAAAATCAAGGCAACGCAATTCCAGCTTGCCCAAATATCACCCAGGGGTCTGCGGATCTAGCAGGGGGGCATAGAGAGGAGTGACGTAATGTGTGCGCACTTGAGGATGTGTGTGTGGTAGTGGTGGTGGTGGTGATGTACAAAATTAAGAGGGGCCCAAGGCATTGTTGGTGTAAGAGCTGCATTCTCACGCTATGTCATGCTGTGCTCATTTCCATACATTTACACTGATGACTGCCAGGGAACCCTGGGGAAGCAAATGACACATCGCTCTTCACATGGAGGGGTTCTTTCCAAAACACATTTTATAAAAAAAAAAAAAAAAAATGTGTGAAAAAAAGTGCTACTATTTTCTAAGCAAAGGACTTAAAGAGATAATCCGCAAGATCCTCCTGGCATCTGTCTGTCTGTGTGTAGACACAACAACTCAAGAACAATACATGATAGAAACTTCATACTTACAACACAGGTTCCTCCTAGATGATCTGATTAGATTTTGGAGCATCTTGCTGCCTAAATTTGCATATTAATGGTGAAAAATGGCAGGGCATTAGGCAGCTCAAGTGCCTCTTGTTTTATATTGGTAACACCTTTGGAGCAAAGCGCTCATTGCTGTGGTGTTTCTGCACTGCACTTCCCAGAGATCACCTGTCAATCAAACAGTGTGTCCAGTACTGTGGCGTCTTTTTCCCTGGATTTTCTGTTGATGCAGTTTGAGTTTCTGTAGGTGGCGCTCTGTTCTTTGTCTGTTCAGCCATGGTGGCTATCGCTGCTCATGCTAACTACCCAGTTCTTCTTCTATATATTCCAAAATAATTAATAACAAAACTGACATTTACTCATATGAAAATGTCACGGATTATTACTTTAAGATAGCTACCAACTATAGTAATATTCCATAATGAGTTTTACTTTCATGTCAGCAATCAGTTTGTCAGAGTAGTTTGTCATATTTTTTTTTTTTTATAAATGGTGAGTATTTGTTATTGGAATAAACCTCTTCACATGGACGTGGTATCAGGTTCATGAAAGTTCAGCTCAGCTGCACAGAGGATAGCCAGAAATGAGGGAGCCAGAGCGATGTTTTACACAAAGTGTTCGTGTGGACTCTGTACCGTCCTCCTCGAGCCCTGAAACCACAGGACCTGTAGAGAATCAGTAAAGCTCAGCTCCCCTTTCCCTTGACGTCAGAGTAGCATGCACTGAACCTCATATCAACAGAGTGGATCGATCAATCTCCCCTCTTCTCATTATTATCGTCCCATCTCCAAGTGTTTATGATACACTTGAACTTTTCACATCGATGGTGCGCTATCAAATGTTTGCTTGTATGGACTTGCATTTATTATTGTGTCCATATGGCACCGGACTGGTGTCTCAGGGAATACACTGACCTAACATTTCCGCTGCTTGAACCGTAAAATATTTCCAGAGATTTGCTGCCTATGAATACATTTTGGTTCAAATATGGCAGAGAACGTTACGTTCATCACAACTCACACAGACCGAAGTTATCTGGACTCTCTCCATTAGTCTGTGTGCCTCTAATACAGATTTTGTGTTCAATACTGATAATTGAGAACAATATGAACTGATACACTACAGTGTATTTGCCAATTTATTTTTGTAGTTGTATGAGAATGCAGATCTACTTAAGAGTAGGCTATTCTTCTAGTTTGTCTAGCTTTAGGCATAAGAATCAAAACAATGAAGTTCAAAGTGCCAGACAAGGCCTTTTACATCCATTAATGTCTTTGAATATGATGTTGATGTTGCATGTAGTATTTTAAATCTTGAGTAAATTATAATTTGTGTGTGTTGAAAAAAAATCTTATTACAGTGAGAAACTTCATTTTTAGAGCAAGGGTTCTCTACAGCACAGGATATCTTGTCTAGGCGGCTGTCTGGAACATTTTCCCTCTGATAAAGTGCAACCTTGGTACGTAGTTTTTACTATGATGGAACTGTTAGCCTCTACCAGAGGCAAGACTGACAGACAAGCAGCGCCCCAGCAGTAATAACAAAACGTATTTCTCTGTCGCACATATATCATGCTCAGGCTGGAGACCAGGCTGGAGGGGAACATGTGGGAGTGAGAAGGAACAACATACACTTCATGGATTTAAAAGCAATTCATGTCTCAGCACACATCCATTGAAAGAAATGTCATGGTAAGTGCGTTACACTGACAATTCAAGCTACAGTAGGCAAGTTTGCAGATTGGTGGCCTTAACTGGCAGCAAGAGGTAACTGTTTGAAAAATTTGAACTTCAATACCCAGAAATCATGTAACGTGATGTCAGTAAACTCAATTTATGCAGTTTCAATTAGCTTCACTCTTTTCTGCTGCAGCCCCACTTTGTGGTTTATGCTGATAAACCGGGTGTATTTTTACATAAAAATCTTGCCTAGCGCAGCTTTAAGTCATTTCTTGAAACCAGATATTGAGTTCGCCAGTCTAACATTGCGAAGGCACGTTTCCAGCCTTTTATTTTAAGGTTGAAAACCTTCTACCTTCTCCATGTGTGTGCCTTTGTCTTTATGTGTGCATGGTTGTATGTCTTTAAGTTTGCCAATCCCACATCTAGCAGGTGAATTCCATAGCCATACTCTATTTTCCTCAAGTATCTCTAATGCTGCTTAAAAGGGCTCCATTAAGCTGAAATAACGCTCTTATCCTGACAAGGTGCCCGCCCCAACAGCACTGCCACCCTGTATGTCCCCATCCAGAGGCACAGAGAGAGAGAGGGGCTCTTAGTACCACCCGAGGCAGGCCGATTTTCCACTGGGTTTAATGAGAATCGCAGACAGAAGAGAGGAAACGTGCGGGGTATTTATAGAAACAAGAGGAATGCAAGTCCCTAATTGTGCTTAGTCTATCTCTCCCCTGCATAACCTGCTCACCGCTGCTCCCCCTGGAATTCTACACTGACTTTGAGAGTGTGGAGGGGAAAGACGGGACACATGGGACAATAAAGCAAAGAGTAACAGGGAACAAGTGTTTTTTATATCAGACACGTGCTTTAATGAGACTGGGTAATATTAAGTTATTGCTGAGTTTACAAATAAGGCCAGGCTAATGGCAGTAGTAAAAGCATGAAAATATATGGCTCGCCCCTCCCTCCACTACCCACCCAGCCAGTGGCAATGAGCGACAGGTGATTGACAACCAATCAGAGTGAAGCCCCCCTGCTCTTAAGTTTACATCAATTCGCCAGATGTCGGAGCCACAAAATCTGCTTTGAGCAATACTGCTGATATTCTGACATATTATCTTATTCATTTATGTTCACCCAACATTGGGATTACTTTTGAATTCAAATAAAATGTTAACCTACCTACAGCGGCTTTAATTTAGAATAAGAAATGAGATTTCAATAGATTTGTTCTACATGTCCCATTTCATAGTGATTAATAATGCAATCTAAAATATCCCTTAAGTGAAATCCAAACAAATTAATTCAGTAGAAGGCTTTTATCACAGGATATATTTTTATTTCCAATGCAAGATTTTTCCACGTTTCTCCTCTTTCCTCTCAGGGGGTAATCGTTTTGATCTGGTGGTCAGGTAAAACAGCAGTGTGTGCCTCCCTTTCCAACCCACAACCTCCTGGGTCGGAGGGAGCCTTGGACCGGCGTTTCACAGGGGCATCATGTTCTACATGTCTGAACCCGGCTCACTCCACGCTCAGTCTCCAGGAGGCTGTGAGGGTCCACCTCCGAGCCAACTTCCCGTAAAGATTAATTCAGCATCCTAACCCCAAAATCCCTTTCTTTTACTTTAGGAAAATCTAAGAAGCACAATGAGCGAATGGCCTTAATGAAATGCACACTCTTTCCTAGGTGCAGTAAATCACTTGCAGCGTGACTGTGTGTTTGTGTCATGTTTGTTCTTTGTTGTCACTAAAACACTGTCCCCTTCACTAGTGGTGTTTTGCAAGGTGCACTCAGGGAAAGGGGCTTTTGACTTCAAAGTGAATTTCCGAGTAAAAGCTGCTCCACCAAGGCTGTAGAAGAAACGCAAAGTGGAATCAGACAGATCTTAGGTCAGTGATTAAATACATTAAACAAGGCTTCATAATCAGTTGAATTAGGCGGATAATACATCACAGGGATGAGCAACATGGAAAATAAGTGTAATCTGCTCGAGTGCAAAACACACACAAACACATGAGTGTAACGCAAGAGCATGTGCTGTCAACGTTATGTCATTTTGCATGCAACCGGCCGCTCACAGCATACACATCTGTGAGTCCAAGATTGGTAGTGTAAAAACACCCAAACATCGGGTACTTGACTGTTTGGATTCCTCCATAATGAGGTATGATGATAGATTGAGCTATTGAGGACTACAGGATATTTCATATTGACCAATGGGAGCTCTAATTTTGGATTGTTGTTACAGTAGCCTGTTCCCCAGGCAAAAGTTGTTCTGTCATTTCTTTATTTATTCGGGAGGGCCACATGGTGGTATTTACCCTTAAACAGACAGTGGAACAGGAAGGCCATGAGATTGGATCTCGCTATTTACTAAACAGGAGAGTAATGCACCTGTTTTTGCCCTTAATCTTAGGCTGACCCCTTGCTGTCCTTTCGCCTTCCTGTTATGTTGCATGCATTTCTAATTCTCTCGTTATTTTTTTTCAAAGGAAGGTGGGCAGTTTCCCCTCCTCTCACACACTATTAGAGATTTGATAGTGATTAGACAATGGAAATAGACAGGAGTGAGGAGAGAGAGAGATATGACAGCATAGCATGGAAGTATGTGAGAGTAAAGCCCCATGCAGCATGCAGACTGTGTGTTAGAGCCACCAGGACGCCTCCCTGTGCTCTAACTGGTTCAGGACATTATGTTTCTGCTGCCTGACCTAAAAGCTTTATATCTGGTCCGGTTGTGTCTAGTGTCCGCTCTATTGCTAAAGCTGGTCTCAAGTGTTTTGGTCAGTTTCAGAGTTGTTACCACAAAAGAAAAACCAGCACGCAGGTTTCCCCTGGTACACCGAACCCTTAGTTTCTCATTGCATCTCAAAAGCAAAAAAGTTGTTTCTTCGCAGCGCTGATTTGATGCTTTTCATGTTATTTCTAACAGGGGTAATCAAATACAGAGCATCATTTTCTAGTATTAAATGATTGCAGAGCCATTTTTCATGATTTCTTTCTCAGAACGCTTTCTTGATCTCCTCCGACCACTTAGAGGATTCGTCAGTACAGGAAGCCAAGAGGTGTGGCAACAAATCATTACAACGATAAAAACCCAACTGTGTCCGAGCAATGAGGCCAGTCTTCTGTGTATGCATGTGAGTGTGTGTGTGTATGAGTGTGGGTTTTGGGGTGGGGAAGGTGGGATGTGTGTGTGTGTGTGTGTGTGTGTGTGGGGCGGGGGGTGGGGGGGCGGGAGGTGGGGGGGAGATGGAGGTACTAGCAGCAGTAAAATCCTCTTTGAAGTTCATATTTTGATACACAAGTTCAGCTATGAAATGGTTTTATCACAAACGTTCTCTTTAACTTTGGACATATACATATATATATGTGTGACTATAATCAACAGCAAAAGGTGTCATCATAAGTCCTTATTGTGAGCTTTCACTATTCAGACTTGCAACTGGATGCGTTTTTATCAAAACCTTTCAAATCAAAAGTCAAAGCTTGACGCCAGGAATTAAAAAAAACAAACCCCAACAATGTTCCCTTGGCAAGGCAGCAATGCAGAGTGGAGATATTGATATTAGTGTTGTTATAATTTGTTTTCTCAGGACTTGGTACCTTTCAGATCTGCATTTTATTCTCTGAACAATTCATTTCACTGGATCAATTCAGGTCAACCATGATATTAAAAAAAAAACAGTTGCCTTGCCCAAAGCTTACCTCAGTGGAGCTCATGGGGTTCTTCAGGGCATTGAGCAGGGTTAGGATTCGGTTATACTTCTGACAACAAAGTGAATAGGCCATAAACTTTAGTTCCGTGTTTGTCCAAGTCCACACTGTGCTTTAGCTAATGTTCTGATATTGCTGTATCACTTTCCTCTGTGTGCAGATGCCAAAAAAGGCTAATTTTGGTCATGGCCAAGACAAGGCTATGAGAACTCAGGAAAGAATGAGAGCACAGAATAATATCTATACACAAAAGCTTTGAAAAGGCAAACGCAGCCCCACTCTGTTAATAAGGAAATAAAAATCATACACTCGGAAGAAAAACTTGCTTTGTATTAGTCAGAAAGAGAAAGTCTCGGCTCTGCCATGTTACGTTATTCAACACATTTCCTCCTGATGTCACAGCTGTGCAGGTCATTAGCAAACAGTTGCACGGGAACGGCGGGCCTGCCAAAACCTCCGCTCCAACTCCTGCTGCACATCCTGGGGTCACGACAGGCCTCTGGGTTGGGTTCCCTCGGAGGTCTGAGACTTACATGAGACGCTCTCTAGTGCAAGAGCTACCGGCGATGACAGACAAGCGAGGCTGGATAGGATCACGGCGTTGGATTCGTGACCCGAGGTCTGAACAGTAGGAAGTCGATAGCACGCAGTGGCACTCTCACACCGAGCTCGGCCAAGCGTGGCCTGGCAAGCTACAGGCCCAGCACCGCCCCCGTCTGATCCAGCAGAGTCTAGGTATTGGTGCACAAATGATGGGTAGAGTCAAGGGTGTGAGTGCTGACAAGTGCACACTGCATCTGAATTTCTCAACACATAGAGTGCTATCTCCAAACTAAAAATGCAGCATCAAACAAATGAATGCAGGACAACAGTTCTCTCAATTCCGCTGTAATTCCACTGTAAGGGTAGGATGCATTATGCTATACACACGTGGAACGTACTCTGAAACCATTATGTGGGTTACCAAAATACATTTGCAAATGAAGGTGACCAATGCTGTAGGTTGCCCTTTCTGTTGCCATAACAAATGAGGTGCCTGTTGTGGCAGTCTGCCCCTGTGTATACCAGCAAAGGCCAATATGTCATCATTATTGTCACTATACTGCCCATGCTGACAGATTTCCCTTTGAACAAATACAGTTACAACAGAGAAGCTTACTATGGCAACACGACCTCCAACTGTTGTTGTGTAAACCACAGAGATCTGTGTAAATACTCAATTGGAATATCAAAATGGACCACATCATGCATGCACCGTCATGCATGTTAGCGACACTGGATGGTGACCAGTGCAGTTCCTCCCAGTTATCCACATTACAACAGGCACCATGCAGTATTTCCAATCAAACAGACTATTTGGCATTCAGGGATCGATACATTATGTCACATACTTGCTGGTAGCCACTGATTACATTGTGATTTGTGACATCTGCAATTCAAGCAGTTACCGTAGTCTCTTTGCTGCAAGTGAAACAGTGCAAACAGGTGCCATTGGTAGATTCCACAGAAGAGTTGAATATAAATTAAAAAGTTGTAACAACTTCCACTGGATTGATTCTTCTTGCCATATCACAGTAAACTTGACTTTTACTAATCATTTTAGTGTGGAACTATGCTTTCTTAGATTAAGATTGCATGTTGCACCCTACCTCAGCATCTAGGAGGATGCTGAGGTAGGGTGCCTGCACTCTCTATACAAACTATCCTGGATTGCCTTTTACATTATCATGCTCTGGACTATTATAAACAACATTTGCATTCACTGTTTTCTGATCTGTACATATTTCTGCACATCCTCCGCACATGAATCAGACACATTTTTCTGTGGTGTTATCAAGAAGAGACAATTATGCACATGCACATTGTCATCTTCCTGTACATGTTGCATCAGGGAACGGATAGCAACGCACACATCCACATCGGCACATTCTGTAGGTATGTTAACACTACTGGCAAGGTGTATTATTTTTGTACAAGACTTGTAAACTCCATCATATATATTTGCTGCAAATTCACGTTTGTTTCCTCCATATTCCCATATTGCTTTAAATGTTAGGCTATATATAGCATATATAGATATTTTTGTTATGTTTCCACCTATTTCATACTGCATATTTCATATTTTTGGTATATTTTCAAATTGTAAGGTCTGCATTCATTCTCTTTCTTTGTCTTAGTAAATTCTGCTGCAGTTATTTTGCACACCCTGATAATGTTGAAATCCATACATTCCCCCATTACTTTGCATTCATACATTGTACGTAACATGTTGTAGTGTTGGAATTGTCAGTTGTGTGTGTGACTTGTTGCACAGCCTTGCTAGTTCATGAGTTTTCAGTTGTTGCCAACATTGTTCATAGATTGCAAGTCACATTCATCTTAACAAATTATTCCTCTGTGCAGTTACTTTGCATGTCATCAAATGTATCATTGGTTTAAAAATAAGGGTCTAAGTTATTAGAAGTAATATTAGTAGTGACATTAAAGTGGAACCCCTGGGCATGGGTTAATAGCTGACTAACTAGCCTGTATCTAAAAGTACAGAGCGCTGCAAAAACCTCATTTAAAAAATGAAACTATCTTTCACATTAAGAATGCCCCTGACAGTTGGGCCCCGGTTGGGTGTAAACTGATGAAATTGTCAATGTACACTTAAATATTGCTAAGACTTAAAACACAAAAAACGTACCATGATAGACATAGCCTTTTAACACTAACAGCAAGAGCTGCATCAGAAATGACAGCTGCTATCAAAGCATTTCATTAAGTTGATCTGGGGTTCTGCTTTTATTGTTTCTATTTTCGCATGGCTTAATGGTCATGTTAAAGTTAGCGAGGTGAAATAAAAGCATGGTGGGTTCGGGTTACTTATAGCAAGAACATGTGGTAGAGTGACACTGTGGAGTAGCTGTCCCTGTCTGGCTGTCAGTGTGTGTGTGTGTGTGTGAACAACATGGCAGCAGGCAGAAGCTCTGTGCATTGGCCTTCATTGAGCAATTCAGTTCACTGAGAACTGAATTACCCTTTGGTGCCGCATTTTCACATAATCTGCAACAGTATGCTTTCTCTCTTCTGCTGAAAAATGATGACATTTTCTTCACTTATCAAAGACGAAGAATTGTACCACTAAAGCCAAGCTGTAATGTTCAACACTTTTGCGATAACACTTACTGTAACTTTTGATATAATGAAGATTCAAGTATTCTAAGTACCTGGTTTTCTCTATTGGATAGATTCACTGTGATTGCACCATTGCCGAAATACAGCTACAGCAATGTGCAATGTGCAATTCTATGCCGCCTGCATTTGAAGCATTCTATCCGGCCAATTCTGAACTCCATTTGCAACCCCAAAAAGCTGCCCCCCCAGGGACATTAGTTATTCAACGTCTGCTGTTTTTCCCTGTGTTTGCTGGATGTGCACAGTCGGCTTTGGTGACTGGTCACAGGGGTCTGGGTGAACGAGACCACACGGAGCCCCAGATCGTGTTGATACAGTTGCCTACCCCGAGGCTTGACAACAGCCCCTGAAGAGAGGGGCCAGAGTAATGGACGAGGCCCCTGGCAGTGACCTTCTTCCCTGCTCACCTCCCCCAGACTGAAGGGGGTCACAGCCCGTGCAGCTGAGCTCCGAGTCCAGTCCCAGTCCCGCTGGCCACATCCTACCGGCCTGTATTCTCCAACTGGATGTTGATTATTTACCTGCTGCATGGGAGCCTGTTTGATCTGCTGTAGCCCCTGAACAGCTTCTTGGAATTGGTCCAGATATCATGTGACCAAATCAAATGAAATCAGTCATGGGAATGATAGTATTCACCTGAGATCTAAAGACTATTTTGAGTTTCAAACAGATGGGGATTTTGCATCGCTGCTGCTGAGCAGACTTTACATTGTAATAATTATGTTGAAAGCGAGGAATAAATCCAAACATATCTCAGAAGATTCCATGAAAACGACTCACCAATCAAAAGGATTTGCACAACACAGGAATAGACCACCCTTTGCTATGGACCTCTGAGGATGTAGATCTCTCACACATGAAGGAAAATCTGAGTCATTGCTCACTTCCAATAAATCAGTTTAAATCGGAGTTCAAGCACATGCCTATTGTTATACTGAGGAATTCAGCGCAATTCCATGTAGTAAAGATACTTTCTGAAGGGTGCCTGCTCTGCTCTGGGTAAGAGATAAGTTAGTTTAATGGTGAAACAAGAATGAATATGGAAAAATGCCATTGGTTAAGTAGGAACAATAATAAAAAAGACAATAAAAATGTTCTTTGGTAGTGGATATGATCAGAATTTGTCAGAAACCATTTAAATCCTAGCAGCTACAAATTCAGAAATCGATTGTACTGACGTTGTACAGACATTGAACTGATGACAAACATTCAAAACTCCGGCGGCAATCCAAGAATAGTTGGTGCATCTGGCTCCACATGGATTCCAGCAGAGGCATCAGCTGAAGGTGCTTAGCCACATGTCCAAACAATATGTCAAGTCAAAGCTACTGAGAGTTAAAGTCATCAAGCTGCCTTACAGTCTGATCCTGAGGTTATGCACATCTAATATAGGGATTCTGGCACTGGCTACTTGTAAATGCGAAACTGTGGCTGTTTCTATATCTAGACTCTGTTTCTCACAGTTACCTCTCACTGGGCAATGGGCATGTTGGACATCATTCAAGTTTGAGGAACAAAGCATGCCTGTAAAGGGAATAGGATATTGTTTGGTATTATGTGAGTGAACTAAATTAATATTGACAGTGTCTTCATAAAAAGTCCTGATTTTCCCCTTTTGGACTATACGACGAAACTCATCTATCCTCATTTCCTGGCCTTGAATATGGGCTGGTCGCTGGGATCAAAACACAAAACACATTTTAAAGGCCCTTGATCTCAGATTGAAATTAATGCTTTCATATTTATTTAACTGCTTTTAGATGCAACAAGAAAATTCCAATTATTGCTCACAATTATTAAAATATACTGTATTTCCTAAAGTCTGAAGTTCAGCTAAAAAAAAAAACATTTTTTATCGTACTGTAAACAAGCTTAGGCACACTAAAAATGTACAGTAGAAATTAAATACATGCATCAGAATGTAGCTGACTCAGCTCCCGCCAACAGGCACACAAATTTCATGGCATCTTGCTTTTACCACCATGAAATAAAAATGTTGTGGTACCTGATGAAATTAAGGACCCAGTCATGGTATTTGAACATTTTCCACATCAACCCATTCTCTTTATAACCGTTTGACGCCCAGCTATTCTTTCCACTCATTATCTTGCTTATTCATTATTAGGATGACAGAGGAAGCCAGAACAACCCCAGTGTATGATGAATTTGAGCTGTTCTTGGGGTTGACTTGCAAAAAAAAAAAAAAAAAAGAAGAAAAAAATCTGACACATTGCTCCACTCCCCGATCTACATTGTGTCAGTTAATGGATTGTGGGCTGGGTATGTTCCTTACAAAGGGCTGCGGAAAGGCTGCCAGATAGCCAGATAACTAGATAATAAAAAATGTGGTTGGTCAGCATCCTCCTTACTGATGGAAGCTTACTCTCACCCTGTAGGACCTCTGGATTTTGTATAATGACATCACATTTCACACAGTTAAGACAGTTGTTGCTTTGTTTATTTGTGTTATTCCTCTCTTCCTCCTTGCCCATCTTTCTTTCCTTTCCCTACTCTGTTAAAGGTCGTAAGTCGATTTCCTATTGTCTATTTGGAAAACAAGGGCAGCTTTTTCCACTAGGCCACTGCTGTGTGTCGTTAAGAGTGCGTATGGACAACATGAATCATGTTTTTGATACAGGGGAGCTGGTTCAATGAAGTCAAATCTTTTCCTTCTGAACTTATTGAAAACAGCACCTTGGGCAAGGCAAGGGGGACTGCTGCATTTATCAGAGTCTGTCATACAACGTCCCGCTTTAACATCTGCGGGCTTCACTTGGGAAAATGCCCAAGGTATTACCTGCTGATTAAGTGAGTCAATAACTGCTGATCCTAATTTCCTTTTTAGTAGAAAAAAATAAACCACAATGAAAATGTATTATTTTTTCATGCTGTAGGCTTTGCTTAAAGAACTATGATTATCTTATTGTAGGTATTAATTGGCAGGAAAACAGACTTTTACCACTACTTCTTTTAGTACTACTGTATTCTGCAATTTTACACTAAATTGCCACTTAAATGTTATGACCCTGCTGTGTGTGTCATCATAATGATTTTTTAAAAAGTTTTTGTATATCATTAAAGATGTAGCCTAATCTGCGGGATCCTTGTTTTTATGCTTGCCACTATTAGCAAGCCTCTAGGTTTAGGTTGTGTGGTTTGGCCAGGAGTCTCCTTTTTCACTGTTTGGTCTAGCTTGTGTTGAAACTTCAGTATAAGCCCCATTGAACTGAAGGTAACGTTAATGTTTCTTTTGTAGTGATTGTTCAGTGCAGTTGTTTGGAACGTTTTTCCATTCAAACTTTTTTGTGTTATTTAAATCGGTCAGTGTTTTCAGAGCCCTTACCCAGTATTTTTTTTTTAAAGGTAAGTAAATTGATTCTACAACAGTAGTTTGATGTTTTGTATAGTTAATGTTGTTTTAGCGAGCTGCCTATTGTTTTATTGGACATTTTTGCTAAAATGTAATTATGTTTAAGAACGTGTTGTAGCAGCTAGCCAACCTAGCAGGAGAAGGCTAACGTTAACTAACTCGGGGAGACGAGGCCCAATGGTCTAGTCAGTCATATTGAACTGAGAAATAAATTCACCACAGTCAGAGTTTTGTAATAAAGTTAGGAGGCTAATGTAGCATAAAGTTTGTGAGTAACAGTGCTAGCACATTTGTATAGCTAAGCTAATGTTAACCACACACCCAAGGAAAACAGGAAAATAGTGACTAACATTCCAGGTATCTTCTATTTCTTGAAAGTTGACAATAACGTGAATGAACATAAATTATATAATTTGAAGAAAACAAATTATTAGTCACTTACGGGATAAGGTCAGCACAATATCTCGCCCCTGCCTGATAGCGGTGAGATGGCAGTATTGACCCAAAGAACTGATGCAGGTCCATCCCGTCACCCTACTGTCCCATCACAGACTCAATATTTCCACTACATTAAAAACCCAGCAAAGAGCAACATCAAAACCCACCAAATGGGCCATAGACTGTAACCCAGCAAGTTATTACTGTTAAAGCACAACATTAAAACATTACTCCTTCACCACAAAATACTAACAAAATGAATTGTTGTTACAGTAGCCTACATGTCCACAAATAAACATGATCAATTACACAATTTGTCAGCTTGTTTTTTCTATAGCATTGCATTCTGCGTATGCAACTTAATAATAAGTATATGCAAGAAAAAAAGAAAAAAAGCATGACTGGGCATACGTCTAAACCGTTAATTAGAAGAAAATTGTACTCACTATTTTTGCAATTTGTGCGTACAGTTTAACAGCCTGTGCTTTACACAGTGAAGACTTTGAGTTTGAGTAATCCGTGCCCTCAAAGCAACTTTTTCCTGATGAATGGATGGGTACATTTCAGACTAAAACTTAATAGTGGATGATGAAACACACAAAAACCATCATGTGCCTAAAAATTTCCCAAGAAACAGAACTAATACACTCATTCCACCTCTGCACCTTCCCAGTGTTTATATACTGCCAACACGTGCCTCCAGCTACACGTGCTGCTTGTCATGAACAGGTTTAACCCCTGGGAGATGGCACACCAGGTCAATGGCCCAGTCCCTGGGGGAAGAGGAGATAGTGCTCTGCATTGAACACACACCACTCACCTAACTCTTCACTCTCCACTCAGCCCGGCCTCTGATGAAGCCAGATGTGGGCCTTCTGATCTCCTCATTGGCTGTGATCGTTAATTGGCAACTCGCTACGTCAGCGCAATCAATGTGCTTTTAAAGCTAGGAACAGTGCCGTCTGGGTGTGTGCATGTGTGTCAGAGTGTTAGCTCCTGCTGCAGTCCGCATCTGTCAGGCTTCACATTGTCCAGAGGCAGTGATAGGAAACTCTATTATGCCAGTGCCTGTAAAAACCCACCTAATCAACTAAAGGAGGTGGTCAGTTCAGTGTCAGAAGTATCATATTCTGTGATGACTCGATACATTATGGCACAGCCCATTAGTAATACACCAGCAAGTTGAATAAGGTGTGTTTTCAACACCCCGCTCCTGTGGTAGGACCTCTCCCTAGGGATGGAATGAGGTCATGTTGTTCAGGAACCCAGTCATCTATCAGGACAATGGACCACTTGCATATTCCCAGGGTGCAATGCTGAGTTGCACCAATCAGATGCCTGGGAATCAGCACCCATACGTTCTCTTTATTTCCTACTAAGTCAGAGGGGTATAACTAACCATCTGATACCATGAAACTGCTTCCTTCCCTGGTGAGTGCTAATGGGAAACCAACAAAGAAAGTTTACACCCAAAAGTGACCAGTCCCTCCCTACTGTAACAATAATGCGTGCAGCTAATTATACATTTGTGACGTTTGAAAACGATGATGCAATGTTGACTTCCATAAAAGGATTCTTTGTCAAATTGCCACTGAATTTGCAGGAGCTGACTAGTTGATTGCCATTTTGAGACCCATGTGGTTTTTGAAAACTAAATGCAGCATGACATAAGCGAAAACTTTGTGGAAAAAACTGTCATCTGGCAAATGACTAGGTTTTGATTTGCTGTGTTTAGTTTGGACTCCTGCCTCAAACAGCCCTGCTGATAAGGAGGGTGGTGCTACATAATACATTTTATAATCTATAGATCCTTCCACACATGTTGCCGGCATAGAAGTCCTTTTTTTACTGCATGCTTGTTGCACTGGAGCATATTTATTGAAAAGCATTTTTCTTTTCTTTAAGCTGCTAAACAGTGCAAATAACAGCCTGTGAGCCAGACATCAGAGTTTTATGTCACAATATGCCAATTCATTTTTGCTGCACATTAGTTTACAGAAGGATTGGCTGGCTTGGACACTGCAGCACTAATGCAGGATAAACGCACGATGGGGGACTTCTGCAATGGCGACAAACAGCACAATCTATGTTGGACCAAATTGTGTCAGCAAACCAAAGTGATGTCCCATCCTCTTTTTTTTTCCCGTACACCTGGCACATGGGTGACATCATGGAAGATTTCTGGTTTGGCGAGCAGGGGCTTTACATTTTCAAGTGCCTCATAAAATGGTTTTGTTGTGGAATAACAAAAGCCATAGCCATGGAAATAAATAAAGGAGATGTCATTAAATGGGTCAGTTTTGAACCAAGGAGGGGCACGCGTCATAACAGGAATGGCCTTGTGGATCGGAGAACGACCCGCAGGGACACGGCGAAAAAACACTGTTTCGGAACAGGAAATACAAGGGGATTGGGAAGAGTGACATATGACCAATAGTTTCCGTGAGTAAACCACAAAGCAGGGATTTTATGGTATATTAGGGGTGGGTCTACCAATGGAAGTAAAATCTCTAATCACTGCCATGTTGATATGAAACAGAAGCGAGGAGGGGCGTCCACAGCCAGAGCCATGTTTGTGAACTGGAGCGTGTTCCACTCTGAGACAAGGAAGGGCATGGATACACCAGGAGAGATCCTGTCCAGCAGAGATGGTGAACACCATGTACGGAGTGCTGCTACCAATTTAGCTAGCCTTGAACAGGTGGATTTACTATTAGTGCTTAGAGTCTGCTTTGTGTGCCTGTTCCCATCTTTATCAAGTCAAAGGAGATAGAAAGATAAATGACTAACAAAGGCAGGATTTCCAGCGATCTTAATTTAAACACTATCCAGACTGAACCTTAGTGACAGATACCGCAGACTGAGAATATTTTCAGGGCTTACACACAATCCTCCGACCCACGCTCCCTTTAACTCCCGGCCAAACTCACATCACTGGTTTCATAATCTTGTGGATGACCGATTAGATGGTGAATAGCAAAACAACAGAAAAAACTCTCCAGAATTTTTTTCTTCCAGATTGTGTTTGGTTACTAAAATACACTGTTGGTAAGGTAACAGACAATTGTGTCAGATCGGGACATTCATCAAAGCAACTTTTTCTTCCTCCAAACCCCAGTTGGTGTGACTGAGAAGATTGATAACGCCTGAGGTGGATTAGGATGACACATTACTCGGGTTTTAACAAAGCGCCTTTAAATAGAAGTGTTGAGTGTGTCACCTCTCTGTGACCTGACACACGTTTCATTGTCTGTTCTCTGTGTGCATTCTTCATTCATGTCATAAGATGGGATGAAGGATCGTGACACAATCTTTGACAACAATAACAGAAGAAAGTACAAATCTACAAGTTACCTACTCCTTGATGGCTGTAATAACATCTGGTCCAGGTCACCTTAACTGATAAAACATTTCCTTCACAATTACTATTTTACTATTACAGTGGGCATTTGCAGATTAGAGTTTTAGTTATACAAACATTTCTCTGAGGTTTGAAATAATCTAATTGGCTGAGTTAAACCTCTGTGGGCGGAGCCAAAGAACCACAGTTTTTCTGGCTAAATAACACTAGACTGGAGCCCAGTGAAAAAGACGGAAAAATGCAATCTAGCCATACTAAATTATCTAGCTAGTTAGCTAGTTAGCCTAACTGACCTTCCAAGTTCAAACTAGCCATACTAGCCTATAGCTATCTAGGCAACTAGCTGACCTAGATCATGGTCATGAATGACTGAAAAAAGAGGTCATTGTCATATATATTTTTAGCTGCTCTATAATAGCCGGGCTCTGTGTGTTTATTTGTTTGTGTGTTGGTGTATAACATGTTTTGGAATGTGCACTGCTTAATTGAATTACAGTATGCATTGTTTAAGCGGTGCAGAGCCCCAAGAGCCCTGCAAACAGGAAATACAGTATGCGGTCGTACACCAGGCTGTGCATCCACATACCAGGATGTAGCTCAGTGATTTTCTAACTGTACTGGCAAAGTCAATGCATGAATTAAATATTTTGTTGAGCGATTTTTAGTTATAGCAACACTGTGCTACCACAACAGTGCGTTAACAGGTGTTTTTAAAGTCAACGTCTTTCACTCACTCCAATCATGCACCCCCCACCCCTCCACACACGCACACTTGTTTATTCATATTTTAACAGAGTTCCTTCTTTGCCATTCACATTTACCAACTGCGGTTCTTTGGCTCCATCCATTGAGGTTTAACTCAACCCATGAGATTATTTCTTCCTCCCGAGCAGCTCTGCCGCTGAGAAATGTTTGTTTAACTAAAACTCCAAGCTGCGCATTATTTGCAATATTAGACCCTTTTCACAGCGGAAAACACATCAGCATTATAACCGGTTGCAGAGGAAGGGGTAGAGAGATACTGTAGCACTGGAGAGATAAAAGTAGTAACTAACTGCCGGGTTGCAAGCAGATCCAGAGCCTGCCGTCCTTCCCTCCCTCCCTGACCACACTGTCTGCACAGCAGCCGAGTGGAATACGCCACTGACATTCCAGCTGGGTCTAATTTGGCTGGGTTTTTTTTTTTTTTTCTGTAAATTTTATTATTATTTTTAATCATAAATGTTTCCTCTTGCGGTTATGTTCATATCTGGAAATACACTCCCGCAGCCTCGGATCATTCAGAAGTGTTTGCGTGGTGTGTGATTAAGGGCGCCTGGCGAGCTCGGAGTCCGGCCTTCGCGTGGGTAGGCAGAGACAGCAGCAGTGGCAAGACTTTCCAGGAATATCTCAAATAAATCAGGTGTGATAGCTGAATGGAAAAAATGGTCCATTTTCCATGTCCACTTTCCAAACATTCCTTCTAACAGGAAATCCAAGCTTTTACACCTTTGTCATAGAACACTTTGAAAAGAAAAAAAACCAAAACTTTTTGTGTCAGAGTGTAAACAACATCTTTTTCCACGGGTTTGTTTGTTGTATTTTCCCAGGCAACAACAGAATCATCCGTTTACGCACCTCCGTCATGCTATCAGCCATCCCCTCTTCTCTCATCCCCCCACCCCTTTTCCAATACATTCACAACAACACTCTTGAGTAATTGTAGTGGTCAACACAGCAGGCCAGATATCCAAACAGGAAACAGGAAAAAAGTGGTTAAATTATTCCGATCAAGTGAGATTGGATGATGGAAAACAAGGCAAGAGGAGACATGAAAGGAGGGTCAAAAAGTGCACTCTTGAAGTCAGCTTCACACCAGCACTTGTTTTGATTGTGCCGATTAAAAATGGACAGCTGAAGTCATGCCTGAAGTCACAGAGTGTGAGACAGGGACTCGGCTTGATTTTATCAAGTCCCTGATTTAATCCTTTGGAATTATTTTTAGCTCTAGCAGGACTCTTCATTTTTTTTAGTTTGACCGTGCACCAGTACTATCAGAGGTCTCCCGGTGACTGGATTCAGCTGTGTGGGATTAGTTTAGGTGAGAGACAGAGGTCTTCGCATGCAGACAGGCCCTGAGTGCGGTCATGCAGAGGTCTCTGCATCCACACTGGGGCTGTTGCCATTGGAAGCTGTCATGTCATTGGCCTGTCATGCAGTGTTGATGTTTGGATAGAAAAAATGTAAATGGAGTGTGATTTTTGGACGACAAATCTCTTTTTTTCTTCTTTTTTTTTGTCATCCTCTGCCAGTGGTATCGTTTTGGCAAATTAGTACATTTCTTCTTGTGAGGCATTAGGGAGGGAGGTGGATTAGGTCATTTTCTTTTCATAGCACTCCTTCGTGTCTCAGTGCACTTGACTGCTGAGAGGCAAATGGGTTGTATCATTTTTTGAGGTTGGGTTGTTGGGTTGCCATAGGAAACAATGTCAGGAGAGGGCCTCGGGCCCAGATGAATCCAGGGTACCTCTTGAGAGGAGCACTTTGCTCAACCCCAGCCCTGTCAACAGGTCCCTGGCTCGGGCTGCACGACGCACCACAGTGTAACATGCCATTCGTGCATATCCATCGACTCTGCATATGAGAGGAAAGGAGTTGGGAGCAAAGCGATAGGAAGCTGGATATCAGAAGGCTGAATGCTCCTGACTCATACAGTACTGTGGACTACCTCAGAGGGACATAATTGAAGCCACATTCCTAAGGGTGAGGCTTGAATTCCAGAGCTTCCCACACACATACACTGGACACCACACGCCCACTCACACATGCAGGCACAAACACACACCTACGCACATAGGTAACGTTAGGCTTTCAGTCACATGCTCCATGCAAGCAAATATCATCTTGATTTCATCAGTTATAGTGGAAGTGGAAGCTTTTGAATGCCTTATCTCTTTCCTGAGTGACATCAAAGAGGGCATTTCCAAATTCTTTTTAAGATGTGCTTGTGAACTTCCTACAATCAAATGTGTGGTTCTGATTCACCGTGTTTACATAGAGACTTTTCCCGCAGAGTGGCTTTGGCCACCCAGCCATAACAGTCCATGAAAATGCTGGGTCAAGACATCAAAGACTCTTCCTAGATTATTCCAGTCAGGAGCATGAAAATAACACTGTGACAAATACAACTTGCATGGCAGGATAGAATGTCCCTCATCCGTTCACATTCTGTTCTTAATCAGATTGCTTATAAATGTCTCAAATTAAACCAGGCCGCTCCCTGGAATGTGGCTTCATGGTTGTACTGGAGCTTAACACAAACAGGTCAACACTTCACACCATGTCCAAACTTTCCTGTCTTGAATAAGCGGGCAAACGTTTGTGTATCTCATTCATCACAACTGGCATAGGACTTGTCTTGGGAACCCAGAACAAAAATGCTTTTATCATCTGGGGCCTCATTTATAAATGTTGCGTACACACAAATTGGCGCTTGAAAGATGTGTGTTCTACTTTCCACGCAAAAATATAAAAATAAAAAATTGACGTGATAATGTTCTCTATGGAAATTTGGGAATTTTTCCCACTTACCCAGAGTCAGACAAACTGACTTTTTTATATCACTGCATGCAGTTTGAAGGTATGGAAACATACTGGTCTTCCTCAAAGTCGGACATGATTAGCCTATGGTAATTTTCGATAATAACAAAGATCGATGGCTATGTAGGTAGCTAGATAGCTCCTGAAAGTTTTGAGTTTCCAAAATTGCACTCTTGTGAGAGGAGAGCGGAGGCAGAACTTAAAAGAAGTCTGTCCGGGAATGAGGAAGTTGAAAGGAAGTTGATATAATCTCATTTCTTTATTGTTTGTCAAATTACCGACTTTATAGCTTCGTTAGACCAACCATCCATCTTTGAAAAAGTTAAAAGGTCTATTTCCCTACTTTTGAGAGGCACTGCTAATTGATCCCATAGACTTCAAGCAATTGAGCTAAGCTAACTGTTCCCATACCTTCAATGCACGTAGAGACATAAAAAGACATCCACAAGTTCGTCTGACTCTGGGTGTAAGTAGGAAAAAATAGCCAAATTCCCCAAAAACCAAACTATCCCTTTAAGCAATTGGACAGATTGATTGATTGATTGATTGATTGATTGTCAGAGGTTTACAAAAGGGTTACAATGATAGTGTGCAATGGTGCATAATGATGCCTAATGGCTGCTTTGGCGCTGTTGAAAGATTATGCAAATAGGAGATGATGATTTTGATTCCCAGGAGTAGTTCTCTTGGAACTGTGTTGAATTGGGCCCAGCTTTAGCCCGGCTTTGATTCTAAAGACACCTGTCTTTAGAAATCAGGCTATACCTGTTCCTGTACAAGTTCTGACCACACTAGGATTCCATGTGCTGTCTCCTCACCCAAACCCCAACCCACACAGCGCAGAGGAGAGGCTCTAAAATGACCTACACGTTTGGGCGCGCTTGGTTGTGGACCGCACAATCGGGCTGCTAAAAGGCAGGTGCCGTTGCTTTGACGCAACAGGTGGCAGGCTCCTCTACCAACTTGCAAAAGTCTGGCAAATTATCAGGGCATGTGGTGTGCTATACAATATGACACAAGGAAATGGCCTCCCTTTGCCCCATGAGATTAGGCCTGATGACTCAGACCCCAATCCCCACCCACCTCATCAACCACATGTTGCTGTAATGCAATTATGCCTTGATGTGATGCGTCATCTGTCCCAGTGCAACAATTTCATTTTTTAACAAGTTCTTTTAAAGTGGAACACATTTCACTCCAAACTGTTCTGATTTCTTTAAGTTCATTAGCAGCATTAGCAGCATTATCAGCTGAACTGTATCAATTTGTGTTTGTAACACAGCATCAGTGAGGACATGGTCATTGCTGCAGACACGGGGCGCACTGGAGCCAGGTGCACAGACATCCTCCTCAGCCACCTCTTCACCACTGGTTGCACATATTTTCATATAGCCCAAGTCTGAAAATGAATGAAAAAAAAACAAACTTATGTACGTAACGTTTAGTGTGGAGTGTACAGTTTCAAAACTGAGGTCCTTGGATTTTGTCATTTTACTGAGACAGAATTGCCATATGAACAGGGAATGATCGAAATGTGTTCACAAGTGCCATACAGTATGTGAAAGATAAAGCTGCGATTACATAATTCTTTGGGATGCTAGCTAAATGAGAATCACAATCAGATGGTGATGAACAAAATATGAAATTTGAGCTGCATTAATCAGGGGTAAATGAGTCATGCTACTTCAGTTCTGCTCAGTTTCATAATGCCTCAGTCATACATCAGAGGATGTCAAACTGAACAAAGCATCACGTTAAAACAAACCTACAAATTCCAGAGAGGTGGCCAGTTTATATATTCAAACATTACAATGAAAATCCGCCTTGACACAGAATTCACATACAGTGTGATATTCCTATGAACTTGAACAGTGTAGCCTAGATTTATGTGCATGAACGTCTCCCACAGTTAGAAACAACGGAGCCATGCCAAGACTCTAGGCTGTGATGTCATCAAGTAACACTTCCTGAAGCAATGACAGTGAATAAGAGATCAACTTTGTGGACACTAAGAGTATTCAGTCTGCTATTCAATAGCTATGTGTAAGTTGTCTGAGTCAGACTGCCAAAATCTGCCTACCATTCATTTTCAATGGAGCAGGTCCACAGAGCATGTCTTGATGTCATCATAGTTTAGAGAATTAATCATCTGAATTCAACCTTTGAAAGGGAGAATTTTCGATATACATGTGCTTTACAGTAGTAGATTCTCCTAAACCTTAACCATCCTTCCAAATAATATTCATACACAAAGTTTGTAGTAGATCAATATCAGATTAAATGCTACAGCTATCCAGTTGTTTCCATCATCACATCCTTCCATCTGCTGCAGGCCTGTGGCGGTTGGTAATCTACTGTACTGTCCTTCGTCCCTGGAGTTCCGCTCTCTGCTGTGCATACTTGGAGACTTTGGCGGGGAGCTCATACCAGGAGTATGTGTGTGTGAGTGTGCGTGCGTATTGTCTGTGTGTGGGGGTTGCAAGTGCACACTGGAGTGAGGCTGCAGTCACGGACAGCTGTGAAAACAGCCTCTCCACACACTAGCCAGTGCAGAGCAGTGCATGAGACGTTGCACATGTGGTCCAACCTGGCAAGGATGAGAGCAGGTGAGCTGTCTCACCATCTGGGAGACTGGTAAATGAGCAAACTGCACATTCGGATGCACAGTATGCAAATGCTGCAGACATCAGGTCAGAGATGAGATTTGTTCAACATCCTCCTTGTGTCATCACTGGTGTATGATAATAATACCCTCCCATACTGCTGGTCTGGGGTACAATGTCTTCAATGACACACTAAAAGCACTGCAAAATGAAGAGCATGTTGTTAAGCCAGTGAAGTGAATTCCACATCTACTGTGTCCCCCCTGATTCCTCAGTTTCACTTGTACTTTTCAATTTATTCCGCAAATTCAATTTATTTACAGAAACCTGAGTAAGTTAGCGGGAAATTTTCTTTAATGAGAAATTCTCTGTACTAAAATAAGGCTGCTTACAATAAAAGGGAAAACAATCCTCTTGCCAATCAAAATGGAGCTCCAGCTGCCAAAAAATAGATCACGGTCCGGATTCTCTAGGCCAGCATTTCCATTTTTCTTACAATTATTATATACTTCACTTAATACCGTAAATGAGAATACTGAATTTACACACAAAAAAACTGGGCTTGGCACTTAAGATATTAGTCTTCTTTTTAAAGAATGTGATGTAAATGTAAACCGTTCACTTAAACGGATGGATGGCGAGCAGGAAACAGGCCTCTGAAACAGATTCTGGCTCCAATAGAGGGCGGTCTCTTTATATCAGAGCATTCAAACAGGTTTTTTTTTTTTTTACAGGAGTTCTAAGGGCTTTTAACATGCTGTCTGCCATGTAATTAGTGTCTACGGCTAACTAGCTCCCAGCAGGCACTTTTAAACACTTTCCATGGCTGCACACCTCACTGAGCCCCAGAAGCACTTGCAGGAAAAAAAAAAATCTCTTGTCACGTTACACAATACTCTGGTGCGCTAACATGAAAAAGGTGGATAACACACTAATATCAACCCACAGAAATTGAGTTTCAGCTATTCAAATCCTTTGCATTGTCCTATAGTCTAATTTGAAATGTGCATCACTGGTGGACAAAATCCACATCTTTTTTCTTGCCTATTGAAATGACAAAAATTTGAATACAGTATTTGACATGAAGAGTTCAGGAGCCGAGCTTTCAGAAGGTGACAAGTTATAAGCTGACCCCGGAAACGATGCAGCCTTACAGCAGCCCAACCTGGATTTTCCAGAATGCTCTGGCTGCACTACAGGGATAACAAGAGCCGTGTGATGGAAAACTTGGACCTATGGCACACTGTGCATGTGTTACGCGTGCGCTCGTATTTGTGCGTCTGCGTGTTTGAACTGTACGCGCGGCCTATACCGCACAGATGTGTGTGTGAGTGTGCGCGCGCGTGTGTGTGAGTGAGCGTGTGGGAGAGAGAGAGAGAAAGAGACAGAAAGAGAAAGAGAAAGAGAACGAGAGAGAGATTGTGTGTGCATGCGAGGCATCTGGATTTGATCAGCATTTCCCACTGAACTGCAGAGGGCCTGGTTGTGTGGTCATACAGTGTGTGGTAGTGCACGGCAGAAGACCCTATTGTGTTCATATGGCTTGTAGAAGTGCTCTGACATAAGGACATCTGTAACTTGTCCATCTATACGGCACTTTGGGGAGTCGGTTTAGTAGAAAATATCCTGGCTTAAAGGGAGCAAATAGATGAAAGCAACATGATGAATCTCAGGGAAGAGCTGCTACACTCGATATAGAGAAGACATGCCTCATTGGAAAAACACAAGGTGAGAAGATGACAAAGAACAACTTACCATGTTATCCCAAGGTTTGGAGCAAAGACTCGGTGTTTACTCTAAAAGGGAAATTGGAAGACGTGAGAGAATTGAAAACAAATTTAAATTGAAAACTGTCTTCATTCAAAACAAGACAGTCAGGGGAGACAGATAAATATTTGTGGGTAAAGTAGCCGTCTTTTCCCATGTGTTGAACTGGGGAATAAAATTCAATTACCGAGTTCACTGCTGTCAGTAGGAGCACATGTAAACAGAAGGAGGAACGCCAGTCAGGGCCAGGTTAGCTGGGTTAAACATTTCTGTGACTCAGACACGGTTGCGTGGCCTCCCAGCCCCTGATATCTTCACATATTAATGTGTGGCATGGAGGGAAAACACATGGCAGCAACGCGCCTTGGCTCCCTCACACAAGTTTATAAAGCTAGGAGAAACCAGACACGCAAATGGATGCCGGCTAGCTCACTGGCCTCTCCCATGTATGTCTGCATGCCTGTGTGTGTGTGTGTGGGTGTGTGTGTGCGTGTTTCTGTAAAGTGGCTGCTGTATTTCATTTTTCAACATTTATCTGCCCGCTTTGTGGCCTTTGAGGTCCAGCTCATGTCCACCGGAGCTACAGATGTATGCTAACTAGTAGCAGAGCACACTCTCTCTCTCAAAGGGTTTGGCGGAGGCCGCCCACCAAACACAACCGCCCATACCAGACGAGTGCATCACCCCTGTTCGGAAAGAATGAACACATTGCTTCCTAATGTGTTCCCAATGGGTGCAGGTATTTGTGAGGGAGTCAGCGATCTGCAGTATAATTGGTTCTTAAACTAGGCCATGATGCTCTGCAGACAAATCCCCTCTGCTGTGACATCTGCACATTATACAGGAGAGACATAACAGTAGTTTGTAAACAGTTGGCCCAGGCCTATAATCAATATTCCAAACTAATGGACAAAAAATGCAAAGTGAAAACAAAGAAAAATCCTTCCCCGTCTTGCCGAAACCGTATCTGACAAGCTGCCTTAGAAAGGTTTCCAATCTATAACAAGTTGGAATTGAATGCTTTTCTAGACAGAGTCTGATCCAAAGTAGTGGCCTCTATTGCAATAGGGTCAGGGCTGTTTGTTCTTTTAACAGTCAGTGACCTGACTTGGTGGTCCCTCTGATTAGGGCCCAGCTGAGATCAGACAGCAGGCTTCAGCGAGAAGACATCAGGACCACTCCGTAGCCCCTTAAAAACATCCCCTTTAATTATTTTTGTAAGTGTAAGTGAACGAGTGAGTGGAAACTATGCGCATTCCAGCCTCCCTCTGTGGGGGAGCGGGGCTTTTAGCTTGTGGCATAGTGATGGGGTAGGATACATTTACACATCAGAGGGGCCTGTTCAGGAGGGCAGGATGAGGTCTGGGCAACAGGACAGTATAAACACCTCAACTGGCCGGTTCTGGCTTGGGCTCTCCAGACCCACTCTCGCTCCACGACGCTTCGATCCTGGTCACAGCGGCAGGCTTTTACTGTCATCCGTCCAATTCTCCGTTCATCCATGATGTATTGTAGTCCCTCAAAGGGGCGTTAAGCAATCTATGACCCTTATCGACTTTTATTGGCTACCAGTAGGAATTGCAACAAAATTGATATAACTTACCTCCTCCTACACAAGTCTCTGGCACAGCCCTCACCCCCCTAATTAGAGAAACATCTAGTGAAGAGGTAATATATCACCATGCAAAATACTGGAATAACAATACTGCTTCATCATTTGCTTTTTAGGCTTCGTAGCTGAAATATCCTCCATCGAAAATGCAAAATGCCAATGGGCGGGGAGTTTTCGTTCCAAAACAGAAAGTGAGTTTTGAAAGCCAGAAATCTCAGCACCTGGCCAAGTAATCGTCATTGATCAACAACCCTATCAACCCCCTACAGATATATTACTGTCATTTTGCGCTATGGGGCAGTCAAATATATTGCTCGATCTCAATTGTCCATTTTTATTCTCTCACTTTTGTGCACCTTTGACTTCCCTCTCTCTCGACACAGCTTCACTCCTTACATCATGATGAGTGTGTGGCCCATCTATCAACCCTGTGCCCTCGGCCCCTCTCCCTTTCTCTCTCTGCCACTCCCTTTCTCACACTCTCTCTCTTCTTCCCCCCCCCCATCCCTCACTCCCCTCCCTTCCTCACCTCAGCATCTTCACCGCACACCCTGTCCCGGTCAGCCTCTCATTATATTTACCCACCAGAATGTGGACCAGCTCCACTTCATGCGAGCAGAAAACCACAAGTGTTGTTCTGCCTGGAGAGCGCCCAGACGAGAGAGTTGCTTCAGTGTGCGCTCCACCAGCATCTCCGCTTTTTCTCGGACAAACGGACATATTGAGGGGAAGATAGATAGAGAGAGAAAGAGAGAGAGAGCGAGAGAGGGAGAGAAATAATGCTTTTTGAATTTAAGTTAGTTACTTTAAGTTAATTTAGTTCACACAAATTAGACTATATCAATCAAACATGCAATCAAAAGCGTAATCTGTCTTAAGTCTATAAAGTTAGGCACGGAACAGGATGAGAGAGAGAGAGAGAGAGAGAGAGAGAGAGAGAGAGTGAGTGAGCAAAAAGAAAATGAAAACATGGCCATTCACTCGCTGCTCTATTTCCCTCCGTGTCAGCTCTCTCAGGATGCTGGCCCATTTCCATCACATTATGAGCTTCCCGGCAACGCTGCCAAGAAGCCAGGGTCCAAACACAGTAGTGACCAGAGCTGTGCATTAGCCCAGCTGAGTCTGAGATTTAGTGTGACTGGGTTCAAGTCATAATTAGGGTTTGGTAAAGCTGTCCAAGTTCGGAATATCCATAACCAGAGAAAGGCCACTGGAAGAGGACTAGGAGTGACATCACAACCTCTAATCACCAGTACCGGGTTGACCTGGTTATTTTAACATCAATAAATCATTACCACATTAATTTTGAGAGGTTAGTATAATTACCGTAAACAAACAAGACCTTGGCTGAGAAGATTGGCAGCCTCTACACTGCATTTTACAGTGTGTGCTGCTGTGCCAGATTTGGCGGAAAAACTGCTGGTTTTCTTTTGGGCACAAAGAAATATTGCTTTAGGGCACAAAGCAGGAAGAGGGCCGCTGTTCTTCTGGTGCAAATGGGCTAAATCTTTTTTGTTAGCAACAAATAGGATAGGATGCAACAGGGTTTATGGGAAGTGTGGTCTTAATTTTGAGAAAAAATTGCACTAACAATACCATCTCGTCTTGACCACGGTCTCATTTGTTTACGGTAATTATACCAAGGTATCACAATTAATTTGACAAAGATATACTGATGTTTAAAAGTGATGAACATAGCACCTTTAAAGGACAGCAGAGGAAGCTGGGGTTGTGTTTGACCACACTGACCTGTCTGTTATGCTGTCAGTTGTCATGTAGACTATATAAACTGAATCTAAAAGTCTCTCAGCATCTGACTGGGGTGTGGACAGGCAGATGAGGAGGCAGAGACCCAGAACAGCTCCCAGGGTGCAGTTTTTCACCACCAGTATCCCACCAACCCACCTGCTGCTTCCCTCTGACACAAAGTTGTCCATAACTCAGATCTAATAATAGAAGATATGGACAAAATCCTCAGTCATACATCATGAAACTGCGAAAAGTGTATAGCCGCCGCTGCAAATTCTTTGGAATGTCTTATATGGCAAGTGACTTCCTCAATATCCCAACAGGTCATTGTACCTAGCCAACCTTTTCAAACCATAACCAGAAATCATTTCATTATTCTGTTGGTGTGCTTTTATTTGTCTGGTGACTACACCAACAAGGTATTTGCTGTTCAGCTCTGCCCATGCCAAGAAATACATAACAATGAATAAAGGGGGAGAGAGTGAAAGCTCAAACGGCTTTTAAAAGAATAAAAAGGTTGTATTGATTTCCCAAAGAATACATCAAGTCAAATGGGCAGGCACAACTCACACTTAAAGGAGTTTCAGGTTCATATAAAAAGGGATATGTTTTTCCATGTCATGTCTCATTTGCTTGTTCAACAATCAAAACCAATCCAATTGGGCCCAATAATTGACTCCAGTCCTGAGTGAGAGAGCGAGAGAGAGCTGAATTGATTTATACAATGAAACATCTATAATCATTGAACAATCGCTATTAAGCCAGAACAGAAGGCAAGGATTCAATTAGAATGCGAAGTATTCTTCCACACAATAATGTGTCTGCGGCCTAACAAGAAACACAACCTAATAAGCTCTTTCTAATGAGATGAACGTTTACTTTCTTGCCTGCAGCGTTGCTCTGCTTTGTTCTAGTGGGTAGGATTTACTATTTGGTTGCTAGTTCAAAGTCGTAGCAGTAAATTCTTCATTTAGACAGAGGACAGGAGAAGTGAACTGTTCCCTTGTTATGACCTGATTTTTCCTCTGCCATTGCCTTTATAGCTGCAGATTAATAAGACAAGTACTGGAACACCCTCAAAAGTTAGGTCTCGGCTGTTCTGCACTTCACGTCCCGTGAAGTTAAAAAAAGAAATAAAAGATGATAAATTGCATTTTAGAAAGGTAAGGTTCAGAGGGCATGCTGGACACCAGCCTCTAACAATAGGCCCTCTAATTGTAGCTGTTGGGTACGAGGAGGAGGGTTTCGGTTGCTTGGTATTCTGACCCTGAGGCCAATGCCATATGGACGAAATCTGTTCAGTGTGATGATACCACTATACTTAGCATAAATCCCTCTATGTAGATCCTTCCACCCCATCTGTGTGTGTGTGAAGTTCAGCTTCAGGTAGCAATGTAATGGTACCAATGCATCCTGATCGCAGTTTATTACAAATTACATGCTTGTTTAAGAGCAGTTGACCATAAGAATGGGTGTTTCACTGTAATCAGCATTTTATGAACTTACCTTCATTTGTTCAGGGAAGGTTTGCTGATCATGCATGCTCCAGCAATACCCTGCTTCTTACTCATACAGTGACACACATTCACATACCAAACTGTGACGGTACAAGATGAGCCAGAGGCAAACATACGCGGTCACAGTAGATGAGTGGTTTTCCAAGCTACTACATTTTAGTCCACTCAGCCACTGGTCAGGAGGACAATTCTCATTTGAGGAACCTTTACTCTTCTGAAGGTGAGTGTGAACAAAGATCTGACTTTCTGCAATCCTCGTGGGCAAAGCTTTGCTCAACTGTGCGGCCATATGGGCCAGTGCATGCTAATGAGCACTTTGTTACACAGTGTTAGGTTTGACAGCAAGGCAAAATGTTTCTGAATGTATTACTAGATGCTGTTGCTCTTTTGATGCTGCAAAAGAGCTCGCTCAAAGGCTGCCGTTTCTTATTAAAGTCTGTTAGTGTCAGATCGTTTTGAGGTGTTGCTTATCCGTGCACAGCATATGTCATCGTTTTCAGAAAAGTTAATAAGCACATTAAATAGAGGCACTTAGAATATTGTGTAATATGAATAAATATTGTGCAAGTGAAGACTGGATAATGTGTGGATAATGTGTTGGGAGTGATCGAGCAACTGTGGGAAAATATCATGGAAAATATTAGCAAATCGGAAAATGTTACAGGTAGTTGGAATCCAAGAGATATTGTAACAATATAATGCATTCTGTGCTTGTGATGACAAATCTTCCAGAACAACATGAAATCTCACCCCATTCTCTCTTTCTCTCTCTCGCTCTCTGTCTCTCTCTCATTTGCTCATTCAGACACACACACACACACACACACACACACACACAACAGTGCGCGGTGAGGATTGTTTCCCTAATGAGTTGGTTTGGCTGGAGTTGAGTTATGGGCATGAGCGCACGGTGAGACTTCACCCCAGTGCAGCCTGGGAGAGTGTACTGAGTGCACCTAGTGGCCCGGGCTGCCAAGCTCCTGTACGGACTGATTTATCAGCCTGCAGCTATTGATTTATGAGGCAGAGGCGACACGGGTGGGCATGGAGACGAGTGTCAGGCCCGTGACACCCGTCTACATGCCCACCCGTGTCACAGGTTGCCCGCTATTCTCAGATGTTGAGCCTGTGCTAAAAGTCAACTCCACCAGTCTCTGTGTCTCAGTGTCTCCATGTCAGTAGATGCACGTCCGTGTCCGTCTCTTTGTCACTTTCTGTAACCAGGATGTCTGAAGGAATCAAAAGCCACAGCGGACGGAGTCAGAGAGAAAGACAAAGTGTAAGAGAGAGAGAGACAGACACAGAGAGAGAACAGGCAGAGTGAGGCGGGTGAGCGAGTAATTACCTACAGCTGCTGTGCTTAGTTGGGGGGTATAAATCTGTAACCACATCAGAAATTATCCATAAAATTTACAGCTTAGGAAAACCATGTGTGTGGCTCTTTAACACTCCTTAACCTACAGAGCCTTCTTTTACACTGCCCCGGAAAAGAGCCGGTGGGCAATCAGACCGTTTAGCTCCAACTACACAGTGACATATGTCATATAAATCTTTCGAGGGAAAAAAAGAGAGATAATGTTACCATTACGCCTGTGCACACTCGTATGCGCTCCAACACAGGTAAATAAACTGTAAAGCAAAGCCCGGAGCAGCCAATCAATCAATATAATGAGTCTGTGTGACTACAAGAAGGAGTTATGAGGACTGGGCAGAGTATGGTCCCACAAAACGCGAGTCTCACAATATTATTACATATATATCTGCACAAATAAGCCAGAGGTTGTAAAAGAAAGAGAGGAATAACTTTTTGGACCAAGGCTGGAACCATTCACACATCTGAGATCAATTAATTTACCTGTCCATCCATTTACTTCTGGATGGGCTGTAAGTTAGATGTGTAGCTCTGACTATACATGGCATTCTAAGGCTGTGTGTCTATTTCATAATGATCATAATGAAGATCATGAAGCTCTGGTCCTAATAAAGCCCTGAGGCTATTAAGACCAGTGAAATAGCTATCTGATTGATTCAGCAGGGGCACCTAGACTTGGGTTACAGATGTGAAACCGCAAGGTCACACACTCAGCTCAAAGCGGTGCTTGGCAGCTTGGCAAATTCTGCACACAAATGAGCTAAAATTAAAATTCCAAATGCTTGGATCAATGAAAAAAGCTCATTCAGCGGTCTAGTAAATACAGTAAATGGAGCAAACGCAAAAATCATTAAAAGCGCAAGTATTTCATAGTTGCAGTTTGATGGTATGCTGAGGCGGGATGCTTTGACGGACGCACTATAACATGGCAGCTTGGTGTAAATGCCTGGGGGAGAGTGACTGTAGATTTCTGGAAGGATCTGTCCCCAGGATGATCCCAGTGAAAGCCTTAAAAGGCGTCAGTGGACGGGAGGAGGTAATGAAGCTGTTTATTGTCACAGGTGGGGCAAGAGTGCGCGATGCTGTTGAGGTTGTGGGCCCAGCTGGAGGAACCAGCAGCGTCCAGAGTGAAGCCCCATCCTGGCCATGCCTGAGGGCCCTCTCCCCGACCCGCCGGAGGACCCCTCCGCCCTCACCCCCGACCTCAGCCGTGTGTGTGTGTGTGGGTGTGTGTGACAGATCGAGCGAGTCCTATGTGAACATGTGATGGGCTCGTTACTGAAAAAAGTGACTCTACTCGTTACTCATTTCAAATTTTACTTATTACTCCATGAGAGCAGTCATTTCTTTTCCATTAAAACTGGTGATTGCATCCTCTCTTAAACTTCAAATTACTCAATTACCTCTCTTGTGCGCCTCTGTATGATGGAGAAGAGGAAGCAAACAGCAGGCAGGCAAACAACAGCACAGTCAGAGGCAGAGAAAGAATTTAAATACCTACATTTCCAGCGAGTTTTACATATATCCACATACCTTGCATACGGAAGTAATTTTTCTCTGTAGTCTATAACAATGGTTTTCGTGGATTTCACTGATTAGTTCCTCTGTGGTTGCAGGTGTGTTAATCAGTGAAATCAGCTACCAAGACAGCCAGCTGTGACTGAAATGTCATGAATATGGAAGTTGGTTTCCTATGAGCGCTATTCAGCTCTATTTTTATACTTACCCTCGTAAGTCTTTTTCATCATGTATTCCATTAATAGCCTGACTCCAGGGCGCACCACATCTATAAAGGCTACATACTCACCTTTCTATCTCATAGAAAATGACTAGGAGACATGGTGAATGGGTCCCCTAATAGTAACTCTGAATAAAGCTGTCATGTTATATTAGCTCAACAAACATGGAGAAAATATAGCGTAGCATAGACTGCTCACATTACACAGATGTGCCTGAAGAGAGAGAGAGAGAGAGAGAGAAAGAGAGAAAAAGAGAGAACTTGATGGAATTTAAAGCTGCACTAGGCAAAATATTTATGTAGGAATACACCTGTCTTATCAGCCTACATCACGAAGTGGGGCTGCAACAGAGTAGAGTGTCCCATCCCCTCTAATTGAGATGCCGTAGATTTGCGGTATTTGTCGAAATTAAATTCTGGTGTCGGTATGGTCACTGGCGGGAAATCTTCTCCACACACAAGAAGTGACGAATCAAAACTAAGCAGCAAAATACAAAAGTGTCTCTTAAAGTGTTGACAATGGCTGAACCTCTTCATCATCCCCTCCACCTCCACCAGCCACTAAGAAGAAGAAATGTAGGTCAGGTTACATCATTTGCGGGTATAGAAGCAACAGAAGAAGAAACAGTTACCTCTCTCGGCCATTTGGGGCCGCCAATGTGCGGAGTTGCCCAGCGCAGCTTAAATAGAAGGGAAAAGAAGATAATGGGGGGAAAAAAGGAAAAGGGAGAAAAAAGCCACAGTTAGAGTGTGTGACATAAAGGGGGAGAGATTGCCAGAAAGTGTGGTGTACTGTACTGTACGTTGGCCAAGTGCATCGGGCCTTCCTTCCCTGACAGCTGCCTGCCTTTTACCACTGTGACCCCGTCTGTTGGCTATTCACAGTTTGCCCTGGGTCGAACCCCGCTGACTCTCGCCAGACCGCCACACGCTGGCAAGGGACTGAGGCACGGCGCTCCAGTGCTCATATCCGCTGGGACGGTGGCTGCAGCTACGGGCCACTTTCCACTTTCATTCTCTCCTTTCCTCCGGCTCGAGCATCCCGGTGCGGATCGGTCGTCCAAGGCCCATAAATCTCATGGCCTTTCAGCACGGCCTTTATAGCCGTTCCCTCGACGGACTTGTATTCACACAGCCGCGGCTTCTCGACGTTTCCTCATCCTCTCCTCAGTCAACGGACTCAACACCCACTTCAGCGGTTTGCAGAATGGCAAGATATATTCCTTTTCAGTTCGGTTTTTGACTTGTGCGTTTTCATTATTATTGAATTGACTGAGAATCTCAGCTGTCTGGTTTCACTGAGTTTCTCTGGCTTGTAGGCGTTTCCCTGTTGCTTCTAGGCCCACAATGCCTCTAGTCTTCCTCTGCCTCTTGACCTCTAGAACTCAGATCCTTTCCTGCCTCACTCTTATAATTGCCTTTGACGTTGTACTGCCCATGCTCCAAAACAATTAGCCACTATCTGTTTCTCGTGGCTTAGCTATGGCTGTCAATTAGTTACAGTGCAAGGAACATAGTTTGCAACTTTACAGTTTCATCATGAAAGGTCTAGATGATAGAAGCTAATACAGAGCCCATCTCCAGTTGACAACCAAAAAAGGTATATGTCCCAAAGTTGCTGACTAGACCAAAAAGCGAGTGGAAACCATGGAAAAACCCAAATGGCTGGAAACACTTACAAGCCACTCTCCTCCACTGTTTCAATCTACAAATAAACTCCAGAGAATTTTCCAAAGCTGTGTAGAAGTGAAACGAGAAAGAGAAGGGGATTGGGGGAAAGAAAAACTGACCTTTAATTTGTCTTTCTCATGCTTTGTGCATTTACATTTGCATTAAGCGCATGTTAACCTCCGCTGCGACCGGTATGAGCACTTGATCACTGCAGAGATGCATGGCAAATTCCATGAGGCCACGACAATGAAAGCACATCTGGGGACAGAAAAGAAAAATAGGCTATTTTCAAATCATTCATAAATGTAGTCTCCATTAGGAAAACCTTGCTTCCAGCCTGTGGTCAAAGCGTTGCATAATATCAATGAAAGACTCCCTCAAAATAGTGCCAGTTAAAGCGGGTTATTCAGTGATGAGCTCCTTCAAGCATCCAGTTTAAAACCACCTTATCACATCTGAGCTGCTGTGACGCAGATCCGCAAATTTGAGGGAGAGACGCAGCAAGAATACTACATGCTGCAAATGAGGGGAACCATCATGGTGTCCGGCGCAAAGTTTAACTGGCTGACAAATGAGTTACAGGGCTGCTAGGGATGAAAGCTGAAATATCTCCTATTGCAGTGAAGGCAGTTTCAAACAGTGACACACATTAACATCAGTAGATCCTGTGTGCTGAACTCACACCAGCCATTTTCCTACAAAATAGATGGTAGTTTTTAAAAAATAAATCATTAAATTAAAAAAAAACAGCAACTATCTAATGAGGGCTCTGTGGTCAGGTGGGACTTTGACCTGAAGTACCATCAGGTCAGTAATTTCCGAAGTGACGTTTAATGTACAATGAGAGTGTCCAGTGGTGCTTACAGTCACTCACATTATATCTCATTGGAATACGACGCTCCCGGGCCTGACGCACTCCAAGCCGATGCACAGTGAGTGTCAAACATTGTCCTTTTTCGCAGAATTGAGCTTTTTGAGTGTTTGTTCATTTAACTACAGTATTGTAATTTGACAAATCCTGAGAAAAGCCTAAAATATTTCTTCCAAGTGCCTGTTTTCCCCTTTGGCAGTTGAAGCTAGCCACAGTAAGTGATTGTCTTTGCTGTACAATTGTCTCTTTACAATTCAAATGGATAGATAATGGCATATGAATACATTCTGCCCTATTACTCTGCTTTTCTTGCTTAAAAATCATCATTGTTTGTGAATGAGCTGCAGGTCATATTAGGCAATTCTAAACGATACAGAGTTCCTAACCGATCACTTTATTGGCTGTGTTGATGAGTATTTTTATCTCATAAACGAAGCCAAGACCCAGACGTTCTCGGTGGAAACCGTGGTCGAGTCGGAGGCTGAATAAGCAAGCTGTAGTCAAATCATTGCATTTCTGCTTCATGCTAAGATCAGTAGGACGCTCACCCAGAAGAATGCTGTCAATCTGATTGGAAACTTTGGAGCTGATCAAACGCGTCCAAACCGAACTAGTATAGCCCAAGCCGCAACACAGCACTTGAAGTCGATGGTATTTTTAGTGCAGTTGGAATCAGATCTTTTCAACAAAAATATTTCCAAGAGGCTCTAAGAGGTTGAATCATTTTGCCCAGTGCAGACCAACTCATGAAGTCTGGCAGATGAAAGATATTAAATGACTGATCGTGTTTCTTGAACTCTGGAAATTACGTAATTGTGCAAGAAAGGATAAGATGCATTGCAAAGTGCACATCAAATCAAAACTAAAAGTCAGTGAAGACAGAGTATGAAGGATCGGTAGGCCCTGCAAAAGGCTGCCCTCCTTGACAGTGTATTAGCTGAGTAAACACAGGCCTATTTTTTATTGAGGTACCTAAGAGGCTGTTTACACTTCCTGTATAATAGCCAGTAAACAGCACAAATGGACTAAGGAAATTGTGTTTTGTTGGTAAATTTCAGGCACCTAGATTTTATAGATTCAAACTCTAAGCATGGCACCATAAAACAGTGTTTATAAACCATTTATTCTATGATTAAAGCCAAATACGTTAATAGAGGTTTTGATCTTTTTAAAGCTTGTTTGTTAAACACTCTGATGACTGATGCTTTATTAGGACTGAACAGCATATTTTCGTCATCCTAAAATATGCGATGACTGAAACGATAATCATTATCACCACTACCTATTGTTGCTTTTTTTTTTTTTTTTTTTTTTTTCCAAGGAAACGATAATAAAGGCAAGAGAAATTACAGAGACATGAAGGATGTGAAAAGCAGCGAGACAAGAATAACAAGTGAAAATGGAAACCTGCGGTGTTAGCCAAATGGTCCGGTGTAGCTGTGAGCCAGGATAAAGTAGCTGTTTCCCTGGTAGTGCTGGGCTAGATTAGCGTCACATCACAGCCTCATGAGCCATGACATAAGAATGCTTATGAAACTCACACACACAATACATAGCAGTTGCTTCTGAATGAAACAGGAGACACGCAGAAATTACTGGAACCTCACGGATCCTCGGGCAGCGCAGTGAGCCTGAAATTCCCTCCTGACTGATTTATTGCTTTTGGTCTGTACATGTGAGTGTGTACTGTTATTGAAGAGCGTCAAAGATTTAAACAAAAAGCATTTTGAAATTTCAGATGTTGTTTTCCCATATCAAAGACTAACAAGGGCTAAATCTGCTGAAATCAGAAGAGGGCTTTGGACACGGACACACACACACACACACACACACAGATCCACACAGACTTGAACAGTGTGCACTGGCAAGGCAGGAAAAGTGGTGAGGAGAAGAAAGAGAACAAAGAGAAGCAGGGTGTCAATTATCCGTCTTGCTCCAAGTGCAACAAACTCCAGAGAACAGGTTTGGGATGCTAAACGCAGGAGAAAGAGGAGAGCCAAAGGGGAGAGGATGTCTTCCCACATGGTCCTGTGCTGAAGTACAGGCTGTACGATGAGCACCTAAGGCTCACTAGCCCTTATGTACAAGGTGCCACTGCTGGTTAAGACTTACAGTCTTCTCTACTGAGGCATTTGTGGGCAGCTGACCTGCGGTGACCCAGACTCCAGCAGCTGTTTTACAGTAAAACGCTGAGCGTGGCCGATAAGGTCCTTACTGCAAAGCTGTTTGTTTGTTCTGCCTTCTAGGAAAAAGTGCATTCTGAATCATCACATACCAACCGCAGATACAGACATATACACACATGTGATCACACACACACATGCGCACACAACAGAACAGAAAGCTGGATACACACACCCGCTGGCACAAACATCAATACAAATGAAAGTGAAAAGGAAAATGTGGGATCTGGGATTTATTTTATTAATTAGTTTATTTAGACAGGGACAATGCATATCAAAACACAAGTCTCAAAAATATTGATGCGTTATACCAGATTTAACTATTTTCTAACTGTACTATCGGTTCTGAAAGAGCTCTTTGTGCAAAAACATGCAGATAATGAGGTTACTGTAAAAATGCTAAAATGAGTTGTGGGCAGAACAAACACACAATTGATTAAGCATGGAAATAGTTCAGATTAAGATTAAGAAAAATGACTTCTTAAAATCATCTTGTTAAATCAAATTATAGAACCTAATGTGACTATTTTATTATGCCGCATTAACAAATGCACGAACAAATCCGGCATATAATTACTGTACATTGAAAGCACATGCAGAACAGTTTTGACAGGACAACTGTGCCTCACCTGAAAATAGGGATTTACATGAAATGACACTGAAATCTCTTGAAGCCATTTCTGTGATCGATCCCTTTATTGATGACAGGTACAAAAGTCGTCCTTTTCTCTTGAAATTCTTGAACAAGCTATGTGTAGTGGCCAATGGCTGCATTTCACACCCCGAAATCTTTCTGGCTTCTCTAATTTTGTGCCTTGGCTTTGCATTTGACTGCTCCAAGACCCCCGGGACGCTTCATCAAAACCCTCTACAGAACAGTGTGCTCGTGTATTTCTGCGGATCATTTTTATTGGGAACAAAATATTTCTTTTTCCTGGAAATGAGGTGATTTGTTATTGGTCCACTTTGTTAAGACCCCCATTAACCTACCTACTGCGTGCACACATAACACTTGCATGCACACAGACACACACGGACGCATAGACACACACACACACACACACACACACACACACAGATTTGTTCACTTTCAAAACATGCAATCAGGTTCATAAACATAAAAGCTGGCATTGTTACACAGACATACTCTTAGACACCCAGAGGAATTTACTGTGAGGACCCCCCACTGCGTTCCAAGCAGAAAAATAAAACCGCTACTCTGCCATTGAGTTATTTCATATGCTTCGCCCTCTTAGTCCGCACATTTTACAAAGGTGTCAAATGGCACGCATTTCTGCTCGCTGCTGTCACAGAAAAACACTTAACTGCAATCTTGGTGATTTTCATCTTTTTTTTTTCGTTTACTTGAACTGAGGGTTCACATCATTCTTTATAGGTAGAGCAAGCTTCATGACTCGATGGCCCATAAAACTGGATCAAATTCTCAAAAATGCCTGGTCATTAAGGCTGAATATGTGGCTGGTTTTATTTTTTTCTGAATTTCGGAGAACTTTTTTTTGAAGATTTTTTTTTTCATCTGACAGCAGCATATTACTTATAACACCCTCAAGTAAAATTCAATTCAGTTAAACCAAGTTGCATTTTCACTTTCAGACAATAACAGCCCTAATTCAAAAAAAGAAGCTTTAATTGAGACACCTTAGATTCACTCTGTTTGCCCAAATGATGATGGGATATTCACTCTGAACTAAACAAATGTAGGATGTCTTGATTGGTCAGTTTTACTTGATTTATTTTATTGCTACATTCAGCAGAAAAAGTCTTTTGATTCAGAAACAAGAGCGTTGGGCAGTTGTTGTTGGTTGTCCGTACAAAGAAAAGGTTTAATTAAAGTTGTTCAGAACATTTAAGCATATTATTTACCTTCTTGCCTACAGTGTGCCTAGAGAAACTGAGGCCAGCTCACTTGAGGTGGTATGGCCAAAGGCAATGCTATTACTTAACACTGTTCAGTAGCTATTTGCTGTCATCTACATATACGTACATGCTATAAACATTCACACCACCATGATGGAAAAGTCACGTTGACCTGACAGCACTCTCTCCTTTCCATCGTCCTAGATCTGTTTGTGGGTACATAACAAAGAGAACCCATGTTATCACAATATGTAAGACAAGCTAACCTTTTTTCCACACCAGGCACAGGCGGCCAGTCAATAGGCGGCCATGTTTGAAACCTGAGTTAGGGTTTTTGCTCGGTGCAGTGAATAGAGATTGGTTGCAAAGCAGTTATTAAGTGAGGGGGACAGATATTTGAGTTAGGCTCTCTAAGGAGTTCCAAGGTGGGAATAAGGGATTTTGAGTCGCTTCTTGTAAAAAGAAAGGCACAAAGGTGTTCACAAAGTTTTGTGTTGTCCTAGTGAATGCAGGCCTGTGAGCTGAAGTGCTAAAGAAGAGATCTAATTTTGAAAGGCTTTGCCCAACAAAGATGCTGACATTGTTTTGATGTGTGGAGACAAAGGCTGTTTCTCATGGACAATTAATGGATTTTGTTGAAGAAATTGAAAGATATGTATCGCAGTCATAGCTGAAGGCTTGCTACTATCAAAGCAACAACACATTGTTGTACAGCAGTGCTTTAGTAGGTTAAAGGGAGTGAGTCTGCAGCCACACAAAGGGCCCAAGTGCATTATGTATACCAGTAAACTGCATAGTGCCATCAAGACCAAAACATACAAAAGTGGTCAGTGCTTACTCCTGCACAGTTAAATTGTCTGTATGGTCCAGTTACTCAAAAAAAAGATGTAGTTTTACCATCACAATGAAACACTAAATGCATGCACGCGCACACACATACATGCATGAATACACAGTATACACTCTTGCATTTAGTCTCGCACATGCATGTACAGACGCACACATTCAGAACTACAGACAGACACACACACACTCAGAAACACTCACCTGCCTCTGTTATATCATGTGATTCTTAAAGGGAGGTGTTAGTCTTTAGTTTTTGCAGTGGCAGGTGGGCTGGCTCATTCCAGCAGGTGACTGTTTTGCCACTGTGCAGCCCTTGGAGAGCCTTCCACTCAGGTAAAGACATTCCATTTATTCATTACTCATTTTCCAATTTATCCGTAACACCTGCTTCTATTGCCTTTGAAAACCAAGCACTTGTGCATATTATAATTTGCAAGGTCAAGCTATTGAAGTTAATGTCAAATACGAGGAAAGATCAAACAAGAAGATCTGAAATATGCATAGTATATGAGGGAGGTATCGTATATATGTACTGTATGTGTTGTGAAACATTTTTTGGTCTTACACAAGGGTTTAGATAGTAAAAAAGAGTAGTCATATGTATGTTACTATGCACTGAGAATAAATACTCTGGAAAATAGTGTAAGTATTAACTGTGTGTTGATAAAAGTGCATTCAAGAATATGGACTAACTAACAGTAAACTCCATATTCCTTTACAAAGTCAGTGAGGGGTTGCTGGGTGTTTTGAGACAGGTTGTCATGCTGAAGTGAAAAATCTGAGGCAACCTATAAGTAAAGTTGTGGACAACAGAACAATTGGTAATCTGAGATACAGTATAGGGCAGCAGCAACACAATGCCTGAATGGTTTTACAAAAGCAGTAACAATGAAGATGTGGTCAAGGTGATAAGTAGAGTTTGTGATCAGGTTTCACCGTGAAATCTGATTGAATTTAGAATCATGACACAGCAAAAGATTAGCACTGCACATATCATAAAGAACCTGTATTTGTATTTGTATTGTATTTGTAAAAAATATATAATATATGTAATAAATCCAGACAAGAGTAATATCTGGCCAATGGTGTGAAGAGGAGCAGTGTAATAAGGGAGAGCACAGTGTGCATGTCTGAGGTGACATCACTGCTGACAGAGCAGGAAAGACTCTGTTTCATAAATATGCGTCTATTGATCTTTCAAACAGTGCACCACAGACAAATAAGGATTGTAGGATTGTGAAGGTCAAGCTGCTCCTCAAGAAAATTATACAATAACGGTTACCAGTCCTGTGTCAAGGCTTGACATCATTTTAAGATGGTAAGCTCGCTGCTATAAGATAAAATGACTCATCTCAATCCAGTGGCACAGTGACAAGGATAGGCCCAACATAGAGAGGAGTTTCTTTATACACTGAGGAACAGTCATACTGACATAGACATTATGTCCGGTGGAGGTAACCACATGTTCCTACCAGACGTTTAATGAAGGCCATGCAGCTTCCCAACATTAAGCAATTTCTGATGAAGCAAAACCAAACACAGGTGCTTTGGTCTACTAGGCACTTTGAAGCTTGGGTAAACCATTAGCCTTTATAATACAAAAAAAAAAAAGCCGGAACTCCTGACCTGATACTGCAAAAAAAAATATCCATCTTAACAAGTCATTTAGTCTTAAAATCTTAATTCTCTTAAAACAAGTGACAAACTCTGCCAATGGTTTAAGATCATTTCTTGATTCCAATGCAATTCAATTTATCAAGAATTTTCATAAATCAAGGGTCATTTTCTTGATACTAGTGAAGTGACCTGCCTTATTCTACCATTTTTCAATGAATGTCACACCATGGATTTGGGAACAAGTGGAATAATCTCACCCCACTGTCAGAATTGTTCAGACGTTTTGAGAAAAATTAGATTTTAAGAATGAGTAAGAGACTGAAGGACTACTTTCTGCAGCGTAGTGGTTCTGAAGGTCAGCAGGGGTGAGAGAGCGCCCAGGGCTGAGCTGAGACTGGCCACCCGTGTATATGGTTCTATTCCAGTGAACCACAGATGGGTGGCACAATGTCATTTGCAGTAAGTGAGCATGTAATGGAGTTGTAAGGGCCCCAAGCAGTAGAGGAAATAAGCCAATTGCCCAAGTTGTTTCCAGAGTTCATCTCTTGATTCCTATTATCATGAAGCGCAGTGGGTGACTAACCCTATTTCTAACTTTTGAATACAAGAAACACGCAAAAAAAAAAAAAAAGGTATCAGTGCTAAAGAAGAAGTAGATTTCTATTCTTTTTTTTTCTCTGAGTTTACTGGGAGCTTTGTGCTAAAGGGCATGGTCTGCTTTGGTTGTAAGTGGTTGTTCAGTGCGGTATCTTGTTTTGTACACAGTGCTGCTTGTTTCAAGTCATAAGCTCTACAAATGGGCAGAGTGAATATGGAGAGAACAGCTCAACCTAGTGGGTCAACACAACAGAGGGAACCATGAGGGCCGTCTGCTGCAACAGCAAGGGGGAAATTATGGCTCTGTGGAGGGGAGGACACTGTTTCAGTTGTGACTAATGAGAAAATGGGTGAAATCATATGCCTTAATAAAAATGATAATGACTTAATTACTGCTGCTTTTTGATGAAAACGTAATGCGCTTAATAATTGTGACGGCAGTTTGCATAATTTCCAGGAAAAATGCCATACACTGTAGATTGCGTTTGGTGGAAATTCCCATTCAGTATTATGAACTACTGTGCAGTAATTAATGTTCGATTCTGATTAAAAAGGTGGTACAATATACTACCATTTTAAGATCTATTTAGGGAAACATTACCAGCACCTTGTTATGCTTTTATGAAGGCCTGACCCTCCAGATACTTTCACGCTCAAAATCTCTCCAAGAACAGTTATATCAAGTTAAAATCTTGGAAGAGAAACTGTAGGATTAATGGTGTCTTTGAAGTTGTGTTTATGAGACACGGTGAGCCAACCACATGAGACAAGATATAATTATGCCCATAGTGCAATGCATTATACGTCTCCGAGTTCTCCTAATTAACTCGTCTGCCCATGTTAAGATACTTGAAGGGCTCGGTGTATTTTATTTTTACTTTCTTTGTTGGAGTGACAATATCCATATTGACTGCCTGAGCATGTATCTTCATTATGTTAAGTTGTTAAGCCTGACTTTGCAATGCAGGAAGATATAATTAAGGCTCTGAACACAGTAGGACTACTGTGGTACTTTGAGGACAGTAGCCCCAACATTTAATTAAAATACTGCATGAGTAAATTATATCCATAAAACACTCTTAATTGTATAATCTACTAAATCAAGTTATTGTATTTACGACTCTTCATATCATGTGTTTTAGTTATATTGGCAGTTTTTCACTTCTTTCAATGAATATCTTTTATCCTTTTTCTTTACTGTACTCAAACCAAGATTTACAGCACTTGTTCAGACTTATATGAGCAGTGAAATCCAATCATTGTGGAATTATACAACAATAACACTAAATCTCATTGTCATATTGTAACATAAACAGCACAGCACTGGAGGAATCTGACTGCTGAAATGGCTCTAAAACAATTGTTTGACATACAAGGATATAGTCCCATTGAGGCTGCAGCATAGCATAGCAAACTAAAACTGAAATAACACTGTATTTCCCCAAAAATCTTGTTTATACTTTATATTTGCAGGGCAGTTTTGGGCATCGATTCCAGATTGATGGCCTTTGAACGCTGCAGTAACTGGATCTATATTCATTAACATCTTTTCATGTTCCAGTATAAATGGTGCTTCTTTCTGCTTTTGTTGATATCAGGCTATTTAGGCAGGGATTATGGGAAGTTGATAGGACATTATTTCTATGACCTCATGGAGTGAGTTCCACACTCTGGCAATGGGGACGCTAGTTGTAGCCAGGAGGAAGCGGAGTCTGTGACCGGAGCCCAGTTCACTCAGTCAGATAGCGGTGATTCAAACCCCATTTGTTTTGGGCGTAGAGGATGCTCTCAGTGGTTTGGCTGTGATTGATCCTTCCTCTGCCCGTGATCGCACCATGACACTGTTCCAGTTTCCACATTCATTTTTCCCCTGCTAACTTAGACCAGTTCAGTCCTGTGGCGCTTCCTTTATTGGCCCTCTGACAACTCTTTGGACTCCACCCAGAAAAAAAAAGGTCTTGGGCCATTGCTTTGGACAACAGCAAACCTCTGCATGGAAACATTATTGTATGTTTACAAAGAGTTCAACGTTACTGGGGCAAAGGCATCCTACTGTGGTACAACAACAGACCGCCTCTCACTAAACAGATATTGAAATAGGAATTAAACTGCAAAATGCCTACTGTACCTGCACTGTTTGTTGCACAATTTAAGCTTTAACAAATACAATTACAAAATAGCTTCATAAGGCGAACTACAGCATTTTAGTTACTTTGATCAACTAATAAGTGTAGTGTAATATGTGTTGACTAAACAGAGGAAATCAAACTTTTTACATGCACTGCAGCCTCAGTGTCACTTTACCTTTACAAAAGGAATTACTTGTCTATCTATGTGGACTACTCTGTGAACAGCACTTTAGGTGACCTTGGTTTGTTCTGCATAATAGAACTACATGATACTTCCAAGTTGCTTTGGACAATACAAAATAGCAGTCCAAGCATGGTCTGTTGCGATGGGTTTTGCATCTCTAGGCAACTGCCCCATTATGATTAAATGTATTGACACAGTGCAAAGAGGCAGGAAAAAGAGAATCATACATGGTAAACATTCCCAGATTGGTATCTTAAAAATAGACCTTGAGAGCAGTCAAAGTACACAAAAAAAAAACCTAAATGGGAGACAAAATATGAAAGAAAACACGTGAATGAAATTATGAGGATAACCCGCAATGGAAAAAAAAAGCAGGCAACATTCAGGCAAGACTCTCTCTTTCCCTTGTCAGCGTTCTTTTGCCTTGTCTTGCTGTTCTTGTTGTCAACAAAGTTCTCCCCGTAATGTATTTGTATTAGATGTTACAGCAGGGTGGTGAGCAGAGGTTGGAGATTTCCAGTGATCAGCCAATCTTTTTGATACACGGAAGACTCCGTTGTTAATTATTTCCTCCAACAATAACGGCTGGAAAAAAAAGGCGGAAAGTGGGCAAGCCTGGTTTAGGTGAATGGAGGGTCATGTGGCCCATCTTCTGTATGAGAGCATCACATGGAATACCCGTTTTGGAATATTTTGAATGATCTTTGTAGAAGTGGCGGTGACAGGTCGCTAAACTAAACAGACTTTAAAAAAGACATTTTATAACCACTTGACTATTTTCCGTATATATTGGCAAGATTTTTATCATCTCTACTACTAATTTGGTCTCAAGCTTCCTTTTCCAACTGTGGAAACACATTCAGTCAAGGGTGAAACAGGAGCTCAGTGGAAGTAGCATCACTGCAGCAGTACTGTACCTCACATGACCCCATCAGCTCTACTCTTATTCTATGCACTCTATTCTTATTCTTGTCTTATTACACAATTCTGTGAATGGATTCCCTGTCAAGTGAATAAAGTGTGTGTGCGTGTGTGTGTGTGTGTGTGTGTGTGTGTGTGTGTGTGTGTGATATAAAAAAAGATATATATGGAGTTTTTCCACAATGATCTTCTAAATTGGTGTGCGGGAGCCTAATCTTGGCTATGATGAAATCAGGATTTCCATTTCCAATGCAAAGCTTTGTAATACAATCACAATGGCAGTTTGACTTTTGGACCCCTAACGCCTCATTTGGGTCAGAGATCAGACAGCTTTTAGTTGCTGTTTGGTCTACCACTGATAGTGCCCTCTGTCTGCTCCTGTTATCATGACCTGCATTAGTCTAATGATCCTCTCCCAGAGAACTTTGTGGGTCAGTTGAACTACAAAGCAACAATCTCAGCAGCTCTCATTCAAAATTGACCAATGCTGTTTTTCATTCCAGCCATCTAATCAGGGATTCATTTACACCTGGGATTCCAGGTGATTGCAAGTAACTGCAATTAATTACCTGGTAGGATAAAAAAAATTGCAGTACTCTGGGTCCTTGGGACCAGTATTGAGAACCACTGGCCATCAGAAAGCCTAGGAAGTGTGTGTCAAGATCAGAATACTTTCATTGTTTCAATGTAATGGGTCAACTCTTCTTTATCAAATACACCAAATCCAAATCTCTGAACTAAAAGTTCCTATTACTGAGTAATAAGTGATGTGGGTGTGGCCTGCAGTGTTCCGTCTTATTCTCTAAATTTCTTCTATGTAGACAATTAAATTACAATTTTCATTGTTGCCTCTTACAGTAATGACCCCAAGTTAATGTGTGATATTTGCCATGTTACACTGATGATGAAAAAATAACGAAACATTGTTGTTCGCTATCTTCCCCGCAGACTTTGCAAGATGTGCAAACAGTATACCTCTGTGAGCCCCTCCGACAACACCACAGCCTTGAGTGTAAGGACTGAGAATGGCAACCAACAGAAGAAGCACCGCTACATGCGCAAAGAGGGCAACTGCAACGTGGTGTTCCGCCACGTCCCAGAGGAGTGGCTCCTTTTTGTGACGGACATCTTCACCACCTTGGTGGAGATCAGGTGGAGGGTCATGTTCCTGATCTTCGCCCTTTCGTACATTCTGTCCTGGCTCTTCTTTGGCATCCTCTTCTGGGTCATCGCTCTCGCCAATGGTGACATCAAGGACCACACGAACGACCCCTGTGTGTATGAGGTGCGCAGCTTCACGGCCGCCTTCCTCTTCTCACTTGAAACTCAAACCACCATTGGCTACGGCTTCAGAGGAATGTCAGAGAACTGCATGGTGGCCATTATCGTTGTCACCATCCAAGACGTCATCAGCTGCTTTATTGACACCTTCGTCATTGGGATTGTTGTTGCCAAAATGGCCTCGGCCAGAAAGAGGGCGCAGACGGTGGGTTTCAGCAACTGCGCCGTCATCAACCTCCGCGACGGTTTCCTGTGTCTCTCCTGGCGGGTCGGGGACTTCCGCAGGCACCACATGGTGGAGGGGACAGCCCGCGCTCAGATAGTCCGCTCCACCGTGCACACCACAGGGAAAATGGACGTGACCTACCAAGACCTGGTCATCCAGCAGAGTGACGTCGTCCTGGTCACGCCTACCACCATCTTCCACAGGATTGCACCCGGCAGCCCTCTGTACACGATGGGCCTGGAGGACCTGCGGAAGGATAACTTTGAGCTGGTGGTGTCGTTCACCTACACGGACGACTCCACCGGCATGCTGCACCAGACGCGTACCTCGTACACGCCGGACGAGATCCTCTGGGGTCAGCTGTTCCAGGAGATGATACGGGTCAGCAGGAGGCACTACAGGGTGGATTACATCATGTTCCATCACACCGCCAAGGTCCTGGTGCCGGAGGTCAGCGCTGAGGAGTTTGAACGCAAGAAGCAGCTGCGGCCCTCTCCGCGACATTCCCCGAGGCATTCTCCCAGATCTTCCCCGCGGCCCTCTCCGAAGTCTTCGCCAAGGCAAAATCATCACAAGCAACATCTGAAACCCCCGACAGTGACTGTGGAGCTTGTGAGTGACAACTCCCTCGAGGCGGAGGTTTCGACATCGAAAGTAGGCAATCGACATCAAGACACTTTGATGCCCCCGAATGACCTCACGAGTCTTAAAGATGAGCCATGATGATATTCACAGTGGCCGCTCAGAATAATAATGAGTTCATTGTCCTTGAACAACAGTCCAAGATACTGTGTAAGTAGAGGGAAAAAGTGAGGAAACTATCTCATTAAAGGTTATGTCAGTTGTTTAATTTTTTAGATACATTAACATGGAAAGAATACAAAACTACACTGTAGAAAGGCGCATTATTTGAAATGCAGATAATTTTCTCTGAATGCAGTCTTTATAAGTTTATTGTATAAATAGATTCATTTGAAGGCTTGAGCCAGTTGGTTAAAAGACAATAATGCTGTATCTTTAAGTGGGGAAGACTGTTATTTTGTTTTTGTATTCTATTTAATATATAAAATGAAATACAAGCAAAACAAAACTCATAATGATTTTCCACATGTTGGAATCAACTGTATGTAAAATAGAGTACATTGCTGTATGGTTCTATTTTTTTTTTCTTTGCTTTGTTGAACATTGTGAATATTGACAGTTTGCTCAGTGTGTATTGTATTTTTTTTAATCCATACATTTTATCCTTCCTCTATGATAAATGCTTTTCATCCACTATCATAACTGGACATTTTGATAGTGAAGGGGTTCTTTGCTTGGAGAGTTTGGCCCAAAATCTAACCACTCTTAATGGTAAATAAATAGGAGTCATAGGGGCAACTCAAATACTGTCTTATTTTGGGCAAAAACATCCTTATTTTGCATGAAACAAGATTAAAATGTTTTGGCTGTAAATATTGGAACACACTGCAGTTGCCTTTTACAACTCTCATTTAGTGTTTATGGTGGTAAAATCCCATTTGTATGGCAATTACCTGAAAGCCAAGCCATGCAATCCCAATCTGTCTCATCTCACACAAAAATAAAATAACTTCTATAAATCACTGTGTGATGAAGCCTGTTTATTGTCTTAGATTTCTGTGAATGAAAAATCATTAATGACATGTTACATCCTTGAATATTATATCATAAAAACCTGCAATGAAACACATGAATAGTAGGGTCTATTGTAACAAACAGTATATGACAATTCTGATGTTATTACAGGCCAACAACATCTTTATTATAATCACACTTTCCTTGACAACGTTTCAAATTGTTTTACAATATAAAATATCAAAACAATATTGCTTCTAATACAATAACAACATCAACAAATAAAATTATTCTTAAATGTCTGGTATGCCTCTTCCCCTCCTCTAATAAACCAAATAATGGGGATTGTGTCCACGCTGTCATAGAAAGATCATGTTTCTTGTCTAAGAACAAAAGCTCTGACCGGGAATGTCACTTTGATGTCAAGTAAACAGACGCTGCCTTAGCATGTGCTACTGTGTTGCTTTGATTTGCACGGCTGTGTAATTCCATTAAAACCATGTAATCTTCTCATCTAAACAAAATGGATCAATCAGAACCTTGTGATATATTTCAGGCACCAGTTTGCAAGGTGGAACACATCACACCTTGTTTAACAGAGAGATACAGACAGGTTTTGACTTGCTGTAAAAGGTCATGCTGTTATTCTTATTCTAATACATCCATCCTCATACATCCAGCCTTTTAGCTGACTCTGGCATATTTACAGTAGTGTTTATTGATAGCCTATGCACCGTCCCTGTCAAATAAACTGAATAAATAAATAAAATGAATAAATCCACCCAGCCATCCATTACTGAGCCGCTTATCTGGGTCAGTGTCACCCTGTCCTTTTCCTCCAGCTTCTCCTCCCAGGCATGCTGGGAGATGCCCTCCAAATCTTGTGACCACAGGTGAGAACTGGAATGAAGATTGATCAGCACCTCAAGAGCTTTGCTTTGTGGCTCAGCTCTCTGTTTACCACCACAGTATGGCACCTATCTTATGGTCAATCTAATGATCCCTTTTACCCTCACTCGTGAATAAAACCGCTCGATACCTGAACTCCTCCACTTGAGCCAGATGGTCAGTCCCCACCTGAATGGGACAAGACACCTTGCCCTCACCCTGACTGCATCACACTTGGCAGCAAACCATTCTAATGCACGTCAAAGATCACTGTCCACTGAAGCTAAAAGGATGACATCATCTGCAAACAGCAAAGATCCCTCCCTAATGTCACCAAGCTGGATACTCTCCAGATCTGGGCTGCTTCTTGACATCATGTCCATGAAAATGACAAGGTGCATTGTTATCTGTAATCTGATGCCCACCTTGCCACCTTTTCCAGGAAGGCTGAGCAGCGTGACCCCTTGACAGCTGGAACACATCCTCCAGTACCCTTTTTGAGGACCACAACTCTGGTACTGTTCCCGAAATCCACGTGATATTGAAAAGGCGTGTCACCCACAACACCCTAATAATGTCAAGAACCTTGAGCATATCAGGACGAAATCTTGTTCACGTCTGGTGCCTCCATGCAGGCACCGACCGACCACCTTTTGGCCACAGCTCCCAGCAGCTGCTTTTGAACAAGGTCAATTCTGACTGAAAACTGCAGTCTGTCTGAGTTTGGTTTGTTTTAGAGGGGTCTGAGTTCATTTGGCGTGTTCACAAATGCACAGAAAATTGCTGAGTCATTGGACTGAGTCCACTTGAGAGGTTGAAAAGGACTAAGTGTGAAAACACCCTAAGATGGCCTGTAATTGACATGATTAATAATAAAGTCACATTTTCACAATAGAGACGAGGCAGCTAGCTAATCAGAGCAGATGTCAAACAGAAATGTCTAGTGAAGAGGTAATATATTATGATGCAAAATACTATAATAATGTTGTTTTGTCATTTGCTTTTTGGCTTGAGAATGAAATGTTTTGTGATGGCGTTCTGTCACTCATAGCACTGTCCTCCATAGTTGAGCAGTTGAAAATACCAGTAGGTGGGGTGGGGGGACTGGGAGTGTCTTGAAACTCCAATGGGTGGAGGTTTTGTTCCAAAACAGGCTAGTGAGTTTTGAAAGCCAGAAATCTCAGTACTTGGTGAAGTAATTGTTGAGTCATTGGTATTCATTAACAACTCTATCAACACCCATGGATAGGCTATATTATGGTCATTTGTGCTATGGGACAGTAAAAAATCTCAATTATTGCATTTATTGCACCTTTAAAAGGTGATGTCATTAATACTGTAATTCTTATTATTAATCTAACCCTTAATATTAATCTTATCGATGTTTTTGCCACAATGATATCACTGTTTGTCTTCTACATTAAAAGCACACATGGCCAACAACCTTCTATCTTCTGCTGCTGTCTGATGCTTGCATGCGGGGAGCATCACTGAGCAACGTGTGGGGGGCAATCACTGGTTAATTTCAGTCTCCAGCTCTCCACCTTGTGGTCCACACGCAGCACTGGCCGCTGCATGCATTGCTCTCCCTCTTGCTGTAAATTGGGCATGGAAAGCAAACACACAGTGCGCACAGTTCACTGACACAGGTGGTTTGGACTAAATATATGTGCTACTATAAATAGCGGTTACTAAAATAAAGCAAAAAGAAACAAGAAAAAAAGGACAGTTTAAAAGCTTTTTGAAATTGATGTAGCTGTGGGTTAATGTTTATCATTAATTAGTAAGCAGTAAGAATCATTTAGTCTTGCACCAAGGCATCCCGCTGAAACTGCTGCTGAACACAACTAAAGCCTGACCTAAAATTATAGGGCAACAGATGCATAGTCTAAACATCCTAAGCAACTTGATAGCTTAGTGGAGAAAGACAGTCATATCATAATACAGGCATGTAGGCCTTTATTGAGTGAGTCATTCTTTCCGACAGAACACATTTTCCATACAGACATTAAAAAATAAGATCTATAAAAACAACAGTTATTATAACCTATTCTAAAACGGGTAACGTCGCTGAGTGGGACGGGCAGCTTTATTGCACAGTAACTGCGGTCAGCAGCAGGTGGGGACGGGCGACATAATCCACCTTCTCGGAAGATTTTAATATGTGCATGTTTGGAGTTAAAATAAGTTTCTGCTTGCATCTTCGGGGATGGAAACAGATTGTTTTGCGTTTAAGGAGTCTCCAGTGCGTAACATCCCGCAGTGTGTCCTAGTTTTGGCAGTTAAAGGTATAAAGTAAAAGTTTTATCTTAAGGTTTACAATGGGGATTTTTAGTTCGGGTCGGGGATGTAGCAGAGGATAAACCACCTAAATTCACTTTGCCCACATTTTTTGGATTTTGATTTTTCTGATGTATATTTACACTATATATCCTAAGTAGTAGCCTACTAATATCAAAATGATGTATGCTATATTAGGAGAGGGTCTTTTAAGGGGGAAAGCATAAATTAATGCATTTCTGATCATGTAGCCTAATTGATTTTTGTTTATATGTTTGCCTGATGATGATTACAGGCTGGAGTTCACAGTTTACCCTCCTTTTTATTCACCCCTACATCACCGATTAGGATTAAACATGTCACGGGCCAATTAATTTCAAATTGCTCTGCATTAACATCATGTTGTGTCCTACTCGCATCAGCACACCCGGTTATTAACATTACACACGATTTCACCAAACATAGTGTATTTGCGCCTTTCGCCAGTGCGCTTCCTCTCCATCTCTCCATTGGTTGGGCACAGAGCAGCTAGAGGGCGGTCCGTGCCGGTATATGCTATTTAAATTGCTTTGGGGGATCTCTCCGCAAAGCACATTACCAAGACCAGTCATTCAGAGACATGAGGGAGTTTCACACTTGATCTTGTTCAACCTAAATAAATAAGAACCCGTGGAAACAACGCCGAGGATAGCAGAGGCCAAAACTTCTGGAATATATTTCACCAAGCCGATCCCAACCGGTCCACAAATGAGCAGCAGGTAGACTAAACATGAATTTTAAGGAACTTCTTAGAGCCTAGTCCTATTATGCTTTCACACGGGATGTGATGCCCTAATATTGATGCATGCAGGGGGTGTTGTAGAAGAGCAAACACACAATACTAGCATACCGGTAATATATGCTATCTAACAAAACGAGTGTTCCGGGGTAGCGCATGCTGTGCGTAACTGAATGGATGCATTGCTGAAATAGTTGACATAGCCTTACATATATCAAAATAATTACCTTGTAGCCATAAAACAATCGTTTACATTCAGCTTTGATGATCTGCAGTTCAGGTCTGGACTTCACTCGAGTTTTAAAAAGTAAACAAGGAGGCTTCAACATGTGGATTCCTGGACTTTTACGCACGACTTTTGCTGACATAACTGTCAAAAGACCCGCCAAAAGTTAGAATTTATTAGGTCATACTTGATCTCGCTTCTTATTTTCGACCAAAAGTAATTTCCAGTGGCATGTGTTACAGAATGGAACGTGCTATGTCTTTGAGGGGTGTGTGGATGATTGCATCAGAAGTCAGTTCCCTTTTTCCCCGCACCTGTTAACATTTGTCGCTGGCATTTGCTGCATTCTGAGTGCAGCTCGGAGTTTCCCGTCTCAGAGTCATGGAGCTATTATGGTTTAATGTTACAATCTACGCTACTAAGTTTTATGTTGTTGTTATTATTATTAGGCTATTATTATTATTAGTAGTATTGTTGTTGTTATTTTAATTGTCATCATCATCATCACTACTACTTCTACTACTACTTATTATTATTATTATTATTATTATTATTATTATTATTATTATTTATTTCCACCCCTATATGATTTGAGTTTTTCACTCAAAACCTGATGACCCATGGAGCTGACAATTTGTCTGCATCTAATTAAGCTTTCTAACGCAAGAATATCGAATGTAACATTTATTAATTAATTTTCTACCTCTGTCCCCTTTCAGTAAAACTAATTACCAGTGTTGTAAAATATCCGTCATAAAACAATGAGAAAACAAAAAGAGCAAGATGCAGTTACCTTTGATTGGCATAACTCCAATTACAATCAAATCTGTTTACCAGTTGAGGAAAGATTAGTGCTTAACAAAGTATAGCATCATGACAGATTACTGTCAACAATGCATGCAAATTAGTTCCTAGTTTGATGACATAGCTGCTCTCCAACTCAATTAACACAATTGTTCCATTTGATGTTAAATTTAGAAATAAAAGGCACATAGACATAGTGCCTGAACCATTTTACTGTCCATCTTTAGTAGAAGCGAAAAAATGACTTCCAGCACACATCAGAGAAATGTTTGCTGAAGTAATTTTATTTGGGTGTTTGATATGTTCCTCCAGGCGTGAACAACAATCATCTAATTTTCCCTGCCGACTCATGCTCCTTCTCATCTTGAACTCTCATGCCTCACAAAACTCTAAGATCAAAAAGAGTCTGTGAGGCAGGTCACTTTAGAGCTCGTTGCTAGGACAGCCAGGTCTAGGACGAGTACAACAGACACAGGGCTTTAATGAGTCGTGCTTTAGTTGTGCCAGGAGAATCCTCACAGGACAGCCATTATGCAGCAGAGAAAAGATGAAATCCCTGAGGTCTCTCTGTGAGTCAACAAGCTGCGTGCATCTCTTCTGCACACCTAAAGAGAAAGCCCACACTTTTCATTTAAAGCTTGTTAAAAATAACAGGTAAACTATACTGACTTTATTACATATAGCTCACCGCTCTTGGCAAAATGAAAGTTGAAAGAGAAAGTGATATGTGTGTCATGCGGATTCTCCATAACAATCGGCTCATAAAAATCACCTCATACGTTTATAGAAGGTGGGTGACGATGGACAAAACAACCACTCGAGTATTAACTTACACTGTCAGGCAAAACATGTTCCATCTTTCTTGATTTGAGGAAGGCACTATATGCGAAAATGGGCATTAATAATGCACCAGTGAACAATGAGGCAGGAGGGTGCATGTGATGTGATGAACAAGCTGATGTGACAATTATGCTTTCCTGATTGGACGTTGCTTTGGTTGATTATCAAATCATGTGACATACGTATGCGTTTTCTGTTCTTTGGTTACAGTGTGTTATTCAAAAGATGACGCGGTTAGAAAAATGATGTGTGTATCTGAGCTTTCTCAGTGTAAGTTTTTAATTTGATCCAACAGCAGTGCAAAATCTGAAAAAGTCCAAGCAAATAGTTCGTGGGATCCCATAGAAACACCGTAACCCACAATCCAACGAGAAATGATCAAGTCAGCGTAGTGCAGCCAAGAAAAACAAGTCTATTTGACCAATAATGGGACCTGAGTCCAATTACACCATGACCTCTCTCAGTGAAAGTAGAAAAGTCAGAGTAGGGTTAAATAGCACTGTTGTTGTTTGTCATAACTGAATGAAATATTGTTGGCACCAGAAGACGTGCTTTTCTTGTCCTTGGGTATAAAGTTTTTGATGGCTTTTCTCAGGCTGCACACATTGCTGAGTTAAGGGTGATGAAGTTATCATTTGTGACAGGTCGTAGTATAGTTCATGTTCAGCAAGTTGATACTTAATTGTTGATCCATGTAATGATTATTTCTTCATTAACAGCCCTCATGATTTTATAAGGTGTTTATTCATCTAGTTTATCTGGAATGATGCATGTCTAACAGATGTCTTCTCTCTCTCTGTTTCCTATAGCACATGTCATTGATGAGGTCCAAGCAGCTGATAAAAGAGGAGTGACCAGTTCATCCTCAGCCCTGCAGACCTCTCCTTGGTTGCAGTCACTCTAGGGGCCAGCGAGGCCGAAGAGGCGCCCCCTCAGTCCGCCTCACTATATCACCATTTCCTGTTTTAGTTGGTCCCCCAGAAGTGTTTCAAAACTGTTTCTCCAACGCTTCTTCCAGAAACTCAGACTGTTTTCCAAAGCAGAAGCAGCACAGCCCTCCCAGACAGAGGTGATGGGAAGTGTGCGAGCCAACCGTTATAGCATTGTGTCATCAGAGGAGGACGGCATGAAGCTTGCCACTATGGCAGTACCCAACGGCTACGGGAATGGCAAGGGCAAGGTGCACACAAGGCACCAACCTCAAAGCAGATTTGTGAAGAAGGATGGTCACTGCAACGTGCAGTTTATCAACGTGAGCGAGAAGGGCCAGCGTTACCTGGCCGACATCTTCACCACATGCGTGGACATCCGCTGGAGATGGATGTTCGTCATCTTCTGCCTCGCCTTTCTCCTATCATGGCTTTTCTTCGGTTGTGTCTTCTGGCTGGTGGCCATCTTCCACGGGGACTTAGAAAATGACGCCCAGAGGTGCGTCTCCAATGTGAGCAGCTTCACCGCTGCCTTCCTTTTCTCCATTGAGACTCAGACCACAATTGGCTACGGCTACAGATACGTGACCGACGAGTGCCCGGTTGCTGTTTTCATGGTGGTCTTCCAAAGCATCGTGGGCTGCATTATCGACGCCTTCATCATCGGTGCCGTTATGGCAAAGATGGCAAAGCCCAAGAAGAGGAACGAAACTTTGGTTTTCAGTCATAACGCCACAGTGGCCATGAGAGACAACAAGCTCTGCCTGATGTGGCGCGTGGGCAACTTGAGGAAGAGCCACCTGGTGGAGGCGCATGTGCGGGCACAGCTTCTGAGGTCCCGGACCACGGCGGAGGGGGAGTTTATCCCCCTCGACCAGATGGACATAGATGTGGGCTTTGACAGCGGAGTTGACCGCATCTTCCTGGTCTCGCCCATCACCATCGTCCACGAGATCGACGAGGACAGTCCCTTCTATGACTTGAGTAAACAGGAGCTGGAGGGCTCCGAGTTTGAGATCGTGGTCATTCTGGAGGGCATGGTTGAGGCTACCGCCATGACCACGCAGTGCCGCAGCTCCTACCTGGCCAGCGAGATCCTTTGGGGCCACCGATTCGAGCCCGTGCTCTTCGAGGAGAAGAACTACTACAAGGTGGACTACTCTCGCTTCCATAAGACATACGAGGTGCCGAGCACCCCGCTGTGCAGTGCCAGAGACCTTGCGGAGAAAAAATACATCCTCTCAAACTCCAACTCCTTCTGCTATGAAAATGAGATGGCACTGGAGAACAAAGAGGACACGGACGAAGGGAACGGGGGTAGCGTCGGCCCCGACGGCACCCAGACAGACAATATCTCAGAGACTGAACACAGCCAAGCCACTGTACCTCTAGAGCCCCGGCCTCTGAGACGAGAATCAGAAATATGACTGTGTCGACGTCAGACCTCACATAACAGATTTTAAAATCACCTCCTGCTCTGAAAGGCACAATGAGCTGAGCTGGGCCTTGGGTAGAGGACAAGTTCAAGCTGACGGTACTGCTGTGGGAAGGGGCTAGGTTGAGGACTAGTATGTAAGAGTTATTTGAACTTCAATTACATACAGCATGACAAAACACAGCACTATGAAGCACGTGCATATTGAAGGAAGAATTCTCCATGAAGTCCCCACGAATGTGTGCTTAGTGTCTATTGACTGCAAGATAACATAAAGGAAGGGGTTGTCGAGATGACTTGAAAATTGCAGGCATGTCTCTGTTTCTCTGGCCAGCAAATTCTAAGAACAAGACGTATTAAGACTGGTGGTTTTTACACTTATATGTTCTCAAGTGCTGCTACACAATCTATCCTTAATGCACAGAAACTAGCAAAAATAGAAAAAAAAAAGAAAAGAAAAAACCCTTAAAGATGTTTTCTTTTTGACACTTTGCGCTTTCACATTGAGAACCAAAGACTTTTTCCTTGCTAATTTGCACATACGTTGGCGAATGTACTTCTAGTTCTTTCTAAAAATCAGGTAGAAAGTTTGTATACGACGGAGTTGAAATTAATCATGGACATTTTTTAGTCCAAGATTTGAGTTTTTTTTTAAGGCCACACAGAAATTTGCTTACTTTTTAAAACTACAGAGGTTTGAATACAGTCAAGGAAGTCAGGAATAAACGAGGTAGACACTATTGCGAACGTTCTAACGTTCTTGATGTAGTCTAAGAAAAGAAATGAAACTGCCATGCGAAGTAACAAAACAAAAGCTGAAAGCAAATTAATATATATAGATGCTCACTAACTTGCCTAGATATTTCCTAGTCTTGTCTCAGTGAAAACTTCCATACATGTCTGAAGCAAATAAGGTACAGCAGGTTTACCGTTCATGAGCTGGTCTCATAGCAGAAATTACACATCGAAAAAAGCCTAATTATCTTTTTTTTTCGAAACAAAAGAAGGTAATTGTAGCTCCACTGTGTATGGAAGGAAGTTCTAAAGACAATACAACACATTTTCACCAGCTTGTAGCGAACTTTGCAGAATGACAAAGCCTATTAGGAATAAACAGACTAACTGTATGACTTGAGAGCGCCTGTTCTTGTACTTTCTCCTTTTCAGTCACTGAGCTGAAGGACTGTTCATTGCTGGTCAAATTGATAGAAGCATGCCTGTTCATGTGAAGGAATTGAGCAGGGTAGTATTAATGGCATCAAAATGAAAGAGATGATTAATTTAAACCAAGAGGGGGGGTAATATGAGAATTTGAATGTTCTTAAAAGTGCTGCTATGATGTTGCATTTTATAGGGTTGACAACAAATGCCAAAGAGTATTATTATCATAGTTACGTGTTTCTTTAGGACATCACCTAATTAGATTGGTACAGACATGAGTAGAACGTTTAGACATTTTGAATTAAGCAGAAAAAGTTTTGTTTTCAAGAACGTGTGTACAGTTATCATTTACATTGATGATACTTATCCTGAGCCACTTCATCAAGCCTTAACAGAGTCACAAAGTGGAAAAGTGAAGATTTGTAACCACAATGGCACAGGTTATATGGGGCAGTAAACTAGCATCACATACTGCTTCATCGTCTGTAGTATTAGCTGAGCTAAACAATAGTCAGAGGTAGGCCTACTAATGTTTGGACAATTTGTAGGTGAAGCTCAAGAGAAGTGTAACCAGAAAAGTCAATATCCAAAGCCAAACCCATAGCGCAGGTTTTAAATTGTGAAGCAAATCATGAGAAAACTTCGAACTTCTTGTGCAAAGAAGATTAGGAAGTTTATCTCCTTTCTAATGTCTAATACAGTGTTATGAACGGAGATTCATTCAGATTTGACAGTTTCAGTAGTCTTTCACGATGCATCTTGAGGGCAATTTTGTAAATTGTCTCTTTTGCCAGGAGTTGAAATCGATGAGAAGTCTATTCATCAGTCTCTCTTAGGCGATGCTGCAAAAATATCAAGTCAAACCCATTATTCTCTCTGAGTAAAACAGTTGTACATTGTTGATGCAACTATCCCTTTTTGCTGTACATGCATGTATACTTGTATGCAGACTATGGATTGGCCTGCTTTATTATCAATACTACTCGATTTTTCACTCTCCATTTTAATGCTTTGTTTTACTTGGGAATGTAAGATTTGAAAAGCATAGTTCAAAGCCAAATGTACTGTAACCCTGGCATATGAAGGTGTACTGCACAAGAGTTTGCATCAAAACAAATTTATATCCTGTATCTTTTTTAAACAACGACGGAAGGCCTTTAGGCTACATAGTTCCTACATGTGTAAATACATCCCTCCCTGTTGCAGTTATTTTGTATCAGTCTTCCAAATGTACTGCAAAACCACGGAATGTACAGATTTTTGTATTAATAATATTATTGTTATTATTATTGTACATGCTATTATATGGTTCTTTTTTCAATAAAATGTCAATGGATTATCAGATGTACAGTATGTCTCTGAAGTAAGCGGAAGGAGCGGTTTCATTCTGAGCAAAGAAGTTGCTCAAAATGAAACCAATAACAGTGTGTTAGAATTATGGTATTATGCTCTTGAAATAGAATTATGACAGCTGTGTTCGAGCTCAAGGAGGAAAATGGCTCGTGAAGGAATTGGTTTATAAGAGAATCTGTCCATCGCTCTGAGAGAGTGTTAACAACACTCCAGCGATATGGAAAAAGAATGTTGGCAAAGGCCCAGCGGGCAGATGGAGCTGAATATGTGTTTAAGGGACGCTGTGGATGCGCGTCAGAGGCCTTACCAGCTACAGTGGCGGTTACGGCTGTGACACTGACCAGCCGCCCGCTCCTGCGTCCTTCTGCAGCGCAACAGGGATTAGCACCCTCTGTTTTCTCTCGCACTCTTGACACAAATTTTGCTCATCCTGCCTTCCATCTTCTGTCACTGTATCTGTCCACTGCTCCACTCTTGGAAGTAGGGTTAGACCGATATATCAGGCCGATACTGGTCTCTTATTGAATATCAGCCAGTCACGTCGTCCATTGCCAGTATGATGGAGGTTCCTCCCTGACCACAGCTGCATAAAAACACACATTTTACACATTTTATCTATTCATTTAATTGTTTAATTATGTTTTTTGCAAATTAATTCTTCATCTAAAGGCCAAATATATCGCAAAGTGTCACTGAATTGGTGTTATGGGCCCTACCTTAAAAAGAAACCCTAAATAATTTCATTAGTCTGGGTTTCAGTGGAGAGTTTTAGTGTCCCATGATGGTCTGCATGCTGTTTCAGAGGCTTTTCCACCCTGACAAGAAGAAAATTCTGGGGGAAACAGTGAATATGTGCAATTTCTTGGCATGAAAATGGTCAAATTTAAAGATTGGCGCAAAACACTGGCAAATGCAGTCTAAAAATATCAGTATTGGCCTTAAATAACCCATATCAGTTGAACCATACTTGGCAGTGCTATGCTATAGCTCTCACAATCAGATGTTTTATTCCAAGCCAAAGTCTATGTCTGTAGTCAAGTCCAGCTAAAACATATCTAACACAATCACACCTATGAGATTTATAGGCACCAAAAACTCATAAATTGCCCTCCTTGATGAAGACAGCTACTCACTAATCACTCATTTTAATAACATAACAGACTGATATTTCTTAACAGAACTCATTACACTGAGTACACTGCCTTTATCAACCAAATTGTACTTTGTGGTTAACAAATGAGGTATCCAAAATGAAATCCAGGAGTTTATCATAACTTATCCTCCCTTATCATTTCATAAGGAGAGTGTTTTTTTTGGTAGACAATGTGGAAATATTTTTACTAGGCATGACGGTAAGGCTTGCCTTTTCCTTCCACAACTCTACCTCTCCCCTTCTATTGTAGAGACACGATCGAGAAAAAAAACTGGACCTCAACCCAACTCCATGGAAAATTCCTTGGTTTACCATTAAGGGAGACTGACACTAATGTCAACTTCTGGAGTCAGAGCTCCGGAGTCAGAGCTACAAATGTGATATATGTGTGTGTACGCGTGTGTGTGTGTGTGCGTGTGTATGTCTATTCATCTGACATAAAGCAGTTACAGTATCTGAATCATCTTCATCTTTTTGGCACAGCAAGAGAGGGAAAATGAGTCAGAGTTGTTTCGGTTGCTTATTACAATCAGAATCTAATGTTTCATATTTCCTCAATGGAATATAACTCGAAATTACGCTGAATGTTTTGGAAAGCAATGGGCAGTGTAGCACGAGATTAAATAATGTGCATGAGCTCAGCATCTAGAAAATGAGGTCAGGTGACATAAAAAAAAAAAAACAATTCACTTTACAAAACAGAGAGTTTGCCTCAAACACAGAGGGTGGCACCAGTTTATCCCCCAGGGGCAACGCTGGTGGGAAAGTAAGGAGTTACTTTCCGGTCACACCATTTAATATTCCATTTATTTATTGAATTATTAATTTAAAGTTGTGACCAGGAAAGGCACATTGAGGTTACTTCCCGTTCGAAAGGAAGAATAGTGGCACATTGTTAAGCGCTGTGCAGGGTAACAGTGCAGCGGCTCTTGCTGCTGTAGGTGAATGTCTCTGCTGCCATTGTTGCAATTCCCCTCACCCCTTGTTTATGAATACAATAACACTGTATATGAGCGGAGCAAACATCCAAAGGTAAATGTTAGACCGACTTCCACTATTTTTATGTAAACCCCCTGAGATATCAAGTATCCGAACGGTTTACTTTTTTTTATCACTATTTATTTTTGCTTTTCACATCACACTCTACAGCCTTCAGATATTAGGAGCTGCAACCGTAAACTGGAAACAACAATGCCGCACTAAAAAGCTCGCACTCGCAACACAAACACAACCCGTGCCTCTAAACTATAACCGGAACCCCCCCCTCTTTTATTGAAGCTTCTGGGAACCTGACTTTCAGACAGACTCAGCTCTTGTCCAGACCTGTGATCCCTTGTGTGTTTTGTCTTTCACTGAAGCGAAGTCTTCCTGCTTCACACGGACCCCTGCTTTGCCAGACAAAACCATCTTCACAGAAGCTAGGGGCCGGGCGACTTAGACGCCTCCTAAGACTAAGAAGGTGAAGTATCATAATATGAATCAAGCACTGGCCTTGGCTTTGTCAATTTACAAAGAGTTATCGCCCATTTGAACCAAGTGGAAAATGCTGACTATCCATTGAGTTTTTAACAATATCATTATGTTTCATAGCCAAATGGATGAGTACTTGAAAAATAGCTTCCCTCCTTAGTATGCCACCAATAAGAGGGATGAAGTGCCATAACCTCAAATAACTGGATAATACAAGTAGTCTGGGAACACAGCAAGCAGATGAATGTAAAAATGTACAGTATTTTTTGTAAAAATGTGTTTTCCTTACAATATTCCTTCCTTTACAATATCTCAAATATCACACATAGCTGATGCAGAGTTGACAGTAATTGCATGAGCCAGGTACACGTGTAGTCGCTGCGTTAATAATGCACACGTTTATGATGCATCCCAGGCACACAGAGGCAAGGTGACAGTGGAATTTTCCGAGGACTTGACCATCCAGTGGACTTCAAAAGCCTCCCTGCCTCGCGCTGTAGCCTCGCTTTGAAGCTCTGCCAGATGCTGTTGACTCCTCTTTGATGTCCCGCCAAACACTGTCACCATCGGAGACAAAACTCTCCTGTCATCAGACGGCACATAATCATTTTCTCCTGCACGATGACCTCTTTTTACGTTCACTGAAATTGCGGGCTTTCTGTTTTCATCGTTGGAATTATTATTAGCATCGCGTTCAGCCGTACTGATCCGCTGCCTTATTCCTGGGCAACATGACATAGTGCAGAAGTCTGGTTGCATTGGTAGCATTATTTGGCAAAAGTCGGAGCAGCGGGGGTTGACAGATTGGTGCTTTGTTACTTTTCTGGGTTGTGTTGACTACAAATAGAAAGGTCACAGCGAATGTCATGGGGAATAAAGCCGCAAGATGAGTGCTGAATAGTGAAACAGCGGCCCTTGCTCTAATAATATTTTAACCACTGATTAATAAACTTATTTCTGAGTTGTCATTTGTGATCACAGAAGATCTGAGTGGCGAGACCACTAACACCACCGGAGCGATGGAGATCACTGGTCTTAGAGCCTGCAGATGGATAAAGACAACTTCAACAGGAGGTTGCAGCTATGCATTATGCACACGGTGACTAACAGCGTGGTCAAATGCAGCTTTCTACATTTTAAATGGGCTAAACAGAAGATTAGTAAGCGATATGATGCAATTATGTCACATCCTGAATAATTCAAAGGCCTTCCCAAATACTTTTCTTCCTCCTGCGATGTCCTCTTGGAAGGCACAATTAGATCTTCTGTGCTGCTGACCAGCTGAATTGTATCCCCAGAAGAGGTGTCTCCATTTCCTGCATCTGCTCACTGGCAGCTGCCCCAGACTTCAAACACCAAGATACAAGATTCAAACCTTACATCCAGAGAGTATACAGCACAGTAGGTAGAATGATCAGAGAGGCATAGTCAACAAAAAGTATGTTGATCAATTTGAATATGTAAGTAGATGTCTAAACTGCATAATGAAGAGTCTTGTCCTATTCTAAACAGTGGCAGTATTGAAGTAATGAAGACCTTTACTAACTTTTCTTTTTCTTCAAGTTGTTGGAAAATCCTACCTATAGTAAACCAACCAGGATAGTTATATTTTTCCAATTTAAGATCACAAAGAAGTAATTTTGCCTATTTGCAATAATCTGTAAAAGAAAGCCAAAATGGGTCAGCTAATGAAGACACGCTAGGTGAGCGCACATAATTCTTGAAGCAAACCGAATACTTTTTTAATATGAAATATTACGTAATGCATACCAAGCATGGTTTCGTGTTAATTTTGGTTAGAGTCTATCCCCTCGAGGTCACGTCTCTGTTTTTCAAAATTAGCCTGGATTAGAGGTCTTTGACCCTGGCACATGCTGGTCTAACCTTGATCTTACCAGTGGTGGAGGCAATAGAGGTTAACTGGGGTTGGTGGGGGGAGGGGGGGGTCCAGAGGTCCGGGGAGGCTGCAGCCACTCACAGCAACCTGAGCCCAGCAGTGGGCTTTACTCTTTGACAAATGGGGCTGTTCTCATTTATAGCTCCTGGCCTTGGGCAGGAGAGCTTAGCCTCTTCACGCACACTGACAGATGAGAATATAAGAAACACGTTGGGATGCAAAGCCTTCTGCATCTGACAATAAACTGTGATTTGTGATGAGTCCCATATGACAGCAGCCATGGTAGGAGAGATGAGCATGTGTCTGATCTTGATACTTCCTCTGAATGGCATACACTGGGTAATTATGCAAATGCCCATGGACTCAAACCTCTCTATATTAATAAAACCTATTTATGCGAGGAAAAGACATGAAACGCTGCAGCTTGAATGTATTTGCCTATTCTAAATAGACACTGTATTAAAATATGGTTACTAACCCTATAAAGTAACACAAAACAAAAAGTGATGAGGTAAATTATCGTTGGAATAAAAAGTGGCAGCACATTTTTTGGACATTTTTCCGGACCTTTTTTAGAGCCTCGACAGTACTCTGCTGCATATCTCTGGGGGAGAAATGATCATCTGACCGAAAGGATTACACAACCTTTTTTTTTACTGAAGTTGTCCTCTCTCAACCTCCTGGCTATGGCTGTGCAGGACTGTGGTCATTGCACTTTTCAGCAAAAGACAGCAGGTACAGTCACTTTCAGACGTTTTCACACATTCCACATAGAATTTGTCGCTCCTGAGTTATAAACGTTTTAAAAAAAACATTATCCGTTTGTTTCACCTGGGAAAAGAATGCGGCAATACGGAGCCTGCGGACACACAATAAAGGTTTCCGAGTCAAAGCGCCCCAGTTTGTTCAACAAATTCCAGTTCTGATCCTCCTATTATTCGCCCTATCAAACCCCCACTAGTACGTCAGTTTGACAAAAAAGAA